>NW_027273872.1:7782500-8365000 GCF_046630095.1 Trachinotus anak | reverse complement strand
AGCATCAGTTTGACGGCCGGAGCTGCCAAACACATTGTACTGGTGGACCTCCGTGAAGGATCGTTGGAATGCCAGATCAGACAGGTGAAGGTTGGTGTGGATGTCAAAAGGTTCCTGGATCTCTCCCCGCTCTGAGATTGTCTGGATCCTCATCAAGCCATCACCATCATCAACAGTGACCAAGTAATGACCATCTGGAGACACGTAGGGAGTGCCAGTGACATCGCGGTTTTGTCCAATTGCACAATCTGTCACACTGTCCACGATGAGCTGGGGTTGTGTGGCACCAGTGGAATCAGGTCTGCAATTGACAAAGTAGTAGCCACCGAGATGGGTGTAGGCTACAGACTTGGGGATGCAGTTATACTCCCGTAAACTGATGTTTTTCACGTACGACGTCGTCTCCAGGTCAATTTTGTGGAGGACAGGCTCATTTTGATGAAGGATGAGTCCGAACCTGTATTGAATTTAAAAAGAAAAACAAAGATCCAATCAATAACACAATTTTGTCTTGAAAACCCCATATTATTAATTTTTTTGTCACGTTAGTCGCATTACCATAGGGATGGTGATGCCAATCAGTCAGTCAACAACGCACAACATTTGATGGTGATATATCCAATAGTCGGAATTTTTCAGACATTCATGTTCCCCTAGGAGTGAAGCCTAATAACTTTGGTGACCCGTGACTTCAAGTGCCACCACGAGATAGACATTTTTGTTTTTTGGGGTTTTTTTTTCCTCTCGTGAAATGTCTCAACAACCAATGGATAGATTGCAATAATAATATTTGGTACACACATCTGCGGCGCCTAGAGGATGAATCACAGTAGTAAGATTTTAATGATCCTGTCAAGTGTCTCAACATCTACTTATTGAACTGGCACAAAATGTTGTACATTTGTGGTTCTTAGATGATGTATCATGTAGTGGAGTTCCATGAAATTTCAAACACATCCCTGTCCACCTTGAGATGAAACATCATAATCTTGGTGATCCCCTATTTTTTCACCTGGCACCATCATCAGGTTGCATTTTCATATTGTCCAATACACTCTCCTACTGCAGCAGTGGAGTAGGCTGAAATATGACAGCAAAACTTATAAAAAAGTGGAGTTGATTATAAATTTTGGGTCTGCAGCATCTTTGGATGATTATGACAACATGAAGTAAAGTAAAGCTAATTTACTAAAGCTAAAAGGAAAACTAATCACAAAATGGTAATATGATCATGCATTGTGTTTGAAAATCCATTTTTCATACTCTATAGTGTTGATTCTTTTTATTTCCATGGTTTCCAAAGCAGCACAATCTATATATCAAAATTACGTCAAGCTGAAATAACAAATGCAAATTGATTTGCACAGGGTAATTATGAAAATCTTTGGACTGGTATAATTTCAAAGAAACATTCAGGAGAAAAAAATTGAATGTTGCTGAGAGGTCCATTTAGCCACTTGAACAGGCAAATTCTGGTCCCTGACAATCTTCATATTGGCAGTGTAGCATCATCTATACTTTCCCCTCTAATAGAATAAGAGCAGTTTTTTATGTGAGCATGGATCAGTGAAAATGCTACTCATTACAAAAACCTGAAGAATCTCTTAATGGCACATTACATTTTAACAGCTGAACAGGGTAGAAGAGGAATATGCAAAGAGCTGACAGGCCTCAATTAAATGTGAATACAAGCTGATCGGTGCTGACAGGAACTTCAATCTTGCTGTTATTCATTATCTTTTATGCCATTTGAACACCAAGCTGTCTGTACCTGTGGACAGAAAATGGCAGTTTGAAAGCCATGAAGCACACCATCATCCCTGTGGAGGGAATCATTGATCCAGAGATCATTCTGTCCACCAGGTCCAGACAGGAGGCTGCACTGGTCCATAAAAGATAAGATCTGGACAGTCTTTTTTATTGAAGAAAAAAAAAGTAGCCCATCAGGTGTCATAGACAATTTGTACACACAAATTTACACTGAACTGTCTTTAATATTTGTGTAAGGCCGGGCAGGCACTGTACTAAGCCAGATTTGAACCTTGAATTGGTCACCCCTGACTAATTTTCAATATGGATTTTTGCTCAATTTGTTGTCCTTTGATTTGTAGCCACTGTTGACTTGATGAATTACTGCCATATCAGAAATTTTGGCCAGCTGTCTAGCAGTTTGAGCAGATCTGTAATCAGATTCCCCACATGGCTGCAGTCAAAAGATCCATTATAGACTGGGGCGAACTTCTTTTAACATTAGTAGAGTAGTATTTTACATTTTGTGGCTACTTTTGGTCTTGAATGAGACAGGGATGTGATAGGAATAGACTGAACTTCATTACAGACAATACTGTCCACATTTTGATCCATATTTGCCTTACAGACATTTTTAAATTGAAAGCCTAAAGTCACACTGCCTTGACTTAAGATAACTTAGATAAAATTTTATTGGAAATGTTGACAGAACTGATTGGGGGTTTTGTGTTTACGGTCAGTGCTGGCTGTGCGGCAAGGCAGAATAAAACCTGTAGGAATGTCAGAAATAATGCAAAAGAGGCACAATCTGTGGTACATTAACTTCAGCTTTTAATGTATGTGAGTCCAGAAGAAACTGCATCTGAGTGGCTCATTTGAGTTGGGATTGTTCATTGGCCTTACTACTGTTACTGTTTCTTTTGCACTGCATTAAGGATAGACTCAAAGTATACAGTATAATATACAGTATAAAGTTTGAACACTCTTTCCCATTCAAGTTAATGGTACAGCAAACTGAGAGCAGCCAAAGCTAACCAGTACTGCTAAATAACATTCAATATTTTATAGGAAGTGTGGCAGCACAACTGTATAAGATTTTTAGGGGGATACGGACAAAAATATTGTATGTGATTGTGATACCAAAACAATATTACTATATACGTAGGTCAGTGCCAAACACATCTGCTCAGAGAAGCTGCAATAACCTGTAGCCTTAGTTCCTACTGCTACAGTAAGGTGACAGGTGTTAATGTCAGTGCAGTGCCATATAAATAGGCACAGTTGTCAGGTAATGGACAGTTTGTTTATAATGAATCTATTGTATTTAATGTAATGTATATATTATTTTCGCCTGTTGAACTTCATTATTATCTTTGACATTCATTAAACAGTTGAATTGAATAGTGTGCGCAAATTGTAAATTATAATTATCTCTTTTTAAGAACTTTAAAGATTGACTATAACTATAACTAACTGATATGAACATGATTTTTTAAACAATATTACAATATTAAATAACCTGGCACCAAGGTACATTTATTTTCTGCCATTCTAGAATCCTGAGTCTTATTTAAGTGTCAAGAATGACTAACCTACTGAAGACAGATTTATTCCATCTTCTAATTTAAGAGTTTGGAGATTGCGGTTCTTGACTTTAATGTCAAATCAACTGAATAACCTATATGTGACTTGAAAAGCTAAACTTGTTAGATTAAATTCAAAGGAAGCTCTCCGACACTAAACACGCTGGTTCTTGATCCTACCAAGTGCCACCAGTATTAAAAAATAAGCTCCAAGACGGATATGAATTTATTTTTTAAAATTTTTTATTTTTAAACATTTGGGAGACAGAGCTGAGGATTTACAGACTATTACCACTCTGCTTGTCAAACACTGCTGAAATTGTTTTGCAATGGGTTATATTCAATATTGTGGCTGTTGTGAGAAATCAATGAGTAGTGCACACATGCTGTGAAATATTGGTAACATGCTTGGAAGCTAAAGGTCAATGACGCATTTATCCTGCAAAGGAAAGATTATTCTCACAACAGCAAGACTTTTTTCCGTGTATGATAAATTAATAATCAGACATTGTTTGGCCTTCCTCTGATCTGAACACAGCTGGGTTGCTTCATTGGCAGACCCAGATTGCCAAACTGACAGCTGCTGTTTGTCGTTTCTACCATTGATTAATGCATTAAAGATTTTTCCCTGTTCTGCACAACAGCGTTGTGTTCAAATGAAGCTACTCCATATTTTATTCTCTTATCTTCTTGTACTTTCAGTTTGGAAATGACTGGGTCTGAACACTTAACCCTAAAGTAATGTTTACTCTGCAGTTCAAATTAAAGATCCTGAGGCCAAAATTCATGAACCTAGAACAGAGCAATGAATGCTGCACAGTAAAAGATATCCACAATACAGCAATTCTTGTTCAACCATCCTCCATCACAAAATATCAAATCAACATCTCCGTTGGCTTGCTTTGCCAAAAGGCAGTCTGTGTAATGATCAGAAATTTGTGACAAATAGGTGCAGGCAGCCTGAGCTGCAGGGTACTGTAGACGGCAGTAAAAAATACGAAATAACAGCTTTTTTTGCTGACATGCAGAGTTGCCTGACTGCAACTCGATAGGTTTAATGAATGACAGCCCCCAGAAGTTGCTTTGTAGTAGCTGCTGAGGGAATCCCCTGTCATTCTGGAAGTTGCTGAATATATGTTGGCTGTTCACACACTGCTCATGTTGCTTAATCGACTAATCAATGCTGCGTTCCTGTCAGCAGACAAATAGCTGTGTGGGTATTTAAAAAAAAAAAAAGAAAGGCCACAAGGCAGTAGTTAATTTAAGCTTCCCTAATTTCCACAATAAAAACAGCTGTCCAAATAAAGAACAACACCCATGCACATGAACAGACCTAAAGGCTTTAGTGTACTTCAGCTGTATAGGGGTATATTTTAGCAAATGTACAGAAGACTACTGTTTCAAGACTGAATTATGGGCTTGTACCAAAAGTATATGGTGAGAGAGCATTTCAATCTCAATACTTTGACATTACTTGTAACACATGCAATGTTAATGGCATGTGTTACGAGTGAGATGCACAACATCCATACTATGGAAAAGTAAATTTTCAGGTATTGTGTTTGTGTTTTTAGACATGTAAACAGCATAATAAAGGGACCTGGCTGTAGCAGTAACAGTAAGCTTATTTCAAGAGCATCAAAAATGATGAGCTGGTAAGGATGACAATTTTCAAACACAACATTGCAAAAAAAATTGCGGCCACACTGTCCTGCAAACTTTCAGGCAGGTCTCAGTGGATCTAATTACCACTGTGCTGAAATTAGATCCCCCGCCCTCCATCCAATTCAACTTAGCCCCCCACCCACAACACACACACACTGGACTGCTTACTCCTCCTCCCTAGGACACCATTAACATCCTGAAATCCTCCAGACCTCCTGCTTTTTCCTTACCACGCAATGACTTTAGCCAAGATTTAAGGAGTGGGAGTGGCTTTTCTCTGTCCACATTAAGCTTGTGTGTGACAACTGGTCATGACGACAAAAGTGTTTCGATACACTCTGCATTCAGCATGTCTGTGCTTTGTAGTTGATGAGCTAAAAAGTAAGCTCTCCCCCTCCGACTACTCTCTTTAATGCTTTATGCTGAATTTCTTTATTTTATCTTGGTAAAAGCACATAAGTAACCCTTGTCCAAGTGTGCTACTGTCTTATATGATAAATGTTAATTAAAAAAAAAAAAAAAAAACTCATTGAGTACTGACACAAAGTCTGGGGGCATCAGCACTAAGGGGGCAGGTGTAAAGACACACACAACACATTTAATATAAGGCTGAGCTGATTTAAGGCTGCTTGGTCCAAATGGTGGTCTTCGGCATTTACTTACTATTCTGGATGCTTAGCAACACAATTAAAATGCCTGTCCTAGTTTCTGTGATAGAGCTGGTAAAACTATGTGCTTTATCACTGAGCACATTCCTTAACATAACCACACCAGCTCTTTGATGGGTGATATGGGAGAGGATTTTATTAGAATACTTATTTTAAGGTTCATTACTCAACAGATACAAATTATTATATATGCACTTAGTGACCACTTTGTTAGGCAGATCTGTATATCACAATGCACTGGTCTGTCCTGAAGCCTATTTTTATGATGTCTGTAATGTTCAGGTTTTTTACACTGACATAGAGCTGTTATATTTAATTATGTGTTATCAATGAGGTCATAGTTGGGGATTGTGTTGTACTGGAATACATTATATGCAGAGGTGTTTCTGTATACATACATGAGAACAGAACATTGGAAACACATCTGGATATAATGCAGTCCATCACAACATCAACTTTAACTGATGATCTCACTAATTAACATATAATTAAATTTACACATTTCTGACTAACAACAAAAACTGAACAGTACAAACGTTGTAAAGGTAGAATTTATGGCAGAGCTGTTGTGTTGGATGGCAACAGATTGTTGTGGTGTATCAATAATGACCACTGCGTGTAAACTCAGTTACCATTGTGTTTGAATAACTGAGTTTTTATCATTTAAATCACTTGGCCGTTGCTCCAGGGTAAAGGCCAATCCATACCATCCGTGACTGATTCTGTGTGCATGACATAAATGTTGTCATCCATCCATGTCTGCAAGGGTCCCTGTGGACTGTATGCATAAAGTGCACCAACTTGCATGCTCCACATAACAAAAAAGAGACTTGTTTTGAAGAGGGGTTGTGCGAGGGGATTTGGTGTTAATGACATTTATATGATTCTTCTTTGAAACAATACAAAGACCCAGGCCATATTCTACTATTCCCGTTAAGCGGTCACATATTATATTGTTATTCTTGTTCTTGTCTTCTACTTCTTGATTTTTATAGCGGTTGGTAAACAACAACTTGTGTGGCTGCAGCTGCTCACGCCTTTAGTTTGAGAAGACTGAACCTTTAGTGATTGAAAGGTTGCTGTGGCTTTGTGGCTTTTGGATTCCTAACATTCAGATATTCATATACATACAGCAGCACAGACAACCACTGGACCTTTCTCCCAAAACCTACATAAACAGACAAATACACACTTGCTCTCACACAAAATACCCATCCACATCATTGCTGTAGAATTGAGTCTTGGAGAAAAAAAGTGAATAAAATGCCAATGGGGTGAATTTAATTTGCAAAACATCATACAGAACATACCTGATGTGGTTAATGATGAGGTTGGAGGCAGGAATGAAAAAATCATCCACCCTGTCAAAGCGCCTGCCGACCGGCTGTGTGTGAACGGTGTGGTGGGAGACTCGTCCACTGGCCTGATTGATCACCTGGTGAACACCAACGGAGGAGGTGGGTGTTTAACATGAGCCTGATGAATACCCTTAGTGCTCCTGGTTTCTACTCATTGAACTCCATGACTGACACTTATTTGTAGCTTACAACCAGAGTGCATAAATACTTGTACAGTAGATATTTTTATCTGTAAGAGTATGATTCCAAAAAAAAGCACTGTCCCCTCAAGTAAATCAATTTATTGTGCTGTCATGTTTATCTCATTGTTTCTCTTATTGCTGAGATGTTTGCTTTTCAGTGGGAGATGATGTGTGCTGTTGTCATTGGCATCTAAATAATACTTGTGCATGCATAAAAGTGCGCAGAGGTATGCTTGTGTGTAGGCAGGGTTTGCTTTGATTTTTCTACAATCCACAAAGCAAATTTCCACAGACCAAAACCTGCTTTATCAATTTCTGTGCAGGCGATGACAAGCAGGGTTTTCAAACAAAACAACTCAAGATTTGAGCTGAATCATGACAACTCTCAAAGGAAACAAGGAAACAAAATATACTTAAAAAGAAAAAAAGTTAATTACATAGTCATTGATTATATTTGTAGCATTATCCTTATATATGTGTCATGGAGAACTGTACTGAACTGTACCGTTCTGTACTAAAGCACACCAGATCTGGATGAAAGAGTGACTGACATTTAAGGTCTGGCTTTCAGTTTGAGTTTGATGGTGTTTATATCCATAGTAGGTGAGCAGTGTGTGATTTGTAACCCTTTCATTGTTTTGTTGAAAGATGACGTGTATTAAAGAGACTAAAGTTCCTTCACTGTTCATCTGCCATGAACTAGGATGTGACAAGAGTTCGACCAGTAGTCAGTAGCAGTGGCCATGCCGATGTGTCTGCTGATATTATATATATATATAGTGATATTAGCTTGCTGCAGATAAATCTCTGTATGTGTCCATTGTATTTGGAAAAAATATGACAACTTACAGCTAATTTTTTGGGCTTTTTATGCCTTTATTACAGATTAGTGGAGACTGACAGGAAAGGAGGTAGAGAAGGGGGGAATGACATGCAGGAAAGAGTTGGACTGGTCGGGAGTCGAAGTGGTGACTGCCTGCTAAGAGCGTCTTGCGCCCAACATGGTACGCACCCTAACCACTCGACTACTGGGCTGCCCCTGCTAATGTCATTATTGATTAATCTGCTGATGACATTTTTGATTAAAGAACTGTTCTGTCAGAACATAGTGAAAAATGCACATTACAGTCTCTGTAAGCCAAAATGGTCTCTCTTCAAACGTCGTATTTTGTCTCACCAACAGTCATATCATCACTCAAAAATAAATAAATAAATAAATAACTTTAACATGTATGAGAAAGAAAAGCAGAAAGTTCTCACAAATGTGAAGCTGAATCTAAAGGAGGTCTGGATTTTTTACTTGAAAAATGACAGATATTATTATTTATTATCAGTTTAGTTACTGATTATTTTTTGGCATGTGACTAATTGATTAATCAACTAATTGCTGGAGGTATATTTTGTGTTTTCGATATTTAAGCTAATAAACAAAGTAACTATCAAACAATTAGTGACATGAAATTAAAGAACAGTGACTCTATTGGTGTTGGCCTGAAAAATCCAGCATTGATCAGACTATATATCTGATCATTCTTAGATTAAAACTGAAAGTCAGCACTTTGTAGTCATTGTTTTTTTTTTCCGATTCCACCGTGCTGGAGTCCAGAGCCAAAACAACTGAAAATCTGTCATTGTCCAAATACTTGCACACTGCACTGTAAGTGACTATTAATTACCCTCATCGGACAAGACAAACAAATCAGCAATCCCAGAGAAGCTGTAGTGATTAATGCCACATTCATGTCATATTGGAAAAAGGGGAGGAAAAGAGGATGGCAAGTTGGAGGAATTCACATTTAATTAGTTGTCATGCCCTGCTAAGATGTGATAACAAGGTTATTTATATAACATACTCTGTGTGTGTGTTGCTAATGAAAAAGTTTTTATTTTACACCATCACAACAAAATACAGAAGTTCTTCAATTTATTGTATTATTGGATAGAATAAAGTCTGTGAGTATGAATATAACTGATCAATGTGGGTCGCATGACCTTGGACTGTGTGTATTTCATGTGTTGACAAACTGATGCTCTATGGTTGTTTGAGACTATATGAAAAAATGTTCACATGTATTTTATTATGATCAGCAGTAGGACGCTCATGTGAATTAATCAATTAATCACTAATGAGTCACTGTTTTGATAATCAATTAATCATTTGAGTCACTTGTCAAACATAAATGCCCAAACATTTGCTGGGACCATCTTTTTAAATGTGAGTTTTCTCTGCTTTATGTGTGTAAAATGAATTTCTGGACTGTTGGGTAAACAAAAACAATTTGAAGAAGTCACTTTGAATTCAGGGGAATTGTGATGGCCAAAAAAATAATACACAGAATAATAAATAATTTGAGTGGACACCCCTTTACTAACCTTGGATCAAATCCTGACAATGTCAACTGTTCCCTAAATATCTTTGTGTTTGCATGGCACATTCTCTGCCTTTCTAACACTTCAAAAACTCTGCAGAGGAATATTAACATTTGAGTGAATGTGGTTTTACCTGCAGAGTAGGGAAGTTCTTCTCCATGTCTCCCCAGCTGAGCAGCCACACCTGGTCATGAGATTTGTCATAGTGGAGCTTCACAGGATAAGGGTCGGTGTTGACTGTCTGGAGGAGGGGGACACAACCAAACCAAACTGAGCCTTTAAAGACAGCAGGGCAACAGAATAACAATTCAAGGCAATCTAGACTTTGCTTTTGAAGAGATCCCTCTTTGATGTGCAGTGGTAATGCTTTTGAAAAGTTTTACTGCACACTAATGCATCGGGGGTTGACAGGAGCAAGCCTTCTTTTAACAAGGCGGACTGGAGATGTTCTTTTTATGTATAAGGTGTTTTCGGTATGGAGCTGCATTTCAAATCAAGTGGTGACAGACACAATTGCTTTACCACACTGAAGTAATTGCTTTTAGTCTTTATCCGTTCCTTGACGCACGGCTGCAATATTCCAAGTCAGAACAATAGATGAGTCGCATGTGACAGAAAAGCGCTCCTTATGCATTATGTCCACCTGATTGCAAATAGACAGCAGCCTCAAAGGGAATAGGGAAAGTATGGGGGTGAAGAATGCATGCAGTCGCTTTACTCTGAACAACAGCAAGAGAAAGCAATCATCTTTTCTCAAGAAAATTATTGCAAACTTATAGTTCCAAATAATTCCCTTTGACTGCGGCTTACTTTCTATAATATTTGTTTTGGTATGGTGCCCTAATAATATTGTTTACCTAGGCAAAATATATACTGTTTTACAGAGAGAGTGAACAGCTCCTAAGAGGGTTATTGCAAAAAAAGATGAGAATATCCGTTGAATCCTAACTAATCTCTGAGCATGTAGTCATCTGAGAAAACAGGTGTTCATGTTGTTCTTTTTCTCTTGACTAACAACTTCTTTTAGGCTGAGGAAGATTATCAAGATCCTCATCCAATATGCTCTTGTAAGTTAGGCTATGAACACGGATCTGTCAGAGATGAAGCATGAAAAACATTACAGCAGTTTCAAACATTTACCCGTCTACTATTTGCATACAATCTGCTCATTAAAAAGTCTTCACAAACATTTAATTGGTTAATAATTTAAAAATTCAATTTGTTCATTTATATTACTTCATGCACGTCAATCATAATATCTTAATATTTTAACATAAACCGGGGAAACCAAAATCAGAACTTGTGTCTCTCTTGCTATTTGAGACAAGAGATGGGTTCAGGTGGTTAATTATCAACTTCTAATATAATGCAACGAAGCTAAACCTCCAGGCGACTGAATAATGAGCTTGTGACAGTCTCTGGGACAACAACGTGCTTACTGGCAGGTCCCTGAGAGGTTAGTGAGCTGTAAACAGCCATCATGGTGTCAGGAACATCTGCAGGGATCTGAGCCACCCAGGATCAACCTGACACACCCAAAAACCCACCGACACTGATGGTCTAACTGAATACTGCTCATGAGAAATGAGCTCAGTGTAGGAATTGTGCCCGTTCCTGTGTCCGCCTTTTAAAAATAAAATTCCCCTCAGGAAAGTAAATAGTGCTGTAAGGTGAGAGTATTGCCTCTTACACCATCTGTGAGCAAAACTGCAGGGGTTGCCATGTAACAATATCTATGAGAAGTTGCCAGGTTACAGTAACCATGAAAGGGTGGGTCTCAAGGTTACTCGGTCACCACATCAATGTAGAGGTTAAGTGTAAGTCTTGACATTTGCAGTATGTATGAATGGGTCAGGTCAGAGGTTAGCAGTTGATATAAAGGTGAACGAGCTGATGAGCTCGCTTTGTCTGTTGGTTCAAGTGGCACAGAGCAGGGGTGACACACTTTTAGACAAGTGAGAAACCTAAAAGACTTTGTCATGTAGAAAAATCTAGCACACGTGATACGAAAAAGTCCTGTAATCTATTGTCACACTGGGGTTTGATAGCAGTTTATCAAATCTAAATTCTTTGCAATTCCTTTATCCACTCTAATAAAGATTTTCATTTCAACATTTCCAAGTAACTAAAATTATAAATAATTAAAATCTAAAAGTTAATTTAGATGTGTAATCAGCTTTTGTTGGCTGAGAACCCAGAAACAGTTTAGAATGGCATGCTGATTGCTGTTCACAACCTGTAGCTACAACCTGAAAATGAGAAAAGCAAAAGATATGACCTGTTGATTAAATGTATCTGACACATTAGAATAACAGGTGTAGTCTGCTAACTTTTACACCTTAGTTTTCACAAGGCACCTGCTCCTAACACTGGAGGGTCTGATTCTGAAGTATTTAGCTGATAAGCTAAAAATATCCACGAGTGAAGGTTTGACTGAGAGATGGTATGTGTGTCAACAATTTCTGGTTGAGTATGGACACTTATTTTTAGAGAGGCCTTAGCCAGACAACAGCCATGTTTACTTTTGCTGTTACAAAAATAATAATAATTAGCTACCGTTGATATAATTAGTCATTTCCATTGCTAAAGGCAACGGTCAGTGCCGGCTAAAAATGAGAAGCCTGATAAAATTGATATTTCCCAAATTACTGTATACCAATAAAAAGAGTGAGAAATGATTAGATCAGTTAGCATCAGACCTTAGTGAATCCGGGTACTATGCCAAACATGTGGAGAATACTCCACATTTCATCAGGATAGTCTCAATTTGTATAAATAACCTAGGAAAATCTGAATAATTTGAAAGATGCTATAATCACCTGGACTATGTCTGAAATCACTACCTCTTTACTGTGTTGTGCACTACATTTAAAGTCCATTAATTTATTGTGATTCCAAATTGTGTAAATTGCGTAAATTTATCCACTAGTGTGCCCTTAAAAATTCAACAACACAACAAATTTACACTACTTTTTCCTAACAAAGTAATGTGACACATTTTATAGATGCTAAAATTATAGTTGTGTGACTGAACAGCAGTAAGTGATGATGCACAAGTAGAAAATAAAAAAAAAAGCAAGTGTCTGAAATCTCAGTTCACGGCTCACTATTTAGCAATGGGAGAGTGATTTCAGACCCCAGAAACAGTTTTGAGCATCAGCCTTTGAATCTGACCTTTAATGATTACTGGCTGACAGGTATCTCTAAAGTCTAAAGACTGCCAGTATCTGTTTACATCACTGAGCCATATTGTACACCTGTTACCATGCAACCACATGATTCGAAGCATCTCCATAGTTACTGGTGCTATGTCACAGTCAGCAATGTGCAATGTTGACTGCAGTGTGGCCCACCCATTTTTTAGGTTGTTCAATTTCTGGTTTTGTCTTTAACTTCCAATTATTTTTGCCAGCTGCAGTAAACTCAGTTCACACAGCCTACTCCAAGTTTGTCAAAGCTGAGAACACACCTCACCATTTACAGTATGAACATTCAAAAGTGGATTAAAAAAGACTTAAAAAAAGTTACCTATAATGTTAACTCACATAGCTCAACTAGCTTATTGTGTGTTGCAGCAGTATATTAACTTCATGTTTCTATGGAGAAAAAATGCAACAGCACTGATGCTAACCTATCAGTATGATGATGCAGGTTACTATTAATAACTTATTATTAGTTATTAACATTATTTTCAGCTTCCACAGACAATTACTAAACCACCTGATTTCTGATTGGTTGATTGGGAAGCTAAACAATAAATATGAATTAAAATACAACTTTTCACCGAGTTCTGTTTTATTAATAATTTAATGTCGAATTATTAACTTATACAACAATAAGTCCAGGTAATGAAAATGCACATAGCCAAATGAGTCTCAATTGTGACTTTTGGGTGAAGAAATACTGTATTTGCACATGTCTGAACAGGCACAAAGACAACTCCTGATATCACATTGTTAAACTCAAAACAAACAAGCACATTCTGACCACTGTAACAGAATCCTGAAGATTTGTGGGCCCACAGGTCTAACTAAATAAACTAAACAAAATAGTGGTTGGGTGTTTGTTAGGTAGTAGAAGAAAGTCTCTCATTTTCTTCCAGCTGTGGTAGTCCGTCACACTGTGAGTCTTACTATACAACTGATCAGGTGCATGCTTCGATGTAGATGTAAAGCAGTTGTCCATCTACACAACCCAACACAGTCCCATTCTGGTGTAGACAGCAAGTTAAAGACAAAATGACAGAGTAGGAACATTTGATGCTGAATTCCATCAATACTATTTGCTACTCACTGCAGTAATTACATTTCTAACTGCATGCAAGTTAAATGTTAGACAACACTGGTTACTTAAACAGTAAATGTGACCTTGAGCAGATGTGATGTGGAGCTTAATACACTCTTGACATTTAACTAGATATATTTTAGTCTTTAAAACTGGAATGAAAAGCATATGGTCCATGCTACTATTAATGCTATTAATATAAAGGACAATGTGTATTGTATCAAACTGAATCCTGAGTTGAAGGGCACGATTTGATTGAAAAAAAAATGTCCTTCATTCAACAAAAGCCGTCACAAAAAATACCCATATGGAGTTAAGATTTACCTAAGGTTCTTGTGAAATACATTGCCTTTAAATCAATGCACAAACATTTTTCACTTTGACAAAATAAGTCCCAGAGAAGGGGAAAAAATCTCTCGCCTCCTCCAACCTTGAGGTTTGTTGGCACAGATGGAGGCTGTTGTTTAGTTCTGTGAGAAACAACTTTATACAAAGCATGAACAGGAAAGGAATTTTTTTTTTTTTGCATGCTCTGTGTTACATTTTTAGCTCTAGTCTCTAGTATTACTGACAAAATTGACATGAACCTGGTTTTCCAATTTAGCCTGAAAATTACCTGGACAGCCTTCTGAGACTGGATGTCAACTATGAGCACTCGATCCAAGGTTGGCTGTGTCACATAAATAAACTTGTCCTTGACGTTGACTGCAGATGACCACACACACCTCTGGACAGCCTCTCCTGGTGAGGTGGGGCACACCTCCTCCTGGAAAAAAACAAAAGCACAAACACACACACTATCAACCTATTGTTTCTCATATCACAAGGAAATACAGCTCATTAAAAAACAATTATCTTCATCCAGTCATTATTCTGTGTTGTTTACTACTTGCGTCTTATCACCTATGCTGATGGGAGTTGTGTTATCTTGGCAACTTAGATAAATGAGCTTTGCGAGGACCTGCAAAATCTCTGTAATCGCTCCCATTTGTCCACCCATAATCCACAGAACAAAGCCTGCAGACAAACTGCGGCTGTTCAGCTTCCAGTCCTGGCAGCTCTTGTCTTCCTGGCCAACAGGAACCTTAACCGGCCTTCTGTCTCTGGAGCATTCCTCCCTTTCACCCCCTTTCCAGCCCTCCAAGCCTCCGGGCTGTGCCCAGCCGTTTGTTCCAGACTCTGTGGGATGATTTAGGGAGCTGCTGGCCAGCAAGGATGAATGAAGGGCTCCGGCATGGCAGGATTAACTTTTTTCAATATTTACAACCACAGAGGCATTCCATGACAGGTACCTTTCCACAGGCCAACATCTCTTAGTTAGTAGGACATAAGGTAATGTATGAACTTCAGTGAACTTCCATCCTGCCCCGTTGTATTCTCTGTCTAGAGCTGGGTTAAAATGGTTAATTCGGGTATTCTAAAACAATGACAGTGTGGTGTTTTTGGCTTTATAACAAGGTTTTTAATTTTTTGTATCGGTAGGGTCTTTCAGTGTCCAGCTGTGGCACCATCTGTCAGTGTTTTTGATCCAAAACAGGTTGGAGAAGACAGTTTTGAAAGCCAGAAATCCCTGCACTTGCTGAAGTAATCATTGAGTCATTGGTATTGAACCCTGTGAAACCCCTGCAGACCCACACTGTGGTCATTTTGTGTTACATGGCTGTAAAATCTTACTTATTGCACCTTTTAAGAGGTGAGAAATTGAACATCTGATGCCCAGCTGAGGGTGTGAATGGAGGAGACTGTAATCCTCCTTGTGTTTATGTGTGTTGCATATGTCTGTATGTGTGTGGGTGCATAGCATGTATGCGATTTATGTAATAACTGACAGCTTAGAGTGAAGATATGTTTTTCCCTTTATTATGGAAATGCCTACACTCTCCTGTTACAGAACAGTATACATTTTTCATGGATTCACAAAAAATCCTTACTGCATATCACATTATCCAGCACTGGAAACATGCCAAATAGAATACAATACCGTATCTATTAAACAGAACCTGTAAAAAATTAACACTGCATAAATATTTTCAGAAAGAATTTCGACTCTTTACAATTGTGAATGTGGATGATGACATTTTAAACACCCCTGTTGAGATATGCGAGGGTTCTGATATTCCCCAGTTAAGACACTGGATGATTTGTAGTGTTAATATATTTGTGACAACATCAGCCGTCAGTGGGGAGGAAACTGCAGAAAACAGTGAAGCAGCAACATCCAAGTGTCAAAAAGAGGAACTTTACAGGAAGGTAGCAGCACACACACTTCTGTGCTCTCAATGTGCTTCTCCAAGGTCTCAATCCAAGCTGCTATAAACTTACAGTATGATGTGATGCTTGTCAAAGAATATTTCACTTTTTTGTGCAGTTTTTCAAATGGCAGATAAGTCAGTTAGAGTTAAAAGCTTTTGCACCTAATAATATCACTATGAGACAGATTCACCTGACATTAAAGGACATCCCATGAGCTCATTATTTCATCCTGATGATTTTCTAAAAGGTTCAGATTTAGATTTTCCCCATGCATACAAAAGTTGTATTTTCTAATCTACCAACTTGTTGATTATCAAAGTTTAAAGTAAACAAGCTCTTCTTGGAAAAAACTAAGAGGTTCCAGTGATAGAAAGTGAAGTGAAAATTGAGAGAAAGTGCAAATGAGCGGTTGATTATATCCCTTTAGGGACACACAACAGGATTCTCCTCTGCTGCAGAGAGAAGCAAAATAAAGATACTTCCTGGACTGACTTTCTACGATTGGACATCACAGTGTTTTCCCCTGATACTTTGTGTATCACAGTGGTGATACACAAATATCATATGGTAGTTAAGGTAATGGATTGGCTATGAAATTACCATAAACAAATCAATCAATGCTCCTTTGCAATTCAGAAAACTTGAGCGTCATGCTGGGAGCAGCCTCATGTGTTCACATAGCAATCCCCCTAGACAGCACTGGAACTGGCACCACAGAGCCTGCAGTGATTGATATCCTAATACAACCACCTCTCAGAGGAACGCTTGGCTGATTGTTGTGCATTCATGGCATATCTTTATGTATAACAGCCATCCAATCAGTGCTGGGCTTCTGGATGAAAAGCAGCTCGGAGGAAAACGTCCATTCAAGAACATGTGTAAATCTAACGGGTATCTATCAGTGAACCACTTTGAATATTTTCCTGCTTGAGAGCTTTAGTGATAAACGGTGATTCAGTGAGGGAGGCTGGGTGTAAACTGAGAGGTGAAACCCCCCACTGACTGCACGTGGGCTGTCAATGAATTAAATTAAAAGGGACTGGCTGCAAGATGGTTGCTGTGTTTACTGGGCATCGTTCTGTGCCACAGAACGATGCCCAGGGGAACATGTGTGATTATCAATAACCACTTTAGAGCTGCACCAATCAATGTTTTATAATAACAAAGGAAAAAAAGGACTGGGTAATATAAAAGGTGTTGTTGTTAATAGTATCAAACAAACATATTCCTTTCAGCTCTATAAAGAATTTTAGCTTGTACACTACCTGCCCCGCACCAACTGGCAGACAGACAAAGTTAGCAAGTAGCTGGTGAACATAGTGGAGGACTTGGCAGCTAAAGAGGCAGATATTTACCTCAGGAGTTTGTGGAGACTAAAACAGAACTAAAAGGAGAGTGAATGCTGGACTAAAACATGATTCCAAACAAATGCTAATGATGAAGATGATGATGACAAGGATAGGTGAATATGTAAATAGGCAACTGTTTTGTAACATGGTTGCCAAAATAACTTTATATGGAGATAATATGTCGATGTTGTGTTTACAGGTTGTTGTATGTGTGAGACAATGACATCACTATTTGTCGTGCATGTACTGGAGCACATACAATATTAATCTGTGTGCACTTATACGTAAGCTGAGGGTATAGTGGTACGGTAAATTTAGAAGTACAAGTGCAAAGCCTTTTCTTGAGCAGGACACCGAAGCTTTACCTGCTCAGCTGCACCTGAATAAGAGTCTCAGCGAAATCCCAGTAACTATATTGACCACTAATGATTGATTTCAGTAGCTGCTACTTGGTCAGACAGCAGGACACTTGAAGTGCTGCTTGTCAAGGCCAGCAAATCATAAATCACATCATCAGTCTCACACTACCACATTTTCCCATTCAAAAACACAAGAAAGACCTTCCTATTTACCCACAGGAGTTCACTGTAAAACATCCACATCATAAATGTTTCAGTATTTCTTACTTCATGTTAAAAAATGTACAGGCTTTGATTTATTCATGCCAGGGACTCGCAACAATGTTGAATGCTCTCCATAACATTTCTTTTTTTATTACACTATCTGGTTCTTTGATAAAATGTTCTAATGTAATGAAATAGAATTGTTAAAGGGGGTGTTCTGCAGTGTAGTGAGTCTGACAGGCATAAATCATTACAGTTTTTGGACTAAGCTCCTGGACAAGAAAGATGCACAGGTCTTTTGATTGTATTACAATTCGAATTACTTCAAAATAATTCAAATAATATCTTGAATTATTACACTTCAACTAGTGAGCCAGCTCTGGCAGCCAGCTTAAGTCAAGCTTTTGGACTCATATATGTCATACTGCAGTCTTTGCAACACAAATCCATCGCAACTTGCGCAATAAGGTGGTCTATTTAAAGTCATGTCATCTGTTATGCCACTCACTGCACTGCTGCTGCCACTTTAATCAGCTCCACCTCCACTGCAGCATCCACCTGTAGGCTCTGAGGTCACTCCCCAGTCTCTTTCTGTTTAAGTAACTGATGCACCAAGTGACAAGATCAGAACCTAGATGCCACACATTAACTACTCTGTAATCTCTTAAAACAGTATATGAAATACCATGTGAGTGGGGTGAGTGGTTGGATATTCTTTCACTTCTTCAAATGACTGAATCAAAGATGCTGCTATTTTTCCATTTTTACTCAATTTAAAATTGCACAGCACCTCATTAAGATGGCTCAAGTGTAGCTGGATTTGCATAGAGAAGCTGTATCTATGTCTTGGGAATCAATTGTTGTTACCAACTTCTCACATGGTTCATTGTTTGTCTTAACCTTTGAATGAAACTTTGTACTGGTTGCTGCCACCTCAGAATTCATTCATGAGTCTGACCCTGATGAAATCTGTACTAAACAAACCACACTCAGAAGCTAAGCTGAAATAACAAAGACTGATGACCAAAATGTAAATCTGAAGTATTGTTAAAATACAGAGGAGACTGCTGTGTTTCTATGGTGAATAACATTAAGGAAGTAGGTAGGAGGAAACAAGGAGTAAGGAAATAACATACAGGAAATGGTCAAATGGAAAATACCTGAAACCAGCACCTTCAAACATTCAACTCTATAGTACATAGTAATGATGATCTATAGCAACACAAAAGCTCAAATGCTCCTCCTCACACAGATGCCTGGGTTGGTCCAGGAAAAGTCCAGTGAGTCACTGTTTAAAAAAAACAAGCTGAATGTTTCTTTTTCCTGAGCACTCACCTGCAGAGCCAGCAGCTTCTCGCTAGGCTTAATGTGTCGTTGTATCTCACATGCCACCGGCTGAATGACTTTAATACCATCTTCATAGAACACATAGAACATGTTGCCAATGCCAAGACCTGCAGGAGAGTAAAAATAGCTCTGTTACACTCCTGAAATAGCTTAAGCACAGAGTGAACGTTTGCAACGGAAATAAGCCTACAACATTGTTATCTACTTCTAAAGCATCAAATCATTTAATCCCTCTCATCACAGTTCAGTAACCCTATTACAAAAATTCAATTAACTCAGTTTAATGAATTCTATAGTGGAATAGAAGCGGTCTAGACGTACCTTCTTCTCGCCACAAAATGTTTGCCACTGTGAGGGAGAAAAAGAGGAAAGCACAGTTGAAAATAAATGCAAGAATCAATAGGATCCCCTTTGTGAGAGCTAACACCCAAACACTAACTCCTATTGAGGCAAAGAGGAAAGCAGACCACATAAAAGTTTTATGGAAACTGTCTCTCTGACACCTCCTGCAACAGACAATCGATGGAGCCCTCTGCTTGGAAATAATTTGATACCAAACACTGGAAAATGGAGTGCGGTCAACAAACTACAAGCACTGTAAAACAGATTTTTGGATGCTGCAACCCAAGTACGCTGATGTTGAGACATGTGAAATAAGTCTCAAAAATAAAATTTTACACATCAGATCATCATCCATCAATATGAGTTTTATAGATAAGCTGCCTTTGACACACATGAGCAGTCCACAGGTGTCAGGCTCAGATGATTCTCATAAGTCATTAGGAAGGATTAGTGTGTTGCTCCTTCACTGGCAAACCATTTTGGCTCCTATAAAAAGGTAATTTCTCATTAAATTCACTTAGAGGTGACTAATGACATGAAATAGGGAATGAAAGCCACATAACTTCCCGAGTGCTTTAATGGGCGACCTAAAACACAGGCCAGTTAGCTTTCAAAGCAGCTTCAGTTTCACTGAGCACTCAGAGAAACCTTTTATATGACTAAACTTGTGATGTGGTCGGAAGAAAATGATTTGATAATTCATTCGTTATATAACATTATTCGTTGTATAACTTCTAACTTAGGTTTTGGCACATCTGCACTGATGACATGTTGATTTTTGTGACATGAAAATATGTAAATACAACAAATAGACATTAAAAACAAGCTATGATTCAAATGTTAATGCACTGTTAGTTTTTATGTCTGGAAGCTAAAAAACAGAAAGACAGAAAAAAAAAATTCTGCATGTGCTAAAATTTGGGCTTCTACTAAAAGACTCAGAACTTCATTAACTGGTTAGACCTTAATTGACTTGTTAGGAATTTTAGGCAGGTCAAGAAATGTTTCATCTGATAAATTCTCTAGTCTTCAAAACTTGTGCTAACACTCATCAACCATGGGCTCCACAAAGCTATTTCCCCTGAGGTGTCTAAACCTTTGCAAACACCTGTATAGTTACTTTCCATATATCAGAGCAAATGCTACTCAATCAGTATTATCCTCCAACCCACCAGCAGCACTACTATCCTCTCACCCTGACTTTTTAACTGTGACCTTCCCTCTCATTGTTCATCTGTCCCCCAGTCTACCTTCTGTTTCCATCCCATCTTCCATTTTCAGGCATTTTCAGTCTACAAACCAATCTCCAGACCAATTCACATCCGATTCTAATCTCGCCTCTAATGCAATGCTCATTCTCGCAGCCTCTTGCTCGGGTGGACAGATGCAGAGAAAGAAAAGGGAGGAGACAAAGCCGACTAGACACCACTGTGCCGTTAGTCAGCCTTAATCTTTCAAAAGTGCCTTGTCAAGTGTTTCCTGTGCACTCTTGCATACCCTTTAGCTCATTAAAAGTTACACAAAAGGAGTGGAGTCTAAAGATAGAGGTACAGGGAAGGAAGGAAAGGCAAGGACAAAACATAAGGAAAAACAAAACAATTTATTTGAGATGTGACAAAAATGGAAAATGGAGAAAATGGAAAAGAGGAGTTGAGATGAGATCTTGTGTACCCCGGTCTTTTCCAATAGCCCACAGTATTGATGCTATTCATCACTTGGCAGAAAGACCGTGGCTGCTCTGCGCATACAAGGGGCCCATACATCAACTTCATCATCCATATAACAAAACAAGCTGGCTGCCACTGTAGGCGGTGAGTTCACTCTTTCTGGCCGTAATAACTGTTTCCACTGGGCTCCAAACACTGGGAATGCCATGCTTACCAACCAGCCTGGACTCTGCAGTTCCTACCCGTCAGCAAGGTTACATAAATTCAATTTGTTTACAAGAGCAAGCTGCTGCGACAGTGAGCCAAACAGCCTGTGGTGTTCACCATAGTGGCATGGCAGAAGAGAGCGAATACATAATATAGGTAGACTAATTGGGTCACAGTAGATGCAAATGCAAAATGTAACTCAGGATAACTGCCTTGGGTGTGCACGTTTTTGCTGCTCCTTCCAGAAATTATCCCAGAAGTTTCTTGGAAATATTGACCCCTGCAGTTTGTTTAAGTTGTGCTTTAATTATAAGCACCACATTGACAACAAACTGCAAGTGTTGTAAGAAGTTGAGTGCCCACTCACTGCTGTAGCCATTTATAAGGAAGCAGAGCAGGTATGCTGAAGAAATGAAGAAAAATCTTTCCTTCTTCATCTGCATTAAAACAAATCAAATATCCTTTCACTGCGGTGATTGATAACAAGCAGAGTAGGTACACCACATATCTATTACTGTGGCCTTGCCAGTAGAATTTTAGATGTACCTGCCAACACCCACTTACAGTACATCCAAGCCTGGATTGAGATGCCTCTGGACCCCCTGCTTTGGGTCTTAGCCAGAGCCTGTAGATCAGCAGAAATTTGTCTTTATCAGTGGCGTCTCTAATACTAACTTCAACAGTGCTCTCTCAATTGTTCCCTTTTTTTTAAATGTTTCCCTTCTCCAATATTAACATGAATTCTACTAATTCTACTAACGTTGCCCTTTGTTTTCTCTTATAGATTTTCTATAAAGAAACATTTCTTTTGTTTTCTAATTAAAATCAAACAGTACTTATTTTCTTAAAGACCCTGAAAACCCTAAATAAGTTCTTAAAACTCTTAATAAGCTTCATATTATGAGCAAAGTGGTCCTACATGGCACGTCTGTCCATCCTGGGGGACAGATCCCTCCTCCGTTGCTCTCCCTGAGGTTTCTTCCAGGGAGGTCCAAATTGTGGGTCTAATAGAGGGTGTTGTATGCAGTACAGATTGTACAATCCCTTTAAGTAACTTTCTTCTGTGTGATTCTGGAGTATAGAAATAAAACTGACTTGACTACATTGCCACACATTTTTGGCAAAAGTCAAGAGAGTTCTGGTTATCTGACATGAGAGATTTCTCTTTTTTGTGTTTTTGTGTCTGCTTTTCTAAGAGGATTGGAGTGGGCTCAGTTGGCATACTTCACATACATCCCTGCACCAGTGAGGACTGTGCAATATTTGTCAAATATGATCAAGTCACAATGTGATTAAAATATACTTTCACAGTCTTAAGAAGCAAATTAGCAGAGTTTCAACTTCATGTTGTTTCTCTTTTCATACTTTTTAGTTGAATATTTAGATTTTTATGTTGTTGAGATACTTAAGGTGTGAAACCAATTAGAGGCTTTAAAGGATAAGGCACTAAGACTATATTTTTACCACTGTCAACAAATCCCATGAAAAGACCAAAACTAATAATCCATTACTCTCTAAATGCTTTCCCATTTTTCCTACCAAGTTTATTGTAATGAAGAGACATCAACCAGTACAATGGTGTGACTCGATGTTTAATCATTTCTGGACAACAATCAAGCTCTATGTCACAGATGAATAAGATATATCAGATTACACAGGTAATACTTGTTAGAAAGATCAATTGAGTGTTCGTTTTGGTCTTTTCATGGAATTTGATGAGAACAATATAGAAAACTATACATATACAGTATTTTAGTATAGCTGAATTCACAATAGAGCTATTCTCATTTACATGTTTTGTGTTCAGAAATGGAACAATTATGAAATAGTGACTGAAATGTGGCCCATTAAGACTGCATCTCAAGCTATTTTCAAGCTGCTGCTCCTCTCAGCTAAAAATCAGTTTTTATAATCCACATCCTTTAACAGAATCATCACACAAATACATTAAAGGCAATAGTTGTGCTGTGATTTATATTTTATACTTGTAAAATGATCACTCAGAAAGCGGGTGAAAAACTCATTCATGTCAGCGGCCCTAAAGTGAGCGAGAGGTGTGCCTGTGGAGGGAAACCCTCACGTCTAACTGTATGACAATACTGTGACTCTGTTCTAGAGAAATAAGCTAAGGTTTGTCCAAAAACTTGCTAGATTTTTAGCTAGGTGCTTTTTGAATTAAAAAAAAAATTATAATAGGGGTTTGAAAATTTTGCAACAAAACACTACTTGTTCATGCCAAACCATTTTGACAGAGCAACAACCAGTGGGGAAACGCCATCACTTAGCCGGCCGACCAATGGTGTAACCTTATCACTCAGTCATGTAGTATTCAACTGATCAATGGTGACCATTCGTTCAGTCAGTCAGTGACAGACCCGGTTACAGGGCTGTCCTCGCTGTTGTGGTCCAGCCAAAAATGGCACAATAAAAATTATAAGTAAACTTAAAATCCAGTGGTAAATATTCAGAAACAAAAAAGCACTGTAATACCTTTCTCTACCTCAGCTCAAATGCAGTGAGGTTTAGAGAGTAAAATAAATGGTTATGCAGTTGCAACCTTTACAAGGTAAGCAGAAATAAATAAATATATATAGTCTTGTTTGATTTGTAAAATGTAAAAATGACAGTCAGGGAAATGTGATGAAGGGCCATTTTAAACACTGAGATACTTCATGTCTAATTCAGAGTTGCCACCAGCTAATGCTGTCTTGGTATTAGTGTTAAAGTGATTACGGATGAAAAGAATTTCAGTTTCAGTGCTTTATCCTCCACACTTGGCTTCTTCTTTCTGCACTACACAATCATGACTCACCTAGTGATCAAGTCTTTTAGCTTTTATATTTTAACCATCCATTGTTCAGCCAGCAAATTCTTGTGATTTTTTTTTAATATTTGAGGACACATGAAGATTGAGGGTTAACCTCAACAGAAAGTCCCAGACAGTACTGTTTACATACACATAGAGTAAGAAAGCTTTGAAAATAACAGGACTGACTGCACTAGAATTAGAACTGGAAGCCTGTGGGGGACTGAAGGCTGTATCATCTCTTTAAAAGGAAAAGTATTCAAAAGACTTAATCCTCGGAGAAAAATCCTTGAGAGTTTCAAAAAAGTACAACTTACTGGAGAGAGGTTGAAACATCGGAGCTTGAAAAATAAAACTGTGCCTCATCACAAACAAAAACTGCTATTGGGAGGCGTGGAGAGATACATATCTATTTGTTCAATGAATGTGAACCACCTACAGTGCTGGTAAAAACAATTTTTGTATAATCAGGTTCAAAATTGCCTTTTAATTGTTTTATCAGTTTTATGAAGGTTTGCAAAGTCACTTAAGGTAACAAAATCTATGCATTTTAAGCATTTCAGTTTACATACTTGGTTTAATCTTATGTAACATGTATGTATGTTTGTTTTCAGGTTGTTTTTGCATTATTTCTTTGTCCAATCTGCTCTTTATGTTTTGCATTGATTGATTCATTACAAAGATCAATCAGTACTGTAATCAGTAATAGTACTCTTACGTCAGCCTTTTACAGAATACATCACCAGAAATATTCATAACCTGTCATGTTGTAACCACAGCTTAAAAGGTGTTTAAACTTTCCACTGGATTTACAATATTCATTTCACAAAGCCTTCAGCATGAAACTCAGTCGACAGGCAGTAGGGTGCTGACATTATGGATAGCGTCACTGCCTGGTTAGAGCTCCTTGTTGCTGACAGCGTGTCCAACGCTGTGTGAAAGCCCGCTGTGATGGGAGGGACTTTGCTGATGGAAACATGGACGCTATTTCGGCACGAGCTGATCTCCTCTATTCAAAGGATGTGGAGCAGACAGCATGGTGGACAGTGTAGAATAAAACAGCTTTGTGAAGACTTTGGTGTGAGGTAGTGGTTCTCATCCATGTGGGATTGATGCCCAGGAGTTTACAGGGCTTTGTCGCAAACAATCACTTCACCAACAGATTTCAATGATTAGGATCTTCCAAAGTGTCTGCCTCAATCTGTGAAATCAACTGGTGTCATATTTGATTGGAACAAAGCTTATGAACTTATAGATGCCGAAAAATGGTGGAGAGACAATGTAACAGTATATTGAATACAGACAGTAGAATATGTAGAACATAGAACTGTGTAAAGTGTAGAGTAGAGAGCAGAGAAAAGAGTATAAAGCAAAGATAGCACAATCTTTAAAATAGAGACAATAAAAGGGTGATTAAAGGGGCAATAAAGGGGATCGATTTGTATGAAATCCGCAGTTTGTGATTGAGGCAGGTTAGAGGGTTACTCATCAGCACTGATCCAACAATTATTTGCTAAGTTCAGAGACTTCACCTCAAAATATATTTGTCTTATAAATCATGTAGTGTCACTTGTAGATTTTTTTTAAACAAAAAGATCAGAATTATCTCAAAACTAGTCTTAATGTCTTGCCACAAGTCAAAACAATCTGATCTGCCTTTGCAGTCAAGAACTTGACGGTAGCCACATAAAAACCTCACCTTATCTACAGATTTGTCATGAAAGTAGGATTTTAAGATTCCATAACTGACTCACGATTGAGTGGAGATGTTTTGAAGTACAACTGTGTAAAATCACTTCCCTGCCCACTGGAGTTTCAAGCCTTCTGTGTGGGTCATGAAGCAGGGAGTAAAGTATGGAGCAGGAATGTACACAGACATTATGATGGGATGTTCTGTCCTTATATTTGCTGTGTATTATGTTACATATGCACCCAATTTACAAAAGCTATAAGGTAGGGTAGATTGGAAACATGCTTAGTTCACACTTGGACTTAATATATTGTCATGATCACAGCCTGGTTGGTTGCCAAAGCTCAAAAGGGCTTACTGTATCTATGATTTGCAGAGGGTTACATGCTAGAGACACTGTAATCAAATCCTCTGGACCAGCACTACCTGTGCCATCAGCAATACGGAAACGAAAGTACTAGTTGGAGATAAAGTGTGTGAAATAGAGGGCGTATTTTTCATCCACAAGATTTATCTGTTGGCTAGCCATGACTATGACACCAGGTTTGCACAAGAAGCTCTTCCTTAAGCTGCCTCCCCCAGCTTTTTGTCTCTGCTTTTGTTTATTCCTTTTAGAAGGCATCATCACTGTAAACAATATGCAACCAATAATTAACTTTATTTTTTAAATAACATTAACCTTAGCCAACCAGTCAACTGTTAACCCATTAAAATATTCTGCAACTATGAGCGCAGAGATACCTTATGCATCATGATGTAGTCACGGATTCTTCTACAGATCTTAGGAAAGCCTTCTTAGGTTGAAGGGTAAGTGTTACAGCACAGTGACAACAAACCAAATACCACGATGGCTGCCATGTTGTGTCCTCTATGCTAATTAGCTCTATTGGGAGAACCAAATAAGATTGAAATGGCTAAACAACAAAATCATGCTTAAAGTAAGATAGGAAGGTATAAATGGAAAAGTTTTTCCTTCATTCAGTTACTCAGTAGACAAGGATGTCACTGTCCTTTGAACTTTGGCTTAGCAGTTCAGTGAGTGGTTCTGTAATTAAAACTTCTTTATTTGGTCCAGAGCAGCACATCAGCTAAAAAGGGCAAAGGAGCAGCAGCTTGAGCCACTACATCCACTATACAGTACTCTGCAAGTCCCCGATATGAGGCATGAAGTGCAGCATAATGTAGAGACATAAAGTGAAGAGACGAAAGCAACAAATGATCGTTCTGAGCCTCACAGATCCTCTGACACTGCAGAAATAATTGGCACATTGTGAAGGGCAGATATTTATGCCAGTTTAGCAGCAGACTGTCAGAGATGGATGGTGTTCTGCCTGCTGGTGACAGACTGTTAAAAAGATCTCAGAATAGTGACTGCTTATGTTTTCCCAAACAACTCATGGGTTCATGGTGCATGGGTAAATTTGAGAAAAAAACAATTCACTTTGGTGTTGCCCCTGTGAAGTAAAGGTTTTGACCTTCAAGCTCCTCTGTGGTGAATTCATCTAAAGAAGTGCTTTCATGCCTCGCTCATCACATCATGTTTTTTCTGCTTAATACCTTATTCAGTCCTTTGACAACTGGTGTAGTTAGTCATTCAGCTCTCTCTCTTTTTCGAGTGTTTGAATGAGAGGCCCAAGGCAGGTCATAAACATGATGATTTGACAGAAATGGGATCATTGCTTTCCACAAAGTCAAACTTCTAAAACATTTCCATGTATAATCATGATGTGTCATTTGAATCTGTGTCTGTTTCAGATCAGTGGTATTAGATCAAGGGTAGTCTGTACCACAACATGCCCACCAGTATCTCAACTTCTCTGGGATCTGAGTATGGAGCTTTTGATTGAAAGCATCCTTGATTCTTAGAGGCAAATCTTTAAATTTGGATCCTCTTCTCTGGGTGATTTTTCCACCACACCACCCATTTTAATACTGTGCATATCTCTTTCCTAAGACTGAAGACAATTAAGTCAGTGCCTGTGAGCATCCGATACTAATTGCTAAAGGATTAATGCTTGAATATGTATTGGAACAAAAGCTTCTTTGAGGTTGTGAGGACATTGTTTTTTCCTCGGATATGATCATGATTAATGGTTCAAGTCCTGATTGCTCAATACTAGGGCTGTCAGCATTAATGCGCCAATCGCAATGAGATTAAGGACCAAGCATAACGTGTTTTTTTTTTTTTTTTTACACCGTCACTGGTGCCGTTACGTAGATTCTAGAGCACTACATTCTAGAATCTTTGGCTGCTACTATTTTGACCCTTTCATGCACCCTTACTTGTTGTCAAGCTGCCACAGTCACTTCCTACATAATTTCTACATGGTGGAGCAAGATACTTCATAGCAAGTCATGTCTATGGGAGAAAAAGGGGGACAGCTCTGGTTTGCATAAAGGGGCATGTCGGGAGACCTAAAGTGTTTAAATTCAATGCCTGAATCATCGTAACTTACCCTGTGCTCGTCTACAGATAAATAAATTATCAGATAGCTTCATAATTACATGTCAGACATGCTAATGTTAGCTCCTAGTTCGGACAGACTGATGGTTATGTGTTGTGAAGCAAGAGAAAACAGTTCTGAAATGCAAAATAATAATGTGATAAAACATGCGATATTGCGATTAAGAAAAAAATTAATCGTTTGACAGCCCTAGTCAATACAGTCTTAGATAGAATTGCGTATGTTGACAAAACAATCTCACAATGAGGTCCATTTAGCAGCTGTACTGGAGATTTAAATCATATCGCACAGTCATCCTCAGCAGATGGAGTTAGACCAGTTGTTGAATTGTAGACATCCAAATTTCCATTTTCCAAAGCTTGTTAAAGACTTTTTATGCAAGTTGTGTTTAAGTATTATTTTAGAAGGACAATTTGAAGAATATGCCATGCAATAGCTAAACTTGTGAATTAAGTTACACAGGAGTTTTTGCGTAGACCTGGAGTTGGTATGGTTAAGGTCATATCTTCTTCAATTGCATGATTTCTATCTGTCTTGTCTTCTCCTCCGGAAACCAGAATGTCAAACAAGATACTATACTATAGATGTGTGACAAAACATGACTTTACAGAGCCTCTCTGGCCAGAACATGACACCATATGGAGCTTATCTCAATTCACACTCTCGATGTACTCAAGCCTCTGGTTTTGAGTGACAATTCTGACATGTTTGTGATTTATGTGACCTACATGGGGTACACAGATGTTTTAAATACATTACTTTTTGATGAGATTTTTGCAGTCTTGTTTGGTTATACACATACAGACATGAGAACTGGCATACAGGTGAGGATGGATGTGTTTACTTTGTAGTGGATTTCAGGTATGGCTTCAGTACCTACAACTAGGTGCTCAGTGGGTTTTTAGAAATGTGAGAGTGGCATACTGTACTTACTGGTTTTGTTATGTGTTTTTTGTTTTTCCAAGAGAATTTAGAGTTTTGACTACTGGCCAAAATTTGAGGTTACTTCAGAACATCTGTTGTGCATGTCCACAGAAATTACAGCTACGTGATCACAAAAATTCAGTTAAGAACATAAATTATAGAGACAGTATGTCAGGATGTATTGTAAGGTCAGCAGCAGACTCTGAACAAATGACAACAAAAGAAACTATAAGAGCTTGTCATGACTCGACACACTTTGTCTGCCTTACTGCCATTTTCTAAACATTCACTTCACAGTATAACATCCTTATATGTTGCCATTATATTGAATCTCTTAAGGAAGATATTGCAGTGCTGGCCTACTGATAATGCAGCTGCTTGTCTACACATATGTATTGGTGAAAAGCAAGTATTTCATGAACCTTTGTCATATTCATAGTCTTGTTAATATATATCTTGATCAGGTGTTTCCTGATACAATCTGCAGCTGCTGATGTTAAGACAAACACTGAGGCACTGACGTATGAAGTATCAAATTTTATGAAATGAAAAAAAGGTTTCTGTAGAAACCTCTCATGTACTGAAAAAAGTATAATTTCTGTATTGGTACTGCAATTGAATACAGCATTGGTATCATCTGTATTTGATACTTGCCTTTGCAAACACTTCTTGTGGTAACATCCCTCATCTGGACCTGCCTGAGCATGTGGATGAACTGACTAGTGCTGTGTGTGACTCACCCAACCCAGTCTGACAGTTATTGTTAGGTAAGAGTGTACACATTGGCCTTGCATTATAGTTGATGCTGGTGAAAAGCTCTTAGATGAAAGGTAGTCCCAGCTTTGATGTACTAGTAAGGGTTAGGGTCAGTGAGAGGGGCCTCAGGTCATTGCGACTCAGAAAGAAGTGAGACCATAAAACAAGAAAAGATGTTTGAAAATAAAACAAAAGGTTGATGTCCAGATGAGGTTGTGCACAGCCAGTTCCTGAGGTTGGCTACAGGTTGCTAATGTTGCTTCCTCTTTCACAGAATGGCATTATCAATGCATAAAACGATTTCAAGTGCATTGGCTGCATTTGGCATCTGCTCCTTTACTGAGTGTTCACAGGTTAATTGCAGTTTACCTTTGCTTCATTGTGATTATATGCCATTGCCAGGAAGGAAGCTAATGGAAGCAAAAACTAGAGTTGTGGTAGGAAACTGACCATCTGACGGTGAAGACAGGAACAGCAAGCCTTTGTAGACCTAAATGGAAATGTCCATACTTAAGAAGAAAATGTACTTAAAAGTATTTTGAAGATTTTCCAATACTGTGTTATTATGGAGGACAAATTTGAACCTAAAGGATTTTAAATGCTTAAAAAACAAAAAACGAATTTTGTCACATTACAGTGTGCGAAATACATTTCCATTAATTAATGGATAGCTGAATTTACATAAAAGATTTTATCAAGCAGAATTCATATGTTGAATTTATGAGAAAAAAAACAGTGTTAAGTAACATATGCACAGATAATTTCAGTGTGATATTCTCAGAATATCTGAATGTTTTGAGTGAAAGCAGTGACAGGATCTGCCAGCACCTCAACTGAGCATGTGAGCGTGGAACAGCACAGTGAGCGTAAACTGCAGCTGGAAACTGTGCTGTTGAAGCAAAACACCCACCAACTTCAACGAAATCAACAGCCCAGCATGCTCTAAATATTCATTGCAAAATCATCTGTTTGCACTTGGCATAATGTACCATATTATTAATATTTTTGTCATAACATCTGCTTGTTAAACATATTAATATCCACTAACAGGAATATAATCACTCAAGTAAAAACCGCTACAGTGAACACTAACACCTGCATTTGCCTGATTAAGTTTGCTTTGTTAACCCTGAACATCACAATACACACAAGCAGCTCAGTCTCTCTGTACTGGCCTTAAACACTGACGTATTGACAACAGCTGGCAGCTTTCCTAGAAAATATCACCCAGCTGCCCCCTTATTGGAGAGCCCAATAAGAATATCTGTCCATCTGCAGTGGCTAATCAAATGCCAAGACAATGCAAAGGGCAACAAGGTCAAAACTCAAACCTACCGCCTTCCCACAGATTTAATGAGTTTTGTGTTTGTTTCACCTTCTTACATGAGCAGTAGCACAGCCACACACAAGGCTGCACTTAGATTACTCAGTTTTTCTCCTTTACACCAAGATGTAAATGATCTGTTCTCTTGCATGAGGAAACATTAAATCTAGTTGTTCATTCATCTGAAAGTCATTTGATCAAATCTTTCACTCCCAATTATTGATGAATTCATGTATAGCAATTCTACACATTAAAGAAATTATTAATTTGAATCCTTTAGACTCTGAGTGGAAACAATTTCTTTAGTTCACAATCTCTTTTCTTTGTCACACCTCTTTCTGTTCCCTCACACACACAGAGTTAGCTGTAACAAAGGCAGACTGTTGAAACCTGTACATGGTCCCTTTAAATAAAATAATTTGTGATGGACCTCTGTTAGAAACACTTAAAGTAGCACTTAAGAAATAAATGTGACTTGACCTTTTGTGACTATTAAACTAATTACAAATGTAAAGCTGAACAATTTGATTGTCGTTTCTTTTTGTCTCTTATCCCTGACCTCTTGTGATTTCTAAAAAGTGCTTTGACTATATCAGATATGTCTCTTTTCTTTGTACTGACCTGTCTAGTTATAGCTGAAGGAGTTACCAAGTTCATTCTTCGTTATTTTTAACTTATAATCCTGATTATGATTTGATCATAATGCTGATGATAATTTATTATAATTACAGACATCATATTAAATAAGTTACAACTACATTATATGCATTTTATATCCTACATGTTTCTATACTGGTACAATGCTAAATAGGGGGGACATAAAACAAATGTTACACTCTCAGTTTCATCACTATTGAATTAGAATATCATATTAGAATATCAATATCATGGGAGATAATTGTTTTTTTACTGTCAAAAAAATCCCTTGAAAGGAGTAAAATTAGCAATGATTTGATTCCACTTAGAATGACATTGTTTATTTCGGTGTCAAAAAGCCCTGGTGTTGTTTTAAAAAACAAACAAACAAAAAAAAAAAAAACATATCAGTGAGCCACAACATTGTATTGAGTGATATGTTCCTTGAACACACACACTGTAGTTTATTTTCATTTGATCCAGTATACATAAGAAGATGGTTTGGGTCCGTGACTGACAGTGTTAGTCATTAAGTTACCCTATTAAAATTACATTTAAATCGTTAAAGATTGCTTTTAGCACATTTCTTATAGAGGGTGTCAATCTTTTATCAAATAGTGAATCGCACTGTACGCAGAATGTCTGCACAGTGTTACATTTTCAGGGTTGGCGTGGCCTCTGCTGGTGTGGCTCAATGAGACGTATTTTCATGGGGCCCAAAATCCCTGGTGGTGTTCCTGACTATAGTGCCCAGTTGTTTTAGGAAATTATCAAGATTTTAAAGAAAAAAATGAAATGATATATTCATGACTTGTTTTTCTTCAGTAGGAACAAATGGGCTTGGGGCTGAGTGCCAAAAACAGGCTGGAAAGTTGGAAAGCATTGAATGACTAAAACACTGTTGTTTTTAGAGCTGAAATGATTGGTCAATTAATTGGTCAGACATTCATCAAGCAAAACTTTCAAGAAAAAAAGATCTTCTGGTCTCAATTTCTGCAGTGCAATTATCTGCTGCTTGTACCAGTTTTATACAGTATCTTTTTGAATGTGATATCTTTGGGTTCTGGACTTCTGGCAGGAAAAAACTACCTATTTGAAGATGTAACCTTCAGCTGTCAGAAATTACACTGGACATTTTCCACAAATGTTCAGATATAAAGTTTAAAACAAGGAATCAAAACTCTGCATAAAACTTACATTTTAAGACTCCCTACTGGGCTAAATGACTTGTCAGGATGTATATTTTTAGGAGCAGGGGTGAGGGTTTCAGCGTTTCAGGGCTGCAGGCAGTGTGAGCTAATACTCCACATTACCCTCAGGCTCACAGAGGTGGCCAATCCCTGGAAAATAAATAGTCAGCTTCCATTTACTTAACCAGTTTCTGAATGAAGGTGATATTCACCTATAGGAAAACTAGAGTGGGTCAAGTATATAGTCAGTAAGATATTCAGGCCAGACTACGACAGTGTAGGAAAGTCTGTTTCTTCTCTCTTTCCCTTTCGTAATGTAGTAGTGCAGCAGCGTCTGGCTGTCTGCTGACATCCCTTTGAACTCCTGTCCTGTGGGTTTGCTCACTACAAAAAGGTTCTGCAATATCCAACACCTATCACCATTTTGGCCCCAGGTAGAGCATCAAAAGCTTCAAAGCACACAAGTGACTTCTGACCTCGCTGAGCATGATCCTCTAATGTGTGACAGGCTGGATGGAGGAAGTGTCATACTGCGTGAATGACATCTAAAGGCGTTAGGTCTGGTAGAGGTGCAGGGCAAAGTACATGTGAGATGTGTGACACAACTGCAGAGTTGCTGTGTGTGCGCTCTTTGAGAACCCTAATTACCCAAAGGAAAATACAACACACCAACAACTGGTCTTGAACCCCAAAGACCAATTCTGACATTTCTGAGAAGGTCAAAGTTAATTACCGTGTGAGACTCTGTTCAATGGGAGAGAACAAGAGGAGATTGTTTGTGTTGAAAATTTCTTCCAAATTTGAATAAGACGGTTAGTTGTGTCACAACCCCTGGTGTTACAAAGTTACATATTGACTAGTGACGGCTAATGCCAAATGCCGCAGTAGACAATGCCACAAACATCACTGATGTGGACCATGACATAGTGAGGAACTTTTGGAGATGGTAATGCTAAATCATTAATCAACTGACAGATGTAATTGACAACGATTAACAGTCAATTAGTGTCTGTCATTTATTAAGGAAAATTGTCAGACATTCACTAGTTTCCCCTTATCAAATTCAAGGAGTGACTCTTTCCGCTGATGTATATGAGTTTATCACTGTATATCTTTGTGAGTATTCTAAACACACCTTAAGCTCAGGGTATATTTTGGATTAAAAAATATATAATCTTTGTCAGATTAACAGGCCAAAACAAAAAATATTGTAGACAAAGCAGAAGATCTTCTCATTTGAGCGGCAAGAAACAGTGAATGTTTGAGATTCATCGATTACCAAGTGTTGACAACTTGAGGATCAACTTTCAAAATAATTATTTGCTTCAGCCCCAGTGTCTGAGAACATCTGAGAACAGAAAATATGAAATGAGGAAAGAAAATGGCTCCCAAGTTGATAAAAGGGAACAAGAAAAGTTGCTCCTGCTTCCACACCACAAGACGACAGAGAGTAAAGACAGTATCATCATTACTTCCCCTGCAGAGGCTCCATCATTACATCACAGGATATAAACTATTAAGAACTGACAGGATAAATTATTAAGAGCTCCATTTGCATGGCTCTATGAATAAAAAAAAACAAAAACGACAGCATGACTTATACATACACGTTTTGCGTGCAGAGTCCTCCACAAATAGCGAAGAGATGTCCTCGTCCACACCAGCCTCATTTTTGGCAATGCAGGTATAGGCGCCCGTGTCCTCAAAGTGCACGTTGCTGATGTGCACCTCACTTCCATTAGCTTTGAGTAACAACACAGAAAACAGACAAGAAAAGACAGTTTGCCTTCCAGAATGAGATAAAAGGTGACTGTATGCTACCATGCTCTGCTACCATTACTCAGTTACATAATATTTCTCTTATATGTTAGGAGGATGGGTGAGAGGTTTGTTTCAGGAAGAATTCAAATAAGTAGGAGTTCAAAGTAAGAATGTGGAGCAGGCCTGCCACATGCTGTGTTTCTGATTTAGTGTTCTTCACTGTTTATAGAAAGAACTGCAAATATCTTTAAACTCTGAATATTTGATATTGGGGCTGAACAATAAACCAAATTTATCAAGATGCAGATATTATGAATCTGTTGAAAACCCAGCTTGTATCTCAAATTCTAGCCAACCTCTCTAAACTGAAGATAACAACAACAACACATCTATCCTGAAAGTCAAGCAACCAATCAGCTACAAGGTCAGCATCTTTGAATGCTGATGCTGTAAACAGGACATGTCTCAGATATGAACCAACATGAGGCGGAAATACATACACGGATGTACAAAAAATGTTTACATTTACTTTTACTGAAGAGCATTCATCTTGACTTAAGGTTGTATTGCCCAACCCTATATTATGAATGTAAAATTACCCATTGTGAGCAGTATTAGTAAGAATAGAAAGGCAATCTTGGTCATATAGTGGGAATAAAAGTGAAATTTATGATAGTGGTAGCAGCAATTGTATGGGCAATTGTAGCAGTAAAAGTGTTAGTAACAGCAGTAGTAAAATAATAATGGAAGCAGTAGTAGTGGCAATAAAAATATATACGTGTACATGCAGTGAGCAGTAAACTCTTGACTCCTCTGTACCTTGCAGGGTGAGCTGTTTGGACAGCTTGGTTGTGATGTCCATGCCATTCTTCAGCCAGGCCAGCTGGGGGCTGGGGATACCCTCAGCATGGCAGCGCAGGCTGGCAGTGACACCTGGCTCCCTGGCTTGGCTCTCTGGGTAAACTCGGATGACAGGAGGAACTGGAAATATGGTGTAAAAGAGAAGGAGATGGGTGAGATGGAGAAATGAATGAATGCTGCACGATCTTAAACTGTTGTTTAGATTAGTATCACTTGAGGAATAAGACAACCTTATTAAACGAGAAGTTTTAGAGAAGATGCCAAGGCTTGAACTTATGGCTTTGCTTTAGCATACACTATTGATAGGATCAAGTATATTTTCAGCATCGCTGAATGCCTTTGGATAAGGTTAACATCCTCTTTGAAGCCAAACAAATCAGATAGATAAATAAGGGAGAGAAGCTCTGTTCGAAGGTTATTGATTTTGCTTGGTAGTCATTGATTTTATGTAACCTTTGTCAGGAAGGGGATGAGAGGATAGAAACAGAGATAACAAAATGTGTGAAGAAAGAAAAGGCACAAACTAAATTCCACTCTCTTTTGCAAACTGTTCCAAGAGCTGACATTACATATTTTTTCACATTGTGCCACTGTCATGTCAGAGTTTCACTTCTTTACTCCACCCTGAAGCAAAAATAAACAACAAAACTCTCCTCCATACTGTACTTCCAAGAACCATAAATCAACATAAATCAATAAAGCACACAAATACATTAATAATATGCATTTATGCATTGGCTGACAATATGCCACAAGTTTTTCTCTATGCCCGGGGGGCTAACTTGTTAGAGTCTTGCTCCACAAAACATGGAAAATATCAAAAGGACAAATTTGAATAATCCTTTAAAAGGAAGAAGCCCTCTCTGAATAGCGTAACAATGATAAAACCTTTCAAAAGGATAGTAGTATATCTGAGGAGACTCTTCCCCTGAAATGGTGACTGAAACTTGGACAGTGACAATGAACTGTTTACAGAGCAACCATAAAAAAGAAGCCATTCATTCCACAACAGCCTGTCACATATAGGGATGACAACCTGGCAGTGGTTTAAGTAGGAACATCAAATCTCTCTATCTTGCCATCATGTTTTGAGCAATCCCTCTTGGCCTTCATGGCCCAAATCAGTGTCCTCTTTTCTTCTCCTTTCTGAAACAGACTTCAGAGACATAAGCACAGGATCGAAGTGAGAGACTTGGCAGAAGCAGAGAAGGCAGACGTGCTGTAGAGACCATTTCCTGTGGGCACTGGGTTAGAGGAAGTCTTTACTCAGCCAGGTGAATGAAAGGACTGAAGATTGCTGCCACGGCCATCTGGTAACCATGGCACTCCGGGGCTTTGGAGCTCACGTCAACCTGACTGCCAACACGCCGTCCACAGTGGGCCACCAAGGGCTCTGATGGCACCCAGGTTACTTTACCAATCATAGTCACAGAGACACTCCAGTTACGCTGATGGCCCTCAGCAGTAACAAGGTTGACTGAACAGAACCCATGGAGTCAATTATTTTGTACCTTGTATCTTTTGAGTGAAGATTATTACTCACTTAATTTCCTTACACATGCCCATACAAGCAAACAAAACAGCTGGCCTAATTTCTTTGTGTGCAGCCCATGTTCCTTCTTTAGTTTTCCATCCCTTTATCTGTCACTGTAACACGTGTTTACTATAAATCACTTTGTGACAGCATTCTTTGTTGTAACTGCTCTGCAAATAAAGGTTGTTTTATCTATAGCTGCATCTATGAATCATTCTCTCTGAGCACAGACAAAAGCAATGATTTCAATATATAGAATTTTAAAGCAATGTGTAAATTTTGTAATTTGTATCCCTTGCATTTTCACCTAAAAGAATGAGATCCCACTGTTTTTACAGCATGTTTGAGCACAGCATTTACTATGCCAAAAAGAAATTCTTGTCCATTTTGCATTTATCAGTTTATCAACCAATAGGTTCAAATGCATTCTAGTGACCTGGTTCTTATCAGCTTGTTGGAATATCATAGTCATACTTTGTGCATATAAATGTCCTGGTTTCAGATATCTGTAACTGGGATATGATAGATTGCATATACTGGTTTTGAGAAACTTGGATGTGTTATGTGGGTTTACTGTGGTAAAAACAGCCTTACAAACTACAAAACAGATGACAAAATAGGCTAGTCCCCCATCAAATAAAATGTAGGCTACTTGTCTTCCTTTAATATTAATGCTGCTTATTGTTATTATCATTGTTGTTGTTGTTGTGGTGTTATATAATTGAAAAAGCAAGTCATCAAATGCTATAACAGATTTGATTCCACTGGACAGTTGGAATATCATTATCAGGAAGCAAAAAAAGTCATGTGAATAGAGATTATATTTATGAATTAGAAATTTGACATTCAAACTTTAATTAGGTATCACAAAAAACAGCCAGTCAAACAATAAGTGCTCTTATTAATTGTTCCAACAGAAAACAAACGCGATATATTATCTAAAAAAGTAAAGAGTCAATAAAAAAAAAGGTGACATATGATGCAGAATAATGATGCAGAATGTAACTTTTGGCATTAAATAGGGCAGAATTAATTAAGCAGACATTTGAACAGAGTTTGGTATGACATAATTTTGTGCTATTACAGGCAAATACCTGGTAAATATTCCATGTTTTTGGATTTCACATTCACAATGAATGCTTTCAAGAGGAAGAAAGCTAATTTCCTCCACCAGAGATACCAAGGAACAGGGCATCCATTTTCCTGACTTGACAAACTAAACAGAATGTTGGTAACATTTTATAGATGATGCTCTGATGTCCGGTTCCAATGAAAGACGTATGGAGCTGCACTATAGAAAGCTGAAAGAAACACTAAAGTGGAGATTCGTTGCTAAGGAAATGACACACTGTCTCATCTTTAGTTCATCGGTATGAACTGGCAGGTCTTAATACTGCGGACGGCATTCTTTTGAAAGTAGTTGCAAGTTTCAACTTGTCTTGTCTTGAATCTTTGGTGTAAACTCCCCTTAAACAAATGCCCTCAAGAACATCTCAATACCACCCTTTCAAAAATGATGCTTCCATTACCTCCTGACATTCTCTGAATGTCTCCATACCGCTGGGATATTTTAATCTACACAATGAAATAAAATGAAAACCTGATACTGGTTGATTGACAGAAAATTTACCACAGAATTAAAATGATTAATAATTTGAAATATTTTTCAAGCAAAAATGCCAACCTTTGATGCTTCAAGCTTCCAAAATGTTAAGGTTTGCTGCTTTCCTTTGTCTTACATGAGAGTTAAGAGAATACGTTTGGGTTTCTGAGTTTTAGAGTTCACCTAGGACTCCAGGAAAATTGAAAATCTTCTGGCATTTTATAGGCAAAACAATAAATCAAGAAAATAATATGCAGATTAATCAATTATGAAAACAATTTACCTGCAGCCCTATAGAGGATTAATATCGTTGTTGCTCTTGTCTTCCATTACAGACGATTAAATTAAGAGGCTAAATGCAGCTGAGTGGTAAATGCAGCAGGGTCCACGCAGCCTGATTCATCTTCAGCCACTGGGGTAACTCGGTCAGTACAGAAATGATAGATTTTCTGGAAATCTAAAGAAACGTGTACTGATGCAGAAAAGCAGAAAATCAGAAACCCGGATAATGTAGATCATATAAAGACACTGCGGTGAATAAACAGGTGTCTTTATGAAATCAGAAGAAATAAGGCACGCTCAGTTTGATGCTTGTATTGTAAATGAATACCAAATTAACAACTTAATTTTAAAATATAACATTATCCAATGAAACTTACTGTCCTGAGAAGAGGATACAAGGACATCAAATATATTGACCATTGTTAAGATTAAAGAGAGAAACTGCCATTTTGCCTACTACTCTCTGAGACTGAGTGGCAGGATGTGTTTGTTTGCATGTGTGGCCTTGTTAGGGGAAGATCTTGAGGTCATGGCATGTACATTTGTTTCTGGCACATAACCCAAGCAGCCCATTAATCAACAGCTGTATACTGCGAGCATGGATAAACCAGGTTCCACTTTAACACCTCATTAATAAAACCTCTAAGGCAATATCACAAAGTTACATTAATTAGTGTGTTGGAATTTAAAACTAGGATGGATCCACAAACCTTATTCAAGACAAAAAAATTGTATTAGTGCCACAGTGGTCAGTAAGAGTGACATTCAGGTTAGTCAGTCAGGCAAGGATACTTCACTTATGCAAAAAGCTTCAACACTCACATACAGCATACACTCACTATTAGGAACACTGTCCTGAGTAGGGCATCCCTTTGCTCACAAATCTGCCTCAGTTGTTCAAGGCACGGATTCCACATGATGTTGAGATTCCTTTGAGATTCTGGTCCACACTGGCATGATTGCATAACATAATTTCTATAGATTTGTTGCCTTCACATTCATGCTGCCAATCTCCTATCCCGAGAACATCTCAAAAGTTTTCTACTGGATTTAGATGTGTTGACTGTGGAGACTGTTCATGAAGCCAGTTTAAATGAATTTTGCTTTATGACATGGTGCATTCTCATGCTGAGAGGAACCATAAGAAGATGGTAAACTGTGGCCATACACAAGTGCACATGGTCAGCAGCAATAGTTAGGTAGTCTGTGTCATTCAAACCATGATTGATTGGTAAAACACTCCCCACATCATTATACCACCACTACCAGTCTGTACTGGGGCATAAGGCAGACTGGGTCCATAGATCCATGCTCAGCAGAAATCCAGATTCATCAGACTAGGCTATGCTTTTCCAGTCTTCAACTGTCCAGTCTGGGGGAGTCTGTGCCCACTACACCCTCAGATTTCTGTTCTTGACTGACAGACTGACTGTTTTGCAGAATCTATATTTCAAAAAAGTAGGGTCACCTTACATTCAAGGATAGGACACCAGGAGTTATATTATAGTGTGTGTGTGTGTGTGTGTGTGTGTGTGTGTGTATAAATAAGAATATGCACACACACACACACACACACCCTTTGTCCTGCTTATGATCAGGGTAGTGTTTTGTTGGGGCCAATGTAGTGTATAGAAATATCTTCTGACTCTATTGAGACTGATAGAAGATGGAGAGCATGACATTGAGCTCAGATCTAATGCCATACACTTTTGCGGGTAAATTGCTTGTGTGATTTGAGAAGCTGGAACTGGTTGTCACTTTGTGCTGAGGAGCTCTGCCTGTGATCCAATCAGGGCTTGTAACACCACTACAGAAGTCAGATAGGTTGCAGTAAAAGTGTAGGTGCAGTGTGTAGAGGTGTAATTACAGAGTAGGTAAGTACAGGTATAATCATTGCTGAGAATGGGTATATTCTGCTCAGGCAGAGCAGAAGCTAAAGTTAAGCTCTCTGTAGGTTTTATGAACCTAATTCAACCAGACATCTGTGATATGATGGGCACAGTTGCTGCCAAAGCTTTAATAAGCTTTAATAACCCAGCCTAGTTTCCTCAAACATCCAAGTGAGGTATGCAGGTATTCATCTCAGTTCAGCACAACATAACTAGACTGGTAAATGTACAGTGGCTTCAGAAAATATTCAGACCACCTCACTTTTGAACACTTTATTGTGTTGTGGATTTATTCCTTTTTTTTATATGTGAAAACTACTAACTGCTCCTTGCAACCAGTGCTTCAGCTTGCCTGTCAATTGAAAATGATGTCAGCAGCTAAACTGTTAAAACAGAAAAGTAACTGTAGATGTTCAAATTTCACTCTAGGATTTCTTTATCAGGTTGTCTTAAAAGTTGAGAGTCAAAGTTCATTGTTGGCCTTGATATTGAGATTACTATTTTGTCGATTGCCATAAGGCTTTTTGTGAAAACTGAGTTAATAGAGTGGTGTTTAAAGTGAATTTCAAAAAGGGAAAATGTGACCTTACAGCACCTTACACCAAAATACACAATTCTCTTCGGTGGAAGGATAATGTAATTTTCATTAAATGCTGATATTTCTTACCCCTGTTGACCAATGGAGCATCACTTCTCAACTCATTCTTAAGCTTGAAAAGTTTTTTAAAATGCTGTGTCACCACAGTTGCATTGTTTTACATCTTATAGATTTTTCTGCCAGGTATCCACTATGAATATCTAGTTTATCCATCTCTTCACTGAAAATGTGGCTGGTGTTAGTTACAGGCCACTGCTTTTAGGGCTAGGATGGGTGGGAGGCTGTTAGAGACTAGAGTAGGAAGAATAAAGTTCTATCAAAGTTACTGCAATTACCAGTCACTGGCCATAGAGCTCAATAAAGGTCATTCCTTAGTTAAAGGCCTATTATTTGAATAAAAACTTGTTTCAGTTAATTCCCTGTCTGAAAGTGAATGATGGAAAGAGTATCCTGCTCTGCTGTAGATGTCTATCATTGAAGTTCCAACTTATCACAGATCAATAAAGGGTCAAATTATTAGATTAGTAGATTTACTCCAAAAAACCAGAATGGACTGACAACCCGAAAACATAATGTCCCCTGCAATTGCCGGCTTGGAGGCATAATTCCGTTTGATCTTCTTACATGACAAAGCTAAAGTCAAAGTGAAACACTTTATCTTCAATATTGAGGTGGTTTCATGAGGGATGGGTTTAGTTATGAGGGGGATTAAAATCAAATCCTTCAGATTTGATCAATCAACAAAGGGATGAATGAGAATTAACAAATTAAACCTCAACCTCATTCTTTTGGAAATGCAAATTAAGTTTTTCCAAAGGAAATCCAAGCACAAACCTACTACAACCCACAAGCATGTGGTCAAATGTTTGGGTTTTTTTTTTTTTTGGTGGTGGTGAGAGGTGAATAACTTTTGACTGGATAAATTCATGAACACGATCCAGATTGCAAGATTGTCATTCAATATAGTTTAAGAAAAGAAAGGGAGTTTGATATAAAAACACTTTAAAATAGTTAAGTTATTTAGTTAGACATAACTGGCCGATAAAAAGATAGTACTGACAAGTGACTGAGCCTGAGACAAATTTTCCCGATGGACAATAAAATATGCCTTGATCGTGACCCACCAAGAGATAACTGAACAACTAACACAAGGCACATCATCAAAATCTATGTACAATAATGACAATTTTAATGGCTGAAGTAAAAAGGTCATTGAAAATTTCATTGTAAATAAGTCCTGGCCTTCCTGGCTTATATAAAATCCTCTTATTTAACAATTAGATGTATAACATAAGCCTGTTTGACAACATGGCACATGAGTAAAAAAATTTAAAAATATATATATTTTTTTTATTTTTTAAATGCTGTTAATTCTAACATGAATGTATCAATGAAATTATTGAAAGCATTTCAAAAAGCTTTGATGGGATCCAGTATTTTGTTTGAAGACAATGTCTTCTTTCACAGTGAACCTGCATCTTTCACCTGTTCCCCAAATGCCTTGTTAGCTACAGGCCCTTGAAACTCTTTTCACACTAAAGAGGAAAATTTTGTACTCTGCCTTTTGAAAATGGCTGACGTTTACACTCCACCGATGTCCATGTGTAAACCCAATTCCTGCATGCAAATCATTACAATTTCTTTTGCCTGAACAGTCGTGAAAATGAAAGGATCGAGCTGGTTGGTGATATTTTTCTGCTCAAAACTCGATTCAGACAAGATGTGAAAGAAGTTGCATTCTGATGTGTTTCTGAGAGTGTCAGGGGAGTCACTGCCAGGAGAATGCGACACAGCAGGGCTGACAGCTCCATCATAACGCTCCCCAGCCAGTCGTCAATCACTCAGCAAGGCTCCCGTTGGCCACGGTGCTCTAGAAGATGAGCAGGCGTGCAGACACACACACACAAGAGCACAGACACACAAACACCATGGCAGGAGACCACTTCGCCATCACACCACCGGGAAATTTCCAACTATGCCTGGAAGACTTGTTACAATTCTTCAATCAAATTGAACTCATGGCTGTTGCTAAAAAAAAATGGTAGTCACAACCATTGGATTGTGAGAACTTACCAGGTCCTGTGGCCTCTCTATCACATGTACACAAACACTAACTCATAAACCAGAGACACACGCCATGACAAATATGCAAACAAGCTCTCTCTGTTAGTTGTGTTCACTGTCTCAGCTGAGCGTCAAGCCTCCCAAGGAGATGTGGGAGAAGTTCAGCTCTGACAACCGACTGTTTTATGCAGAGCTCGCATCCAATGCAATACATGTAAATCACATAGCTGGTGAAATAGTACATTTCAAGGATAAAACAAAAGTAAAAACTAAAACTAATAGAGCTGGTATAAAAAAAAAAAAAGGATCTGGGACAGAAATTAAGATGCATGATGGAGTGCTGCTGCTCTTTCTTTTCTCATCTTGCACAGGTTGGATTCATTCTCATATGCTTTATTAGATTTATTATTTATTGCAAGGAATCTAAATAACATCGTTAAAATTAAAGATATTTAGTCAATGGAGAATATGATGCCTAAAACAATAGAGAGCAAAGAAAAAGAAAAGAAAAGAGAAACTGTTATATATAGATAAAATTAGGGCTATGCTATTATTAATGTCTGTTCTTCAATATACTTCAATCAATATCCTTAAAAGAGTAAGAGGATATCAATGTGAAATGTTCTGATTTGCCATTACAGTTAGTGTCTATTTTATTAAAAGAGGCAGATGAAATTTATGTGTAAGAAATTTCAATCATCTAAATATGTATGCAAAACACACCTATATTAAATGACAGATAAATATTAGGCAACTGCATCTAAATCTACCTTCCAAGTAGTGAGCAGCTGAAAGCTCTCCTCCTTACTTTACCTTAGTGTCCACCACATATGGCCACAGATCAGATTATGACTGCAGAAGTCTATTATGAATTACTAAAGATAGACTTCTGTCTTCAATGTTCTGTCCCAAGTTTTTTTAATAGCTGCTTAACACTTAACATGTTTATTACAGTGATCAAATACCTACCAAAAACTCTCTACTCTACTCGGACAGACCAGTTCTTTGTTACCCCCTCCGTCTAAACTATGACATCCCCAGGTGTCAGGCTCCCAAAGAGCCCAACCAGACCCTCCAAGTCTGAAAGTCTTACGCTGTGTCTGAACTGCTTTTCAGTGCCTAGATACAGCAACACTTCACAAAATGCAGTCACATGTGGGAAACCCTCTCACTCTCTAGGGAAAACTCCAACACAGCAGCATTTAGCGAGTGTGGCTGTGTCTGCACATCCTCCCAACAACTCTTGAAGATGAGACAGTCCTGCCCTGAGCAAGGAATCTGGTTCCAGAGCTGCCAGTGAGCATCAAGGTTAGCCCAGCTCTATCTGTTTGATACTGCTCCACATTGAGGTCCGGACCCTTCCCACTAGAAATATGCTCAGCACACCAAAGCCTCCTCTCTGCAGCTAACCTTGCAGGGAATGGGCCTAGATGGTGGTAGTCTCACATTACTTCACAGCAAGGCCCCATGGATATAGACTTGGCCACCAATTACACCAGGTCTTTGAATTACTCTTAGCATGACCCTCCTCATATGGGAGACCCAGAACTGTTAACCCTAATAAAACGACAGCCAGGGTCACAGGGGCAAAATACCCCACACCAGGACAAAAAGGGTATAATCAAATCATTCTTGGATACAGTGAAAGGGCAGCAATGAAATGACAGTGACAGTGATTTTGAAAAATGATGCTCCCAGGCACAAGTAAGCACAACATTAGGGCCCACATTGTTATATTTTACCCATCACAAATACTTACATTTCAAATTATGCTTTCAGAATGAATGTAGCTTTCCAGGGTGGAAAACTACATTTATTTTTCTAGCAACAGAATTGGTCAGTATATTTGACAATTCAACCAAGACTTTCATTAATGTAGCCCAAACAACAATTTGTTTTCAGCCACAGCACAAATTAGATGCAACTCTATTGATTCCCATGGGTAAAGAGGGGTCACTGCAACAAAGATATATAGAAATAAGAAAGCTATAGGGAAGAAAACAGCAGACACAAAAAACAATCAAACAAAATAAACATCTTCAAGATAATTGTGCACACTGAGGATAGCATTACAGTGTCTTCATCAAGATAAGGCAGACAAAGAGGCAGTCTGTCAATAAAAGCACATGGAAAATATACAAAATTCATGTGTAGAATACATGAAGGGCATTTTGAGTCACTAAGAATAAGTAAATGATCCTCCACACACTGCACATAGCTTCCAATACAGAAACCCCTCTGCTCTCTATCTGCTTCACAGAGAAATCAAAAGTACCTCTGAAAATACTTCCAGTCTAAATCCATCAGCTCTTCTGAATAAAACTCTGAATAGTATATATATCTCCTCAGTCTCTTGAGGCTACAGAGCGATGGACAGCATTCTGAATCCAGTTTCCCAGAATTGCCCTCTCTTTCAGCAGTTTCTTAATTGAGTTTTAGAAAAATCTCAGTAGTCATTGCAGAGTGATAGCAGGTCCTTGGAGGCTTCACCCAGACTAAGAATGTGTAATTCATAGTCTGCAGTAAAAAGGTCATTGGGAAGTTTCAGTATCAATTACGAACAAAAGTCATCTGTCTCTTGAGATTCACTCTGTTTCCATAAACACAATATTTGGTATAATAAGACCAGTATATCACTGCAATTAACCTCAGAGTAATCTTTTAGAGGAATGATAATGAACCAACTGTCTGTCAACTGTAATGAAGATGTTGAGTGTTCTACACTGACACACTGTGGTTTATTCATATTCAGTTCATTAGGGCCAGTATGGGAGAAAACAGTCTCATTCACACAAGCTCGACCACTTCACCCTTGCCCTTTCCATAATGTCTCTGTTTCAGAATTCACATGGTTCATTCACCATGCTAAAAGCTATCCCAAACCAATTAGCAAGAAGAAGAATATAAAACTCTTTAACTGACTATTGGTATCGATGTGTATTTAAGGTACAGCCATCAGTCGAATGAAAGTGTAATGCTGTCAGCACCAAAAAGGTATGTGGAGTGAGAAATAAATAAATATTGCAGCAATAATATAACAGAGTTATACTATATTTAAAAGAGAGGATGAGAACAATGCTGGGATTTCTGGTCTGGTAAGGGTAATTTGTAGCAGTAGCTAAAACAGCACATGGCACAACATAGATATTGTGACAATTGCTTCCTGAGAATGGCTTGGTGTCACACAGCTTACCCATTTATTAGTAGCGTCTCCATTAAATGAAGCGGCCGCCACGGCCATTCCGAGAGAAACTGTAACTGTACTATAGTACTGCTGAGGAGGGACCCTTTTGGAAACTGTGTCTCAGGAATAAATACTAGTAGTAATAATAATGTAACAAAACTATAAGCCAACATATTTTCCACTTTACTTTCATTATAACAAACTACTGACTTTATCTGTGCCAGTTACGTGAAAGGTTTCGTGCATGTACAGTTAGCAATCAGCAACCTCTCGTAATTTGGAACAAACAGAAGCAGACAAAGGAGAGAGGGCAGAAACTCAGTCTGTCAACAGAAAAGGTACAGCAGTATTGCAAATGCTGTTTGAAATTAGGATAATCACTTAGGAAAATCACTTTCAAGATGAATGCAAAATATAAAGGCTGTCTGAACAAATCCTTTTAAGCAATAACAAGAGACTGATGATCACCTTGCAAGACCAACAAATCCAGTAAATCATAACAACAAGAGCAAATTCATCTGTTTTTAAGTTGAGTGAGGATTAAAATCTCCCATCTGCTAGCTACAGGAGCTGATGGATTCCAAAAGAGACCAATAGTTTACTTGAAGACTTGTAGTTGATAGTAAGGTACCTGCCACAGTGGCTGGTACTATACAGCAGATGAAAGTTGAGGGTAAAATTAGTTTGATAATGTGTTGTGTGAACAGTATGCATGTCTTACCGTTCACTTGAAGAGTGTGGGTCTGAAAGAGTTTCTCATAGCCATCGGCATGACAGGTATAGTTGCCCATGTGGGTTGTTGTCACCTTGGTGATGTACAATGAGCCATCATCTCCAAAGTCCTATCAGTCAGACACAGAAAAAAAGTTATGATGACTTAGAGAAACTACTGATAATCTAGAGGCAGCAGTGATGGTTGAAGGTGTTTAGAGGTGACATGAACTGTTTCAATGGGATGCAACAAGCCTGTTGAGTGCAGATGAGAAGATAAACATGTTTTATGGCATAGGAAGTGAAAAATCCAAAAAGGCACATTGTGGTGCAATGTCCATAAATCTAAATCAAACTTGAAGCCATTTGGTGCCACAAAAAACAAAATGTCAAAGTCACAGTTAAGAAAAATCGTCTTCTGGTACATGTCATTTTTCCAATCAGAGGAAAATGATGTGATGGAAAGGGAGGCTATAATTGATTAGTTATAGTGACACAGTGTTAAGTGCTTTCAAAACAAAACAGGGAAATTTAGTGCTGCAGACACAGTCAATCAAAAATAACTTCTGCTGCATTCAAATGTCATTGTCCCTGAAAAGGACAAAATGCATATTAGTTAATGTGCATGCCACACAAATACACAAAACATGTTGCACTTTGATTCTCATGTGGCCTATTTAAAGCAAAATAAAAGCTGTAATTAAACCAAAACCAGTCCAGTGATGTGAACTTGTGCAGAGCCAACTGAAACATGAATAATTCATGTTGTGTCATGATTATTAACCAGCAAACAAACAAAAGGAAAAAGAAAAGGGTGCTGGACAAAGGAGAGAAAAAAAAATTAAGGTTGTGGCAGAGAAAGAAGCCCCCAAAGCTAATTAGCCCACTAACGGTGGCAAAGAGCAAATGTCTGCCACCTTGTTAAGACCACGCTGTGATAAAGAGTTACCTTGACAAGACATTGTAATGAGGTTTTTAAATATACACTGTCTTAAAGTAACTGTATAAAAATAGGTGGCACTGATTCTTTAAAGTGGAAGTCAACTTTTTATGTTCTCTGGACCCATATCATCAAAGTGATAAAAGCAAAATACTTGACTTGTGAATTAAAGGCAAAGTAAAAAGCTTTTTTTCAAACCTAAAAATAAATCTACAGACTGCAGGAGGTCCATGAAGTTAAGAGTAGCCTGTCAAGGTCATAGATGGCTGAGGGAGTGAGTCAGAGGTCGGCTTTGGAGTGATTGTACAATATAGCACTGGTCATGAAGAATAATTTTTCACCTGAAGCAATTTGTAAAATTCACAACAGTGTGGATTTCTTCAGGATAGGGTAACTGATTTTGTTTACCATGCATCTTCATTGTCTGCATTTGCCATTGTGTTGCTAACGTCCTCTTATCGTCTTATTGTCTGTTTTCTCTAATACATCATCTACATTCTCAAAACAGACAAAACTATATTGGAACTGAAATTATCTCTGAAGTTTGAAATTCTTGATTTAAGGAAGAATACCCAAATCTTTGGTCAATTACCTGATGACAATGACTTTTAGCACATTAACTAAATCCACCAATTCTATTATACATCTTTAGAAAGTACTCAGAAACAAAAGAGCTGCCTGTGCTCACAATAGCAGGTTTTACCACTTCCCCATGCACAGTGGCTTTTCAGAAATGAACGTGCCCCGGCACTCATTAGAGTTTCCTTCAGTTCCCACTAACTTGATGAAGGCCAAGTGCCAAAATGTGTTCATTCCTGATTGCTGCCATGTATTAAAAAAAAATATTCAGATATCTTTAGTGGTGTTAACTTTTGTTCTTAAGAATGTCCACGATTCTGCCCCTGTGCTCCTTAGTTCTTATAACTGAACGCAGCATTGTTTTATTTAAAAAAAAGACTCAGCCCTAATTACAAGTCTTCTTTCAGAGGAGTTCATAACAAGAGAAATGCCTTTCTCTCATTAAATAGCTTTTAACATTTGGATCACATTTTTGCAGGCTGTTTACATCTTGGCATTCAGCTTCCCCTTAAAGGTCTACAGACAAGCAAGGAGAGTCAGACATCATGTTTACAGGCATACAGTGTGTTTATCAGTTCGTCCCGGTGTACTCCGATCTAACCCACGAGCTTGGTAACAGCTCGGCCTGAGTGAAGCATCAGAGCCTCACAATATGAGGGGAAATCGATGGTGCGTTTTGGCCCCTTGGGCTGAGAGCATATTGTGTCACCTTCTTAAATGAAAAATGAATGGGGGAAGAAATGAAACTCAGAGGGGTGGAACGAGCCACAGCGGAGGCTGTCGACATGATTCCTCCACCTCACCTCAGCTATCAGCAGCACCCAGCACCCAGCTCTCTGCAGACAAAGCAGACCAGGGTACGACTACTCAGAGAAGGGAGACAAGGGCAGGTAAAGGTGGATTTACAAATAGGCCATAGCCCTCAAGAAACTATAATTAATAAAGCTGTCAGTGCCAGGTCACCTCTGAAGGGGCACTAAAGAGCCACCTCATTGGATACCTAACCTCACATAGTGACGAGGCATTTCAGAAAATGGCCTTTGAAGAAGTTTCCAGCCCAGCCTTATGAAACACTGTGAGAGGACAGTGAAAATACCCTCCAGTTTGCAGCAAAGATGAAAGAAACGCGTTTCCCCACAATGTAAGGATATCGAGACCAAACAGCTAAAAATAGGCAGAAGTTTGTTATTAAAAAAGAGCAAATTACAGAACATTAATAACATTTTCTTCTTTACCTCTGGTCACATCAAGCAAAGCAGATCATTTCAGTTTTACCTAACAATATTTTGAGATTTCTGCTATTAAAATTTTTTCCTCCACCAACCTAAGTGAAAATAATTTTATCTGTGGTGTTCACAGCACTGAAAAATAACATTTAAAAAAGATTCAACTGCATGTGCTTGTCCACAGGCCTCACTGTCTAGCACTCTGATGACAGTTCCTGGAGAGAAATGTTGTTGTTTTGATGTAGAGACCATCAGACAAAATTCCATTCACTGCTTTTGTATTGAGGTAGAGGCAGAAATCTGACAGATGGATAAAATGGATAAGCGGGTCTTACCATATTCAAAATTTGCTTTGAACTATCACAATCTAGTTTCAATTTGCATGTATACAAAAAGATTTTTTTTAACTGTGTGTGAAGTTTTAATTTTCACAAAAAACTGATTTTCTTGTTTAACCAACAAATGCAAACCTAAACCTTTGATCCACTGTCTGGAGAAAGGAAACAGTCTAAAAACCTGCATGACTACAGTTGCTGTGGAATCCTTTTGTAGTGAAGAGACATAATGCTCATGTATAAAACCTGTTATCTGCATTTTATAGTTTGTGATGTGGTTAACAGCATCATGCAACTGTTGCAGGCACCTCACTAGCTTTGCGGGCTTTTTTTTGAATGGAATGAAATAAAGAGTGAGGTAATGTTTTTGTTGAGACAAAAAACAAAAAACAAAAAAAACCACCATACCTGGGACGGGGTCTGTTGGGGGAAAAAAAAAGATGTCGAACATTTAGAGGTTTATTTCAATCAAACAATATTAAGGCATTAGGAATTCATTGTTAAGCAACCAGGTGACACCGCTGCTGCTGTTATGGTCATAAATCATAAGTTTTTAGTAATGAATCATTTTACATTTTTTGCTTTTCAAGCAAAAACCTCTCGCCACAAAAATAGCTTCTTCCCATCTGCTATTAGCCTTATCAACAAGGCTAGAGAGCCCCACTGTTGCTGATCAATTGCACCAATCACCAGAAAAAAATCCTTGTATGTGAAAACATACTTGGCAATAAAACTGATTCTGATTCTGATTCTGATTCTGAAAAATTCACAGGCTTCAGCTTCTCAGATGTGTTTTTTTCTTGTCTTACAGTACAGTCAGCTGGGTTTTGGACTATGGCCAAAAACAACAAAAATTTTATGACATTACACTGGTCTTCAGGAAACCATGAAGGTCATGTTTCACTGTTTTCCAATAAGTAAGAAGATTATCAGCAGATTACTTGATAATTAAATTCATTATCAGTTGCAGCCCTATTTCAGTCTATGTACAGTGCATAGCACAGTGTAGGTCTAATGTCTTGATAATATAGGAGTGGTGCAGATGAGTACAGGAGTGTGGTTTCAGACTCCCAGACCACATGATAAATTCAACGAAAAACCCATCTTGACAGAAGTTGGAGATATAATGAAACAGGCCACTGTGATTCAGTAAGATTCATGTGTTATCTGCCACATAATGTTTCACAGCTTAATCTGTTCATCCTTCTGAAACAGCACAGGAAGAATACAAATCTGATTATATGAGGTGGTTCAAACTGATCAAAGCTGAATGTAGATATCATAAATAATCACACACATTTATAGTTACATATGGGATATTTCCTCTATGTAGAAAAGAAACTACCAGCACAAGTATTATGGGAAATGAAAACACCTACCCCAATGGACAAGATAAGAAAGGAGAAAGACTGAGCTCAGATTGTACTGCTTCCTGCACTGTATTTATTCCTGTTGAAGCTACAGACTTCAAAACATATTGTCTATTTTTAACAATTCTGTGTTTTTCATGATTAAAGTCAAAGATTTTGGTGAAAAGTCATACATATTTTATTGTGACCTTGAAAGTTCACCTGTCCAATTAGGACATTACTCTAAAATGTTGAATTCTTTATACAAACTTGAACATTTTATTTCCAAACTCTGAGTATTACAAAACATGAAATGCGGTTTTCATCTTCTGAACTAATTCCAGGAACACACAATCACCATCCCCAGCCACAAACATGAATGTATACACACTCAAACACAAATACACACAGGCATACATAGTACATGACTGTGTCTTTTGCTTGGCCACTCAGGGAGGATTGAAATACTGACAGCCTTGGATGATGATGCAATAGCCAGCAACTGTCAACTTCATGGAATTACAGTAAGCTGCTTTGTCAAAATTTAGAGAGGCTCTATTGAACTCTGGGATACAAGCACATCACTGGGATTAATGCGCAATTCACTAAGTCTGAATGTCGACTAAAAAAACCTCTAAAATAACCATGTTCTAAACTGGGAAGGCCTGCGAGATTAGAATGCATAAACCTCCCATGTGTACTCACAGGAATATGACTCTAATTAAGGCTGGCAGTGGCTGCTCACAAATATTAACAGCTAGCAATTATACAGAAATTGTCTGCAAGGCAATTTAGAATGGGTCTGTGGATGCCAGGTGCAGACAAAATCCATTCTCCTCTCTGGAAGGAACAACAATGATTGACTGGAAGTCTCAGAGCCAAATATAAATCTGGATTAAACCGGCGTTGGTGTGCCGCTTGTGTTCCATTGGTAGTTTCTCTTGGTGTTGCCTGGTCTGCACACAGTTTTCTGATGAGCCACTGGAGACTGTTGGTGCTCATGTTGCTTCACTTGCTGCTGGTGTTCAGCTGCTCTCTGGAGGTAAGCTGTACACTAGCGGAGGTTGTAAGCTCAAGCTTTGTTAAGCAAAAACAAAAAATCAAATGTGACAATCACATACCCACAGGGTCGACATACAGCGTCTGAAGACACAGATTAGTCGTAGTATGCTGTATGTACCATAGACTGTGAAGTGAAATTCTAATCAACAGTAAATACAGGTAATACTAAGATCCTAGGGTTCCAAAGTGGCTCAGGGTAATGAAAACTAAAAACTGTTAGTTGCGTCCTTTCTCCAGCTCTGTTCTATCTGTGATCTGTAAGTCAAGACTTGAGTTCTGTGGACTGAATTCAAACGTTGATGCTTTCTCCAGCAGGATGATGTTGCAAACCACAAAAGGCCAAGCTTTGATTGATCACCATCACAGCCTGTTCTCTCAACAATGGGCGAAAAATGATGATTGAGGTGAAAAATGACATTTTTTAAAAGTTCTCATACAAAATCAGAGAAATGTCCACCAATTTCAAAGGATAACAGGTCATTTCAAGTCCTTTACCTAAATGCTATCCCTGTTACAGCTATTGATGAACTTCCTTCCTTTTTTGGGATACCATGGACATACTGAACAGCATTCAGCATTTGGCAGCAGACGCTTTTATCCCTGAGGTTACATTTGAATTGAAAATACACCTGAGCAAGATCTGATATTAGTCACAGGAGAAACTGATGACGCTGTGTGAAGCACAGACCACCTCTGGTCTCAGAACCTCTGGTTTTATCAGGGGATAAAACAAAAACTACCTCTACTGAATCTACAAAAAAATGGAAAGAAGTAAAACAGTTCTTGGAAAGAAAATATATGAAAGATAGATCAAAGCTCATGTTGACCTTACAAGACCTCACACCTTTTCTTTTTTTTCTCCCACGAATCCACCAAAAGATATTCAGAGTGTTTTTAAGCAATAATTTTTTTCTTAATAATTTTTGACATTTCTTTTTTTTTGTTACACCCAGCACTTGCAAGCATCTTTGTTTTGGCTATGAATTGCTTAAAAGAAGTCATAATATATAACAGAAAATGACCAAAATAAAAAAAAAAAGGCAAACGGTGGAAATGCTGTTACTCTCGAATGCATGGCCTTAAAGTAACCTCATGGTTTGAAGCTGCTCTTTATAGGAATCACACATCATCAACAACACCAACCAGCACACTAGTTTAGAGCCAGTTGATGGTGCCAAGGATGACTGGCGACAGCTGGGCGCCTCTTACTCATTTTAAGGGTCATCAACATTTAATGTTACATTAGCGGCTTCGCTGGGTCTCCCTTTATCTACTGCGACAGTGTTGACTTAATTATGCACAGCAGTATCACACTCATCTTGGTCAGCCCTGACACACACAGAGGAAAAGGGTAAGGCGAAAGAGGTCTCCCTTTTCTGTACCTCGCAAGTATCCTTGCTCCTTTTGATGTGGATGAAAGTGACACAGAGGGCTGTCTGGAGCCATGCATGTAGATTAACACACACACACAGACACGCACAGGCTTTCACCGAGTTGTAAAAGTAGCTCCTTCCTCTAGGGCTGAACCCCTTTGGTATCCCCCTTCATCTTCCTTTTTTGTCTGAAATCCCTGTCCCTCCCAGCAGTCTCTAAACACAGACACCAAGAATACAAACTGACATCCTGGATTACTGTCAGACCTACAATACAAAGCCAGCGCCAACAGTGAAATAAAAAGTGCTGACAATCTGAGCCGCTGCCAAAAAAAATAAAGTAGAAACATGATGAGAAAGAAACGTAGGATGAAATTATCCGAAATTTACAGCTCCTCTCTGAAACTGTCGTTAAAAAGTGATGATGCTTCACAACATGAAAACACAGTAATCAGATCTGTTCCCTGCATGTGTTCAAGTAATTCAACTACAGGTCTCATTATCTAGCCATTTACATATCTATCAGCGTATTTATCTATGTCCCTATGTGTCTACTCATATTTGTAGCTACATATTTATGGACCCATCTACCTATGTAGTACCAATCGATCAGATGGCTGTTGGTTCTTACATTAACGTCTTCCAGGTTTAAAGAGTTCAGATTTTGATGGTTTCTCTTCCACAGTATAGGAGGCCTCTGCTCCCCTGTAATGGCACATGTCAACACGGTGCTCTGGCCAACTGTGACTGTGGTGACGCTCACTTTCTGGTCATCTGGAAGAGTGAGCAGGTACACATCTGTTGACAAGAGGAAAAAAATGACACAACATTAAACAGACTGAGTAAATGTGGCAACAATTCCAGTTCTTTTTAAAACTTTTAATTTAAGCAAGTTAGTTTAAACAAGGAAAGGAAATGTGCTCAAGTCAGAGTGCTCCTATACTTTATATCTGAAATTTGATAGACTCTTTCATGTAACAGCTCATAATTCAGAGCAATAAACCCACTGAGATACTTCACAATGATAGAATTCATGTTTTGCTCACGTTTTTCTCTTAATGAAGCCTGAAAACAAGAATACAAAAATACAAGAGTGTCTCAATTAGCTGCTGTTGTGCTGTTGAGGCAGATGTTTGCTTAGTTAAAGATCCATTGAGGCTGCACAATTATTGCAATTTTCAAAGTAATGGGAATGAATTAAGTTTAATAATCTGCATAATTAATGTGATAATACTATAATGGAAGTTCTTCTTTCTCTGTTCATCTCTCTGAGTATCCACTTCCATGTACCTTTTTTTTGCTAACAGAACAAAGCAGACACTTTTGTGGAGTACCAGTGCTGCTGGTCTGCTGACTGCTGAAATCTCATCTGAAGCTCACTGCTTTTTAACTAGAAGTTGGAATATTTTTAACGTGCTCAGAGGTTCTGAGAGTTTAAAACAAGCTCGGCTCTCCACGCTGTTGTAAAAGCCCAGGAGTGCATCCTTTCTGATGAAAGTAACATTGAAAAAAACTGCGCTGCCAGGAGATTTTCCCCATGGAAACACAGCCCTAGACCTCGATCAGAGTCAGTGCTTTGCTTGCCTCAGTATTCCTGCAATAGCTTTTCAAGCATGTTTCTGGTAATGATGAGAGTTAATTTTTACCTAATTCTGAGAGAAAATATCACCACAAAGAAAATCCAAGGTGGGGTGGTGAGAGGTTATCATGGCTATGGTTAGTTAATGCCTTTTGTGTGTCAAGTATTTTGATGAGACAATGAGTACAATGTACACTCACCCATTTTTTGGTGGCATTATGTAACTTGGCCTGTGAGAGAATGCTTTTTAATCTTTCTCTTGGGTAATGAGCAACAGAGCAAAAGGAAACAGAGACTCAATTTGTTCTGCTCCTAAGGGCATGAAATACAAAACCTAATGAAAGAGCAGGTCCAGCAGACAGTGTTCACTTGCTACAGCTCAGAGAATAAGGATGAGAGCACCTTCAATTACAGCATGACTCCAGCGGCCCTGTACCAATGGCCTCTGAAAGCTTTTTTTAACCCTCTCACTGATTTGCTGCGTTTGGGCCACTTGTTGTGTCTTTGAACTGTGAACTTGGCTCACCCATTAGATCCAAACCAAACTGACTGGAGCCATGAGACAACTTATACTTCTTTTTAGTAGGAAGCTCAGAGTTAAGACGTATAACCTCTCATTTGCCCCCATGAAACCCTGCTTAAGCCCAGGCAAATCACTGCCAGGCTTACATCAAAATTAGAGGATTAATAACAGCTGCTTCTTCTGAGTGGGAGTTTACCTCTAACTTAAGATGACTATACTGTTAGCAAAGAGTTGATTTCTTATTTAACTGTTTGTTTTAATTTTCTGATTTAACAAGTGAAAAGCAGACAATCAATAATATGAAAATCATCCTAGTAAAAATCTTGTATTCTATGTATTCTGTTTATAAAAATACAATGTGTGCAGCACAAACACTGTAACACTGTGCCCACCCCCCCCCCCCCTTTTTTTTTTTTTTTTTTTTTTTAAACTTAAGTGTGGTGCATAATCAGCAGCTCATTTACATTTTCTAATTTTCACATTTCCTAGTTTTCTCTTCTCTTTCCATTAATAGACGCATTACTGATAACTGGGTGATCCTCCTGCTGATATGAACAATTTTTGGGGGCATGGGGGCCTAAATCTAAGTGAAAATCACTTTTACACGGGCTGGTAACAAAAAGGGGTATATTTTTCCTTAAACTATCAACCACATTATAAGATATGTTACTGTGTATACATAGAAAGCCATGTAACAGAAACAGCTTAATGTAGTCAAACACAATTGAAAGGTGTTTGTGCTTAACCTTACTGCTTTGTGGACAAAATAAGAGAAACATTGCATTTCAATGCAACACCACTAATGTTAACCTCAAAATTTACCACAGAGTTGAGCCGACTGCTGTGGCAAAGTTGACAAAGATTGAACAAATCAGCTCTATGAAGCTAGTGTATATTGCCAGGCTATTGCATCAGATTGTATTATACATTCCAGGTGTTCTCATTGCAGAGTCCACTTCCAAGTATATTGTAAGTTGTAGTAAATGTCATCTTTAGATTATATATTTTACTATATTTATTTTCTATTATGAGTATTTTTATTTCCTGTTTTGATGATGCACTTGTTTATTTTATTTTTAACTGTGGTACTGTAAGATTTTTGAAATAAAATGTTTCATTATTATTCTTATACATACAAAAACATCTCATACAGACACACAAGCAGAATTGAGAAAGCAGGTCTCAAATATCTATTAATGAGCCAGACTTTCATTTCTAAAACGCAAATGTGAGTTATTCATTCATTAATTTCCTGCACAGATAAAAATTCCTCTTGTGACAAATATAACCGATAACTTGTGTTGATCTAGAAAAGGAAGGGTTCAAATGGTACATGAAAAGCAATAATCAACTTCATAACACATCTGAAACATTTCCCCTGTGGACATAAATTGACAGAACTCATTTGATGGAACAAGTTTGATGAGTAAAGAGATGCTTGTACATAATAAGTGACAACACCAGTCAGCAGGGGTGATGTGACAGCCATCATGGGCACAGAGAATTGAAATGACTGAAGGAAAATGAAAATTTTTGGAGGAAAAAAAATTTGTTTTACAAGGCCTCATTAAAAGTGTATTTTGTCCAGTGTGGCTACAGCTGAGCGACTCTATTCTGTCAAAGTTCAGCAGGATGTTCAAAAAAAGGGCTTATTGACACGGAGAGAATGACAACACGTCAGCCTGCAGCCAGTCGTCACTCTTTTTGACAAATGGAAAATTCAGGTGGACATTTCTTGAAGGATGGAACAAACTTTAACTTCAGAGCTAAAGTTCAAACTGTCCTAAACTGTGATGACTAAGTGCTCCTTTCAGAGTTAGCTGAACTGACTTTGTTGTTTCTTTGGTATAACATGACAGACCCACAGGGATGGCAAATGTCAACAGATAACAAATACAGTCTATTACAACTTGGCCTTTATTTTCGTAGCTCTGGCTATCTGTTCAATCAAGCTAAGATAGTATTGTACTCAGAGTAACAGCTGTGATCTTGAAAAATGGCAATATCTCAAAAAATAGGCTCAGTGGTGCAACAAATAAGTTGTACAAGTTGTAAACAAACAGAGAGTTGGGCAAGAAAAAGTGACTGCACCAGTAATGTCATCAATACAGCAAATACAATAGGTTTAAGTTGAACCAGCGAACCTGTCTTTAAACGGGAATCGATGTTTACAATGGACAGTTTGGGTAATAATTTTACTGTTGACCTTTGTTTTCTCTTTCAAATACATGTCTAGTATTAGAGATTCATGTTTGTTGGTACTTTTTTATTGAAGTTTAAAATTTTTAAGATTGACAAACCTTTTCTCATATTGACTATGTTTTCATCTCTACACAGCCATATGATAAGACTCCAGATTCAATTTCTCCCCATGTCTCTCTCAGATCACAGTAAAATAACCATTCTCTCTGCTCCAAAACCTGCAGCTTGTTGGCATTTCAACTACCGCTGAATGAAACCTTCCTAAAAAAAATAAAAGAACAATAGAATATAATATAGAATATAAAAGAACATAATTGAAGTCTTGAGTAGTGGCTAAAAGGTGTTTTGTCAGGTCATACTGACCGTGACCTTTGAGCTTTGACCACCAAATTCTAGTCAGTTCGTCCTTGAGTCCAAGTGAATGCTTGTACCAAAGTGGAAAAAATTCCCTCAAGGCGTTACAGAGATATCATCCCCAAGAGAATGGGACAGACGGACAACCCGAAAACAATATGCCTCTGGCTCTGGCTGTCACTGGTGTGGGTGCATAAAAAAATTGTCTCATGTTGCATTAATATGCAAATTTAGTGCAGTTTGGTGCAGATTTAGAGGGGTTTTGAGTTTAAGGTAGTTAAATGCATTACAGAAAGGCTTGCCTAAATGTAAATTAGTGGGTTTACTTAATTAATGTCAAAGAAAAAGAACCAAAACAAACAAAAGCAAAGCAATTTACAAAAATCTCACAAACAATAACTGAATAAATAAGGAAAATCAGCAGGGAAAGTAAACAGCCCTGAGCCTGAAAGTGAAAAATTAAGGAGTGGACCTTCCATCAGTCATGCATCCTCCTCCCCTGACACTGATAACACTATAGCCAGCAGATCAACACACCATGCAGCCACTTGGGGCATGGAGTTGAGGTGGTGGTAGGTGGATACGCTGACAAAAATCTCCTTCAATAATGTCTCCCTAACCATTCAATTACAGCCCCCTTGTATCTTAATGCTTCTGGAATACGCTGCAAGCAACAAACTCAATTTGCCGCTGATCCCCGTGGGGATAGAAATGTGTGAAGTTATAGGGAGAATTTAAAGAAGAAAGTGGGCGACAGACGGCCAGGCTGGCTCCTTCATAGCTTTAGCTGTTGGATGGAGGAAGGAGGGGAGGGAAGAACGAAGTGAGGGCTAGAATCCGACCTGAATGAGAAACTCCTCAGAGAGATGGAAGTCTGGGCTGTTGGAGCCGACTCAAACACTTTGAGTCCCGCACCTCCTCTGTGAGAGATTTATCAGAGGTAGAAGTGGCCTTGGCTGCTTTTTGGTCTGATTTGAGGCCTGAGGGACTCAGCCTCCTGGGAAGGATCAACCTTCACCGTACAACCTGTAATTAGTGATTAACGGGGAAGTCCAGACTTTTGATTTACTCTGTTCTTCTCCCAGAATGGGATGTTGGTCAGTGCCACGGTGAGAGGTAAATCACCTATTGCACTGGAGGCAACAAGCTTGTCAGGGAAAATAGCCTGGGCCTGCAGGACGTTGTGAGGGGCCAGCTGCATGAAGACAAATTGCACCAAGGTTGCTCAGCCAACCTCCTTACTCCATCCTTTATCATGCTCTGTCGCTCTCTTTCTCAAACACATGCTCACTTGCTCTGTCTCTCTTCACCAAGTCACCAACACACTACCTCTCTCTCCCTCTCTCCCCCTCTCAATGATGTTCAATATTACTAAGGCTGAATGATTGTGTACCCCCATTTGCTTTGAGTTTGACGTTTTGAAGTGGAAATAAAAGTATCTTCCCTGATGCTGAGTATTCATAGCCCATACACAAAGAATCAAAAGGGGAAAAAAACCCAAAACAGAATACACATCCATGTGAACACTCTCTGATCTTGGCTGAGTTGATTTGTGCAAACTCTCTCCCAAAGCAAGAAGAATGGAGTCTCTGTTTTTGATACTTCAGATGAGTGACTCAGTGGACTTAGTGAAATAGTATGAACGCTGCAGCTAACATACTCCCTTTGTTGCTTATTTTTGCTTTGAATGTTGAACTGCTGCCACTAGTCACACTACTAAACAAAGTGGCCTCATGTACAACAAAAAAACAATATAACACTAATCAGGTGATTTTAAAATACACCCAAAGAAAAGCACACAGGCTGACGGGGAGAGATCATGCCTTTGTACTGTTCCAGGTTGTATTTCTGCTTAGCTATTAACTATTAGATATTAGTATAAAAGAGAAAACAAATATATAACCTGACTGTGATGTTAAATGAGGAAACTCCCATGGGGATGGAGGGTGTGTGTGTGTGTGTGTGTGTGTGTGTGTGTTTTTGTGGGTGGTTGGGTGGGGGGGTGTGTGTGTGTGTGTGTGTGTGTGTGTGGGTGGTTGGGTGGGGGGTGGGGGTGGGGGATTGGCTCCAAGTGGAGCTGTTACTTTTGTGTATATATTTCCTGTTTTTCTTTCGCACGATGTTTGCCTGACAAAGACCTTAAAGGGCAAAACACTGCCTATCTAATTTTCTAAGTTTCAATATTTCCAAGTGGAAATTGTATACTGCCTTTATCCTGTACCTTTACCAGACTAGGGTTTGTATGTGCAGACTACCCACCGTCTTTGTTTTGCATGCAGGCCACTTTGAATGCACGTTACGTTGGCCCTTAAATATATATATATACACACACATGGCAGCATTTTCAACAAAGTACTTTACAATAAACAACAAAATAAAATGGAGTAATTTCCGCCAGTATTTAATTTATCAGTGTCTTATAGTTTGATCTTATATTGTTTTGTTTCTTTGTTTTTTTGTTAAAACACCTTCAAGTTTTGTAATGACATACTTTCCTTGTGTATGGTGTTTTATTGCTTGTGCAAAATAAGCAAACTAAAAAAACAAGACGGAAAAATAAAAACAGATGTAAACATTGGCAACATCACTTGGAATTAAGATCTTCTGAGCATTTTTAAGGTAATAACTTCAATCAAAATCATCAGAGACAGGCATACTCACAAAAGTGAATTCATTAATGTAAATACATTTGTGTTTGTTTATGTGGAAAGCTCTGGAGCTCAACTTTAGGTCAAAGAACTTTGGCATCATTTTGAGGGCAGAAATACCTTTGATGTTGAATCTGAGCCTTTCCACTTAAATGAGATTATTTTATAATGCTTTGAACGGTCCCAATCCAAAGAAAATACTCCAAGCACAGCTACAGTGACCAGTCTTTAAGCATCCCTAGTCTCATCTTTCTGCATCAAGTAAACTAGAAGAAATAAATGTGTTTTTTGCAGCATTATTGCTTAAAAATGCAAAAATTAATTGTGTTAGGTAAAGGGTGAGGAGATTATTATTACCCACCTCCTCTCACCTCCCACAAACATTACAAATATGATGATGACTGTAAAATATTAACAAATGGCCTGGCCAAATGGTGAGTGCATTACCGCTGGCTTATCAGCCTCAAGTCTATTTCCAAAACAGCTGTTGGGAGATATCCTGAGGGAAGGCCAGCATTAGTATGCAACAGAACCTAAGAGGAGCTCTAATTGGACTAATTTTATCACTGCTACCTTGTGGAAAACAACTAATGAAAAATTCCCAATTCTTACTGCAAAAGGAGAATCTTCAAAATAGAGAGCATAGAGCACTTAAGCTATAGCATTCATTTTACTGAGAGTTTAATGTTGAGTGATGCCTGTTCCTTTACTATTCTGAGTTACATGAGAAATATGTTAAAATGTTTGTATGTGTTAAGACGGGAGGGTGTTTAGCACCTAAATAAATATTCATTACCGGCTGGAAATGCAGTTACTGTCTGCTCCTATTGGGCCCCACTACCAGTTCACCTCTGCACCAGCATCAGCCTCAAAACACATTCAAGAAGTTGCACAACTGCAAATGGTGAGTGTCAACACCTTCTACTGGCTGACAGGAGATGTTAAATGTTGAGCAAAGAGGATGAATGCAGCAATCTGTTTACACTGAACAGCTTAACAATCCTGACAGCCAGAAAAGCACGTTGAACCTCTCTGAGTCAGAGGGCATAAAATATATTTTTAGAGAAGGTTTCTCCATACAGGGAATTTAAACCTGAACCCTCGGTGGTGCGTGAGTGCTACTGAAGCGTTCATTCATTGAATCCAAAAAGACTGACCTCTCACAGCTTCACTGTCCTCACAACCAGCCTCTTTGTCAGCAGCAGGGCGGTCACTGATCTTTACGAGGTTGAGTAACATCAGAAATTCAAAGAACAAAAATTGTTTTAAATTTAGCTCCATCAGGGGTTTACAAGAAGCAAACAGCAGTGTTCAATGTGGAATAATTTATTTCTTTCACTCACCATTGCTGCATATGGCTATAGTGAAACCAAACAGCTCATACCCAACTTAAGTGATCATTATCAATATAAAGGAAGGGAAATTCACAACAAAGTAGTATTGGAATTTGTGTGATCTATACAGCTCCCTATGAAGTTTACACAAAAAAAAAAGACTTGGGGCTAGTATAGTGACACACTTCTTCTTGGGAGTGGATGTGGATTGAAAGAAAGGCTGCTGTTGTGGATTGTCTTTTATTCAGATGTATTGTTCTGGCAGTTATATTTTATCAAGTTCTTTCAGATATAACCCTTTCTGTTTCTGCTCCAAAAAATGAAAAATCATGTTGCTTAAAGATTTATCCTGCCATAAAACATTCCCTCTCATTTTTATTGGGTTTACACCACAGCAATGACAGTCTACCAGATAGATAATTGCTTCCTATCAGTGACCAGTCAAAGACAGTAATAAATCTAAATCTATGTAATGCTAAGTGTCTAGTTTGTTTGATCCATAGTTGAAGCTTTATGCTGCAGACATCTTTTTCTATTCTACCAAAAACCAAACAGCTTTGTTTTTAGTAAATGTATCTGTCTATCTGTATAACTGTCATCAAGTTCAAAGGAAAGAACAATCCTCACTTGAGAATTGCTGAGAAAATTGGCCTTTGTACTTCAGTTGAGGATCACTTAGAATTAAAAAAAAAAAAAAAGTAATTCAACTCCTTTTAAATCTCTTTAATACATTCTGGAGATAAAAAGTGATATGTTGGAAAATGAACCATGAATTATGAAACCATTTTAACACCACTTCTCACAGCCTCTGAATGGAGTGCTCAGCAGGGGTTCTGACAAGTAAAAGCCTGTGTATCCATTAATTGTTGCTGTGCCAATGGTGCTGAATAACAGCAAACTTCCCTTAGTGGAAGCATTGAAGGAAGGAGCCCTGGCTGTTGGTTTGGATGTCTAATTATAATCTTCACAGAAGTAGAGACTGTAAGTCAACTAATTGTTGAGCTTGGCAAACTTTCTGCAAATGTAGGGATTACACCAGACTTGGAAACACACAAGATTAAAGCTGTTGTGCATTTAAACAAAAGGGAATAGAAGGAATGTGACATAAAGAAACAAAAATTGGCAAGGATGTTAAAAAAATTATTTAAAAAAGTTATTAATTAAAAAGAAAATCAAAACTACACAGCCACAATTGACATGATACCCCTAAGCAAAAGTCATTCAAACGAATTTGCTAAAAACTATATTTGAATCAAATCCGTGAGGTTCTAACTCCAGCCCTTAACCAGGAACAACAATTGACATGTCAATCATCTCCCTATATAAATTTGACCAAACCATAATATTTCCTCAACTTTAAACAAATAGTCAGTTTCAAAATTCATGCATAACTTTGAAAACAACAATTATAAAACAATCTCACCACATGATCCATTTTGTTATTACATGTTGGATTTTAAAGCCAACATGGACAAAAAGTAATTCCATGACAAACAAGCAAGTACCCTCTGCTGATGTGATATGATTAAAAACTTACTAAATGGACCTTGTGGTGAGATTAATTTCTCAAATAATCATGAAGGTTTAGTGGCCTAAAATTGGGTATGCGCTGGCAATAGAACATCCCTGAAAAAAAATCCTTTAATTGAACCTGGATACTGTCTGTTTGTGCAGTGATGTGCCACCTCCATGGGTCATTTCACAGCCCAAATGCCAGTATGACTTCCCCAAGGACCTGTCCAATTGGCCAAAATGCCCCTCTTGTGACCTCAGCAAAAAAAAACCCTCATCAGAAGTCCAACAAATACTCACTTTTCTCTGCCCTTGCCACTTTAAGTGTCACTCCACTTCTCAATCAAGCTCTTCACATAGTTGCTGATCAGACCTGCACAATGTTCAGGAGGAGTTCTGGACCATTCTTCCTTATAGAGCTGCAGCAGCTCAGCAATATTCTTGGGATGTTTGGTGTCAGCAGCTCTCTTCAGGTCATTCCACAGCATCTCTACTGGATTAAGGTTACTTGCTTTGATATTTAGGGTCATTGTCAACTTCTACTAAGCCTCAGCAGGTGTACTGCCACCCTGACATTATCCTGTAAGATATCTCGATAAACTTGAGAATTCATTTTCCCCTTGATGATGTGAGCTATCAATGCCAGCTCCAATCTTTTCATTGATTCTACTCCTGGTGTGATAACTTCTGACTCCAATTAGCTCTTGTCAATGCCATTAGCCAAGGGATTCACATACTATTTCCAGCCTACACTGTGAATATTTGAATGATGGACATGAATAATACAATGATAATTTTTTTTTTTAGTTAAAATAGATTGTGATTGTTCATAATTGTAAGTTTGATGAAGAGCTAGCCACATGTTGGGTTGCCACATGTATAGGCAGTGGAGTATCATCCCTGATATTAACGTACAGTACAGATACTGGTGTTCCCCTTAATAGAAACAATATCAGTTCTCACCTTGAACTCGTGCTATCTGTGATGGCCACATGAACATCACAATACGATGGATCATATTACAGTCCATCTTAGTTTCCCTCCAGTCCCTCAGGAGTCCAACAGGCGCTCCAAGGCTTCTAGCCTCAGCAGAAATCAAAGAGCTGTATCTCCTGGCTGTGTGTTCTGTCAGGTGGTGTCAGGGTTCAGATCGATATCCTAGCACCCAAGAACACCAAGCAGGTGTGAGATGCATCCCACAGAGCAGCAAAATAGCATTAGTACTCTACTTTATAGAAAAGTACAATTAAGGTCATTACTGTGAATCAGCAAAATACTGTTTACTGAATAAATACTAGAGACAAGCTAAAATGAGGGTAACTACTGTAGTCATAACAGTGAATTACATAAAGTAGGATAACTTCTGTTACTGCTGTTACCAGAGTGTCTGCTGTGTATGGACTTAAGAAGAGGTTTTGTTGGGGATGAGGTTTAATGCTAACAAACTAGCCTGAGGGAGCATTCAGACAGGGGATTCTTTCCAAGCACTTGCACATTCATTTTCATTGTTGTCTGTGAAGCAGCACGTCTAGACGGTTGGAGAATGCATTTAGTAGGTGTACCCAAACTAATAACATTTAAACTGCATGGTGCACAGGCAAAGCACCCTGTGATTGCCCAGCCAACTTCAAAGGGCTTAAAAAGCACATTGGCACAAGAATGCAGTCACAGTTTGCCTCATGTGTAGCAGCTTTTAAAGTGCTACCTTACTTGGTTAATGTTAAGCAACCTATTACACGCTGTCCATCACTTGCACTGCATGGATATGCCACCTGAAATCAGACTGGTAAGTCGAGTATCAGGTGTGCTATGTTCCAGACTCCCTTTTTATATTTAGGTAGAGATAATACTTGGCAAACTGTGAGCATGACCTTTTCTAAGTTTATTCAGCAGTGATCACAGATGTTGACTGGTCTGCTGCAGATGACAAACATCCTTCTAAGCACTGACGGCACAAAAGTGGTTTCAGCTATCTTGTTTTAGCAGAGTGCACAGCTCCAGATGCATAGAAGAAAGTACTTGATTGCAATGCAGAATTGTGCAGAATTGTTGCATATCTACTTACTGAAATGCAATTATATTTCAGCTCTACTGACTGACAGAGTGAAGTACAGGTACTGTACTTTATACATCGATGCTCATACTGGTGTTTGTAGGCTATAGGATAGCTGCTCTACACGGTGTCCTACATTACAAATTATTTATCACAAAACTTTATTTATACCTGAGTTAGGTACATTTAAGGTTGCTGCTGTGCCTTTAATAGTGTAAGCCTTGTGACAATGCTACTTTTTTCTGTCTTGGCAGTGCATATAGTTGATGTTAATGTCTGTCAGTCAATGCCCCAATGTGCTGTGACACTCCTACCAAAAGTTAATGACACTTTATGATAAATGGCACCTTATCTGTTTACCCATAATGCACTGGGCCATCAGTCACCAAAATTATTGAATGATGACAAGGAGCTGACTATCAGTAGTGTGGCAGACATCATTCATATCTGTAACATCATCTAATTAAACACATCACTTCTGCCAGACAGTTTCCTTACTGCAAGCTGAAGCAAATTGATTCTCAACCCCCTTCTTGTCTATGCAAAGGAGGAATGAATAATTCATGGACATTAAAGTCTTATCTTCTGTCCTGACAAACAATGTTGCCACGCTTTGAATATTCTACAAAGGTGTGCAAAGGGTCCTTATTAGCAGAGTAGTCAGACAGGTGCCGTTTTCATGGGGAGTCATTCTGAATTTGCTGCTGTTCGTTTCCAAGCTGCGCCATAATTCTGGACACACTGGATCAACAGATTTACTGTCTGACAGTGCTGAGTTTACGACAGCGCTTAAAGTATTTGCATAGATTTTTATTGCTGCCACTCAGAGATTATGATTGCAATGACTGCCATGCATTTTTGCCTCAGTCACTGTGACCATGGTCTATAAGACCAAATAATTCTATGCATTCTGTCCATGACTCTCCACTGCATTGCTTGTCTCCTGGCTACATCTGCAACCTACAAGCCAATGTAGTACAACGCAAGCCATTACTGAAAATGCCTGTAATTGCATTTTGTCAACAGCTGTGCACATCCATCCATTCAGATAAAAAAAATAAAAAATAAAAAAATAAAAAAAACAGATGCAGCTCTAACAGTGTGATATGCTATGGTTGTTTTATACCTGTATGTGGAAGAGCACCAACAGTCATAAAATAGATTGGCCATGCTCAGTAAATCTGACCAACTAGTGTTTTTTAGTCAATTCAATACCATCATAAAAAGTAATGTGTTTCCAATTAGCCTTTATTTCCTAATATGATTGTTTTCTAATGTGATGATGTTAGATGATTGTGGGTGGTTGTCACAGCAAGGTACATAATGCAGCACTGTGATATGGCAGTGATGCAGGTGATTTTTAAAATGGATAAGATGGGTTTGAATTAGAGGTCTTCACGGGTCCACTCGGTTCTGAGGGATCAAGACCCGACTCAGGACCTGAGTCAGACCTGGTGCAAACTCTGGTCAGTGTAATCACGTTAGGTTGGGGCTCATATTACTGCCGCCAGTCTCGGGTCTGTGTGTCAATATGTCTAATATCCAAGTGGACCCAAACATATGTGGTATCAGCCCTAATAATGTGGTGCATCATGATTACTACGGTATGTTTTTGGGGAAGAGTTCACAGGAACTTTGTTCTGATGAGGGAAATGAAGCCAAATCAGTAGCCTGCGGGATTGATACTATGAAATGTCTTTTGAAATTGAACTTATAAATATCAAATCAGTTCTAACATTTTGTTTTGTGAATCTATCGCCCAATTTACAGCTACAGAATATCTTACTGTTGGTGCAGGAGGTGGAAATATGACTTACAATTATTGATAAAAAATTGTCTTTAAAGCACACAAATAATATAGTTTCTATGACTGTACATTTACTCTTGGGACATTATTATGATTCTATTTCTGCTCCTTTACACCACAGCTTGTTAATTGATTGAATTAATTAATAGATCATCATCAGGTCCATCCGTTCTTGGTCCCTTGGATCTCTTCTTTGAAAATTAATCTAAGCATGTCAGGTACAAGCAGGTTATCCATGGGTCTGGCCCTGGTTTACCATACATTTACAATTTATTTATAGTCTCCAATTTATAGTCTCCACTTTTTTCTTTGGAACACACCACAGGTGATAATGTTTCGAAAAAAGTCTCTAAGATTTTAATGTGTCTGCTCCTTTGCACAATGACTGCTTTCACCATGACTCTGCTATCTTCACAATAAATAGAGTTCTATTGAAATTATGTGAATTGAAATGTTGAATACAGCTGTTAGTCTCCAGAGAAGGTGAATTTGTGACCTTATTATCAGCCTTTCTTTCTCAGCTGCCTCACAGACATACTGAGGACCTATCTTTAAAGCACCTAAGCATTTAGCAAAGTGAAGAAAGGTTTAACATGAATAAAGTACAGAAGACAACCACTGAGAACTACAATGCCCTTCAAGTATGTAAAACACTCATCTAAATTCAGTACTGGGTGAACAAAGGTGAAATGGCTTCAAGCTCTCCAGTAAAGTGTATGAAAATCTTGAGTCAAGAGTTGTTGATAAAGACAAAAAAACGACTTCAGTCGTACTAAACACATTAATGACTCATTGAACCGCTACTTTCCTGAGTGTACATGCAATCACCAGTCAAGAGTTTTAATGAAATGTTTCAAGCAATGAGTCATTGACATATTTGGACAGATATTCATTCATTGTCAAATAACAATGCTAAGTGGCACATAAGGAAAAAGAATGAAAAAGATCCTTTGTGAGCATTTAGGCTGGAAGTTCTAAAAAACTGAAGAGGAAGTAGTTGGAGTTAGCGCAACTTAACTCTTCAAGGAAGCACAGCTCTCCCCAGGTTGGTTCCGGTCCCTTTCTTTCTGTGATTTGCCAGAAAGGGTTTGCTCCCACACATTCATGTATAATGTGGCGATTAACAGACAAGGTGAGATTCTTTCACTTTGCCATTTGCTCTTGTGACTCTTTTATTGTCTGTTCTGAGAAATGCTTTAAATACAAAGAGCTGATGAGATGAAGGTTGATTATGAATTCTTTCCCACTGCTAAATGTGTCAAGCCAGCCAAATGTCAGAGGATATTCTGTCAGAGGATATTGAGCTGACTGAAAATGTCAGACAGCGAAGAACCATGAAAGAGAGCATGAGGAGGAAACAAAGGGAGGAAACTGGTTCACAGTTGTTGGTGCAACTCAGATATGGCAGAGCACCTGTCATCATTATGTTTCCTAATGAGGGGGGGCTTTGGTTTGAACTATTGTTTCACAGTAGTTGTGACCTGCTTCCTTTGGCACCAACTCTGGTTTTAAATCCTTTATCCATCCATCTATCCCACTGGATCAAACATCTGAAGACTGACAATACAACTGGCAACAATTTGGAGTTCAAAGAGAGTAAACCTTTGGCGAGATATCAAACACTATTCCAAGTTTATCACCACCTTAACTTTGAAATATTGCCCATGTTTCCAAGGAAATACAGACTGACAGTTCAGATGTTAAGAAGCAGATTCTCAGATTTCAAAGTAAAACTCAATCAAAATGTAATTAATCATCCTTTGTCTTTTATGGTGCCCATAAGGTTTATGCATTAAAGACAGACAGCTTATGTTTTATGTAATTATAAGAAAATTACCAGGAAGAAAAGCATGAGTATAAATGTTAATTATCTTTTGAAAAGATTTCTTTCAGGGTTGTTAGCTCTAACAGATTTTCCCTGTCTCTATGGTTTCAAGTTTCCTTTTCTGTTGCAGGTCGATCGTGATTATTGCACTACTCTCCACGTGGAACATGATTAACTGGTAAAAATAATGTAAACACCTTTCTCTTCATGTTTACGCACTAAGATGATGCGAACCCCTGCACACAGGATTATTTAAAAGTAGGGATTGACCGATTATCAGCAAGGCCGGTTTTTGGAGGCAATATTCATAATTTTTTCTATTATTGGAATCTTTTTTTTTAGCCAATAAAATAAATGAATTAAAAAATGTGCTACTTTCCCTTTAATGCAGCCACCTGTCTATAGTCACCACTTTTTTGTCTGAAGCAGTGTCCTGCCCACAGCACTATCTGATTGGTTACACGTCATGATTAAGAGCTTATCAACAGTGAAGGTTACTGTGTACACAGCCTGCCTTCATTGATATAAATGGTGGGGACAGAATTAGAAAGAACTTGCCGCTACAGCGAGAGTCAGTATGTAGCGGTAGTTTTGTGTTGGCATATCAGTTGCAAATATTGGATATCAGTCTCCTTGATTAATAATAATGTGAGTAAGATGTAACAAAAAATCCCAAAAAGGGAAAAGACTGCTGACCAGTTAAGAGCACAACAGGGTCATACTCAGGGCGTGGTTCCTCACACCCTGAAGATGACCTTGTTGTGCTCGAATCCTTGGCTCCATGCATGTGTGCCTGAAGAAAGCCCAGCAGCTTCCCTTTGTCTTAATTAACCATTTCAACTTCATGAGCACCTTGCATTCACCTGGAGATTCACAACAACATAACCGTGAGCATTTTGTATTTCTCTTTATAGTTTTTAATAATAATCAGTATTGGAATCTGCCCTGAACAAAAAAAGTACTCACATCCAGCCATTTTCATTCTTTTTTGCATTTCGAAACTCAGAATAGGTTTTTCTTATAACAAAAAAAATCTTTTGTTAATAAAACTTTGTACTCACCAAAAGCTGTGTAAAACTCATCCTTTGTCAGGTGCTCATCATCGTTGACATCATTGTACTTCAGAAGGTCAAACAACGTGCACTCAGAGAAATCCTTGGACAGGCCTTCTTGCTTGATGACCTTCAATGAGAATGCATTGATATTTGGTTAAAGAAGGCGGAAAGTATTTTTTTGTCTGAATTTTTCCTATCCTATCATCAACCCTGTCTCCTAAAATTGACATTAATATACCACTGATTTGCAAAAGCAAATACATTTTTCAAGACATGTAATCTGTATTAAAAAAATTGTACATTAATGTACCTGACAAATTTCAAAAATGCTTATATTGAACAAATTCATTGAAAGATTCACTAACAACATATTTGCACCCAAATATCCAATCTCGCAGCACAATATTTTCAAATAACAATTAAAGCATTATTTATCTTTTTATGTTGGTGTATAGGCACTGACAGCAAGGTTAGGGAAAGATCATGATCTGGTTTTAGACAAAAAATGTTAAATGGCTTTTTTATTAACATGTAACCAAACCATAATCTTTTGCTAATAATATAGAAACATAATTTCCAGGAGACACGTTTGCATTTTTTTATAGAAAATTTGTCTGCACATCTTGTTTGTCTAATACATTCCAAACTTAAAAAAAAAAGTCAACATAAAAGAATTACACTTAACCAGTACGCATACTTGGCAAACCGTCATAGTGATATTTTTCAAGGCACACCTCCATGCCCACCGACAGAACATGCGTCTCTTCAGAAGTACAATATATCCATCTTTTTAGCTAAAACTTAAATATATAAAATATAAATATCTATTTGATATGTCTATAAGAATTTATTTAAACTAACAGAAAAAATGACATGTATGAAAAATCTCTGAACTGAAAATCAAATATAAAGAAAAAATAAGTATACTCATTGATTAAATGTAATTCTTTTATGTTGAAAAGTACACGTGTAACGTCACCAGTCTTTGCAGCAACATAATAGCTTATTTAACTGGGTTTTTGATTTTGATCTTATTTTTGTAAACAGTATATACAATAGCCATTTTGTGGTCAAATTAAAAATAAAAAAAAAACAAACAAATTATGTGACGATCTTGGCCCATAAAGCATCCCAAGGTACTTGGCTAAATGTACTCACTTTGTTTACTTCATCACCTGTCTACTTTAAACAGTGTAAATATAATCTCTAATGAGTCAACATTATGTGCCCAATAAAACCCCTGTGTTGAATGTGAAAGTAGATGAAACACACACAATACTACTTGTCAGCTTATTGCAGACAGACTGAGACTCACTGAAGTTTTGTCATAATGGATGGTGAAAAGGCCCCAAATGCTGTGCAGGTTTCATCATCATCCTGCTAAAGCATGATCCTATTCAACACTCTCTACCTGGCATTGGCAGTAAAACATCCATCATAGTAGATCAGCAGTCAAAATGCTGATCACAAGGGACAGCTTTATACATCATGCCTCGTCCATCGGATCAGTGCACTCCCCTTCCCAAAAAAGAGTGACCTGTAATGGCATACCTTCAGTCTATCCTAGAAACACTACAAGTGACAAATAACTGTGCAGTACACAACAGAAGAGCTGCCTGTGTCTTTCACATCTTTAATCATTTTCTTCTTCATTTTCATCATTAATCATTTTTATTTTCTTTCTTGTAAGTATTTTATAATTCATAGTTCATCTACATCTAAACCAAACCAAAACTGAGCTAACAAATCAAACAAAAAAAATAAATCAAACCTTAAAATGCAATGCAGATTTTACACTGGAAAAAAAAAGAAAATACAAAACATTCTCAACTCAGTAATCTTTCTGCCTTCTTTCTGCTTGCTCTGACTGAAAATAATGCAGGTGGTCTTTGACAGATTTTTAAGTGGTGTTGAAGTCACTGGCTTTGTTGGCTAAAAGGTGTACTTTAGTGCTAAACTTGCATGTGGCTCCTGTGAAAAAATCTTTATTGCTGTCCCTCATCATTTCAAAAGATTTTTGCGCATTCAGTATAGTTATTTTATCCCTCAATAGGTTGTTAAGTGTGAGTAGAGGTCACTTGACCTATTTCATAATTGAAATTTTTCAATTTTCTTTTCCGAACAATATCTAGAACTGCATAAAAGACTCTCTGTATATCTCTGTGAAAGAACAAAAGCTATGACCCTGAAAACCCTGAAATGTCTTTATATGAACTATAATTAAAACATGTCTTTCTTCAGTTGAAAAACCTTTAAAAAAAACCTTTTAAAAATAATCTTTGTCGGCTAAATTGCAGATGTGTTTGCATCTAACCAGTTGCTTCATATGACAGCTAAGGTAGAAAGGGCCATGGCAGAGTACATGGTGAACAAGGTACTCTCGACTGATATCTTTTTTTTTTTTTTGTAAATTGTATAATTTCATGCAATCCGTCTTTGGTTTAATGATAAATGCGAACAATGCATATGGGAAAAAACTAGTTTGGTTTGACATTTTAAAAGTGCACACAAGACTTTGTTCAGCGGCATATGCTCCCTGTGCCCCTTCATGTGCACACTCGGCAAGTCAAGTAAGCCAGGATGAAGGATTTCCATCCTAGAATTTCAAATGAGTTTGGAGAATGCTCCAATTATAAAGGGCACTTAATGGTATGAGGGTGGCAGCCATGGTTTTGTACTTTCAACTGCTGATAAGAGTGTGATTTGCTTTTGTAGTGCACTTTAGAGGGCTTGTTCACAACAAAATTTTGTTTGCATAAATGTCTTGTCTTCTTTCACTTTCATCTTTTGTCAATAAGCAAAACTCTGCTCGTCAAGCTCAAGCAACTGAAGTTTAAAAAAAAACAAGCAGATTGTCCTGATGGAATCTAGGTGAATCTGAACCAAAACGTGTTCTGCATGATATTTAAAACTCAATAAAAAACTGTATCTTCTGAGCTATTAAATACTCTGAAATTACTTTCTGAGAGACATTTAATACACCAACATAAAACTCATTAAAGACCCAATTTAGGATTACGTTTAGCCACCCTTATGTTGAGGCACAGTTAACCCATGACTACCGTCTTTCATTAAGTGATTTATCAGAATGATGAAACTATTTCATGCTGATATTTATCATGCAATTATTTATTGTGCAGTCATTCTTTGAGTTGATAGTATGGAGAAGCAGAAAGATCTTCTCAAAATTTTAGGCTATAGATGTGTTCATGAGATTTGTGGTTTCCTGTCACTGCAGACGATCAGAAGTTTGGGTTGCAGTATGAGAGAGTGACAAAAAAAACTGTTGCTGATAATAAATCAAGAGGTTGATTTTGAAGCTTAACATAAAAAGCTCAAATCAGAAAGCCACCATTCTCACACAGCTATGTGCATGACAAAGTCAGAGGGCCATGAATTTATGTAGGCATGTAAAAAAATCTTTTGGTGTCAATTGAAAACCCCATAAGGGCCACCTGCAATCCACTGATATTTTAATTTCTAACTATCCCTGAAAACCTCGCTTCTCTGCCTTTCTTTGAAACTTTGATTTATGTAGCTGACACTACATGAAACCTGCCTACATTCCCATATGTATCAAGGGAAAAAAGGAAAGGAAGGCTAAAAGCAGCCCTTGAGGAATACTTGAAAAGAGCTTCTCCATCGAGAAGTTAATTATTACTGACTTCTGTCATTTAAACCTTTCCTAAGGAAAGGTGGAGTGGTAAAGCTTGGCCTGGAACAGAATAAATACACGAGAGGTTTGAAAATCTATCCAAAGTAATATTCAGTAGGTTGAAAGGGCATATTCAAATTCAGACTCAGAGCATACTGACAATATTATTCCATGAAACACAGCACAACATGGTTTATTGACTATGCATTTCACCCACTAAGCATTGATTTCCCTCATGCTGGCACAGGGCACCATGTGAATGTAAAAAGATGTAAAAATATGTAAATAATTTCAAAATATGGCAAAAATATCACTATTTTGAGGAATTATTTAGATGCTTTGAACTCAAAATACCAAAAATATATTGAAATTAATCTAATGAGACCACCCCCGTTGGGATAAAGAGCACTGGCAATGCTAACCAAGGTGACCCCTGTACAGACAGTATATTCTATTGGATCAGCAGGAAACTGACCTAAGACCAGCAACTGGTTTCATGGTTCTGAAAACCGCAGCAGGTTGCTTACCTTATAAATAATTTGAATACTTTCTATGTTAAATCAGTCCTCAGGTGCTGAGAGGCTTTATTTGTTATGCACAGAATATCCTCCTTCCTCGTGGTAGCCACAAAAAGCTATTTTTACAGCTATCCCTCTTGGCAGCGCTGGTCAAAGGCTGCAGCCTCCCATGAGCACACAGCTCCTTTGACCCACATTGCTTTTCAAAAGATTTACCTACAGCCACGAACCACAGGTACCAGAGGGAAGGGTAAGGAGAGTAAAATGGACGCAATTATGGCAGACATCAAAGCAGCTAGTTTTAACACCTGAGCACAAGGACTGCTTGTTCACTTGTAGTCTCCTTTTGATTATTTGTTTTTCTTTTAAATGATTTTAAAAATGACTGTAGTTTTGATAGACTTAAGAGGAGCTATGAAGTGTCTTGAAATGGGAAACACTGTTGTGAAATGGTGAGCAGCTTTTTGCTCCTGTATATAAATACATTATAAAAAATCTGATAAGATCAGTGTTAGCTTGAGTCAAGCTTAAGTTCTTGTGTTTACCTTCATATCAGTAAGTGACTGATTGAAGTATGTACATTTTAAAATGGTGAATATGTCATTTAATATCCTTACCTGTGAGAGCTCGCTGGCATCTATTTGACCATTATTATCAGCATCAAAGCGTTTAAACATCATATCAACCAGTTGCTTCCTGGCAGCCATGTTGTCCTTGTGGAGGTGAGATCCCATGTATCGTTTATCATGGAGATCCAGAATCTTGGTTTTGAGCCGTCGGTAGTCGCTCAGTCTGCAGTTATCATCTGGGGGAAAAGGAAAAGCAGAATGGTCAGGCGGAAGGAGGAAATTTAGAATCACTACAGTAAGAGCTGCAAGGAACATGTTTTTGCTTTTTTTGAAAAGTTAAAAATATCATTTAATTGTTAACAAGAGGTCTACAAAGAGATATTTCTTAAATACCTAAATGATTCCCTGGCGCTGATAAAGGCACATGATTAAAAGCACTGAACATATGATCCCTAAAACTGAATGCAAGGTTTCAAATCTCAGCCAATTAGTGCCTGTGAGAAACTAGAATCCCCCTGAAGACTCACATTTTTAAACAAAAAGCTGCAGTTTATATTCAGCAAAACCCAAATCTGAGCATGTCTATGATTGTCTGCATCACAATAGCAAATGCAAAGGATTATTTTCCCAAGGGGAGCACAAACAGTGACAGTCGTGCAGCATTTCACTGCCTCTAACTAAGAAAGCAGCAGTCCCGTCAACACAAAGAAACTCACACACAAATCCATCACACAGGTGTCAAGAGCTAACCCTGACAGCAACAGAAAACACGATGGTGTTGTATTTACAATCCGCCATCAAAGGCTCTAGATCAAAGAAGTCAACTACATGAAAGGTTCAGCAGAGTCGAGTTGAGGCAAAGAGAAAATAATGAGTACAACTAGAGGTTGACAGATATCATATCAAATTCTCATTGTTAGATCTGGAAGTGTCTCTCCTCTAATAACAGTTATATTAGCTGATGTCAAGCAGCCCACAAGGAAAACTTTGTTGTGCAACGGAAGCTTTTCAAATCTCTGGGGAGGAAGGTGACATCTCTACCACACCGTACAGTGTGATCACCTACTTGGGAAAAATAGTTGCTGTCTGAGGTCTTGTGTGAGACAAATGAACTTTCTTTGGGATGAACAGGCGAGAATGATTTGCTGAGTGCGATAATGAGATCTCCACTCAGTAAAATTGTTGCTTGCAGAGACCTGACTAGTTAAGAAGAGTCAGAGTGATCCCAGAAACCAATGACATGTCATTATCAAATGCATAGGATCTCATTTTTGCCTTACAAATTTCTCCTCGTATTCCTTCAGCGAAACAACTTGAGCAATCAGTGAGCATTTAAATGAGATGCTTATTGTAATCCTGACACTAACCATCACTTGGGTATAAGAGGCTGGAAGAAGTTCTCCTTGCACACTGCTTAGAAAATCAATGGGCTTCCATAGAAGCTATCAAGTTCTCTTCATTTTCATCTCATTTCTGAGTGACCTTGTAAAGTCCCAAGGTGTATAAACTTCATTACTAGCTTTGAAATATTTAGTAGTGTGGCTGAGAAAGGTGTGAGATGCAACAGTTATTGTGCAAACTCCATAAATATGAGACATTTTCATATCATATCATTCCATCTATAGAGAAAGTATTAGTTTAAACAAGAGAATTGACTGTAAATGAAACTGATAATAGATGATTTAGTGCACTTTTTTGTTATAATTTTGAGTGACAACACAAAGGGAAAAATGTAACAAATGAGAGGAGAAACACAACAAATGTTTCTTCCATGTTAAGGTTGCACCAATCCCATTTTTCTCTCCTAAAACTGATAATACCTTGAACTCAGGTTATTGCCAACACCAAGTATCATTCCTATACTAGCGCTCTGTTTTTCCCGAAATTAAAATGTTTGAACACCACAGTGTAGCAATAAAAACTGAGTGGTAAAAAGTTTAGTATCAGTGCATCCCTAGTCCATACAGCAGAGGTCAACTCAATGGTTTGTGAAGTTATGAAGTGGATTACATGCACTGACCTTCACACTCAACAGCTCACCATTCACTCAATTGGACAACTATGGAAAATTTTGGATCAAAGTATTAGACAACCAGAATTGCTGCCTCAGTGTTGTATGCCTCTGCCAACCACTCAAGTGAAGGAAATATGGTAAGCATAAAAACATTGGCAGTCATGGCGATATCACTTGACAGTACAACAAATCTGTACCAATATAGATTTGAGTCCTAATGAATATTTTGAAAATTTGAGTAAGTTCCCTCAAGGTGTTACTGAGATATCGAGTTCACAAGACCAAAACTGCATTTTGTGAGGTCACCGCAACCTTCACCTTTGACCACCAAAATTTAATCAGTTCATCCTTGAGTCCAAGTGGACATTTGTGCCAAATTTGAAGAACTTCTGTGAAGGCATTACTAAGATATTGCATCTACTACCTAGAAACAATATGCCTCCGGCTCTGGCTTTTGCTGACTCAGAGGCATAACAATTTCAACCACCATCATCAAAACACCAAATAAAGGAATATCTTCTCTATCTATATAGAATGTTGATTATTCTTGCAGTAAAGTTTGGAGATTTGAAGCTGTTCAGGAGACTCATGGTGTTAACTCTTCCTTTAATTACTCATCCATCTTTATATAGTGTCTTTTAAGAAGTCACCCAAAATGTAAATCCCCTCTTCCTGTGCTTTGTTTTCTAATAACAACTTAGAGAGCTGAATAATTGAAAGCTCACAGAGCCAGGTGGAGAGAATTAAACATAACCAAGGAGCCCTGGAACAATGCTTCAGTTTGTTTTTGCAGGTACACCTGTCTGAGAGAGACAAACTGAGTTGCTGACAGATGTTTGAGCTGCATGCTTAGTCTGAAGCTTCCTGCAGCTAGCAGGGTGTGAACAACAACAACAACAGTGGTGGTTGGTAAGCTTGTCTCTTCTAACAGCCACTGCAAATAACAAACCAACTGGATCCACTGAATTATAAAATTGTATTTGGCTCTTAAAACAGTTAGAGTGGCTGGTGAATTCCTGGGAATGGAACCAGCAAGTTTAATTCTTTGCCTGGAAACTGCATTAGCTGCTGGATGTGGGCTACTGAGGCTGCAGCATGCTGCATATCATGGGACAGGGTCTGTTTTGACAAGCGTCAGTGCCAGAGAAGCTGCCTTGGTCACAAATGGCAGAATGAATAAAAGATAAATGGCTGCTGGCATACCCAGGGGATATGAAGGTCACTGACGTCAAAGGAGCACGCTCTAGCACATATGCACACATACACATACACATACACATACAAACACACACACACTTGTGCACTTATAAATTGCTATGCACACACACACGTACACACATGGTCTTACACAGTCTCCACACCCCCTAAGTACCCAAACGGTACATGTCTACACAGGGGAGTGTCAGTATTAATGAGACAATGGCTACTATAATCTCTCTCATATTAACTAAGCCAACATGCCTGAGTCAAAACAGTCCTTTAGGGAACTAATAACAGCTCAGAAGAAATCTATTGCACTTTACAGTCCAAATTCATTCAGTCGAATTGAGATCTACTGATAGGATGCTCAGTCTTGTTAAAGCAGCCTTCAGTTCTGCAGGCGTCTCAGCCACCCAAACTGCTTTCAAGTGGAGCGAGACACATTAAAAAACAACCTGCCTGTTCACTCTGTGTAACTGGTGGGATATTTACTCAACTAGCAAAAACACGCCTGTCCTTGACGCTTTAAAAAAAAAAAAAAAAAAACTAAGACTGCCCTGTAAACACTGCTGATTCAAATAGGTCAGATGAGAAACTTACATTTGAACGTCATGATGTCAGTAGAATATTCTGCTTTCTCGGGTGGGCACAGAGAAACCAGGGAAACACAATGACAGGGTACCAACATTAACAAAACTCATCTCAAAATCACTTAAGTATAAAATTGCTAAATTACTTAACAAGATATTGGCACCACTTCTCTGCTGCCACCCAGAGTCACCAGCACCTCGACTGACAGCACTGGCAAGAATCGTGCAGGCGAGAAATGTAAATCCTAACATACAATGTACATTAAGATTCATTACTCAATTATGACCAGGATGAACACTTTACTTTTTTGACTGCATATAACCCTGTATCTTTCTGAATCTTTCAGAACTCAGATAAGGATCCTGTTATCTGCCAGTAAATATACTCTAATCTTAAAGTCAGGTAGAAATTAAGGCTTCAGACATGGGCTGTTATGAGAGCTTAATTTGAGGTGGCTGATCTATATATGTACTTGAATACAGTGTAATTAGGCAGATGCCATAAGTAAAGTGGCATTTATCTTATTTTTTTAATTAAGGTGTACTTATGAATAAGCAGTGATGAGTATGCCAAAAATAATAATAATAAAATATAAAACCAACAAAAAAGAAACAAAAGAAAATTTTGGAATTAGAAAGCATGTAAAAGAAAGCCCTTTTATACAGGCTGGAATTGTTTGTTGAGTGTGATTCCACTACAGTGTAGTGTGATTATAGAATCAGAATCAGAATCAGAATCAGAATCAGTTTTATTGCCAAGTATGTTTCCACATACAAGGAATTTGTTCTGGTGATTGGTGCAATTGGAAGATTATATTATTGATAATAGTGTCTTATCATATATAAATATCAGATCAAGTTCCTTGTTTCAACTGAAGCTGCTGATTTAGAACACTTAGTCCATCTTGTGGCACATGGATTTTACACAGTTCATGGAAAAATGTGAGTTTTGCAAGAGTGAAAAAACCTTACATGCAAGTGTTTTTTTCACACATTCAATACAATGGATGCTTTGACCTCCATACAAGCTGCTCAAGACAAGAGTCCTTCTGCAGGCACTTACAACCTATCCAAAATTTGATTTTACGTTTGACTGTGTTTTTCCTCATGCTAGGACAGATAGGAGTTTAATTCAGCCGTGGACAGCCTCCTTTGTGTGTTTGGAAGTGCCACATCTTAATTACAAAATATGACCCAATCTTCCTTTTTCCCCTGTGTAATCTTAAAATTTTCCTTTCAGAGTCATCACAAGTCTGCTCATTTATAACACATACTAATGACAACACAGTCCTTGTTTACAACATCTAATTACAAGCGAAGTAAACACTGTTCAAGGAGAGCTAACAGTTTTAGTAATAGCACCATCAAGTGTGAGACTCCCACTAGAGTGCTCTTGCATAATAATACTTTTGTCAACATTATTTGTGGATGGAGCACATGACATTTACCTGGGCCAAAAGGTTCTGCAGAAAGCTCCTGATATGACTGAATTACTTGGTGGAGTCAGGATATGAAAGTTTTTCATTTACTCACCTGAACTTTTACTCTCAATATGTCACCGTCCTTTTCACTGTTTTGTGAGATTAAAAAAGAAATAGCTTTTAGACAAAACGTAATTGTAGATTGTTGAGAGGTAGTGTTAATTTTCATCACTGGTTGGAAATGGTACATGACGGGCACAGACTTGTCACAATTTGCTTTACTGTTTGCTTTTGACTGCTCAATGACCCTGCTTGTGAGGAATGTTTCTCATCACATAGGCTCCACATATGCACAACTTGCTGGCCAGGTTCATCCATGACAAGCCACTGCCTCTTATTAACTACCTTGAACTATTCATATAATGTGGAGGTCAAGTCTCCACATGGATGGAAATACATGTCAGAGTAAGAGGACTCATATGCTCTATACTGATTGGGGCAAATGATTTATTTGATTAAAACCATTTGTCAAAAAGAGCAACACAGGAGGCTGCTCTCCTGTGAGTGCAGAGATTTATCATTAAATTGCCAAGCCGAGAGTCGAAGAGTTTTACAGCTAGAGCCATTGTTAAACTCCCTTTTAATTGTATACTGTATACTTAATTACTGCTACAATTAAGTTTGAATGAAGTCTGACTTTACTGTGTTTTTCAGCCTTTTGTTAAAAGAAATAGGTATTCATTGATAGAAGTATACTGAATGAGCTGTTTAGAGGCTTCTGCTTAATAAATAAAAGAACTGAGGAAAGGTCTTTTAAAAGGAAGACCAGAAGTTTATCTTAAAGGAGAACTCCACTGATTTTTAGACACCAATGTCCATTTACAGGTCTTGCAAAGTATACTGCATATGTAAAAAAAAAAATGATGGGGCAACATTGGTAAGAGCTGAAGGATGAAAATTAAGTTAAATAAGTCTAAAAAAGATAAACATCTTTTGGTGTGGAGCAATGAGTTTACCAGATTTCTGTAGCCCACTCCTCATCTTTGCTTGAGCCTAGCAGCGCGGAGCTACTGCACCCAAATCTCTGACAGAGTCATCAGTGATCAGGCTGCATTGTGGGTAATTTAAGCACCAGGTTTGAACAAGGAACAAGAATGTATGAAACAAAAAAGATAATCTCTCTGGTTCTGCCACACCGGTTTTGATCATTTTTGCACTGTCTATCGTCAGTCCGACCGTGTTACAGAAGTGCTAAATCAGCAGTAAAGTCTTTTCAGTGCCACTAACATCGGATGAATACATGAAGAAGTCTATTTCCCAGACCAAAACTGATGCAAGTGACTCTAGAACAATATAGTATTTTCTTAACTTCATTTTGCCCATTTGTTTTGTATCTTTGTTTCACAGTGAGTAGGTGGGAGGAAGCAAAAACAGGTGGGACTTCGACTGAAATGAGCTGCTGATATTTGGTGGAAATTTGGTTCTTACAGACAGTTTTCGAATGCATTTCACTTGAATCAGATGGAACAAAATACAAGTTTTAAGTCAATGAAACTGTCCAATTCACATTTCCAAGTACATTTTCTGTCAGACAAATAGACTAAATATGCTCTAATCACAAACAGAGCCTGACATGCTGTTTTTTCTACACTGCTGGTGTAGACAAATGTGTTGATTAAGTCTGAGATTAAATACCCGTTTCTGACATCATGTCACTCAGCTGGTAATTTGTTAATTCTATCAACACGCTGAAAACTAAATACTCTGAAGAAATATGCATAAAAATGAACTTAATTTAACCTCAAACCTGAAAAGATAAAATCGGTGTCAAGATAAAGGTTCAATGTTATTATAGCGAGAATGACTATACAGTGGTCTGGTGAGTTTTTACAAGTATTTCATTCTGCTTTAAAATGCACAAAAGACTTGCCCCTTCAGTTAATTAAATCCCAGAAAGGAGCCCGAAGCTGGACTTTGACACTGCTGTAGTACAACAGTAAGAGCCAGGGCCCACTTGTAGAGGACAGAGACCAAACACCTTTTTTAAGAATAATCATGGCACAAAGAAGACTCTATCAAGGTCAATGCGAAAAGTTAAGATATTCAAGCAATTCAAAATTCAGCAGGTACATTCATGACACTTTTCCTTTGTTTAAATTTCCCGTGGCAGTGCCAATGGAGAACACAGCTGAACGGTCTGTGAATCACTTGGGCAATGCTGCCTATCCACCAACAGCATGATGTGGAAAAGCTTTAACTGCAAGAAAACATTTAATCACTTTAGGGCCAATATAAGATTACTATGAATGCTTTACTGTCTGCATGTAAGTCATATAAAAGCATAAAACATAATTCCTTAACTACAGAAATTTAGACCCTTACCACTTATTCCAATTGACAGTCCTACCTGTAAGTCTTGCTCTTATTTATAATGAAAATATGTATACTAGTGTTTCATAATCAACCGTTTAACCGTCAGCCAATAATGAGAATTTTGATTAATCAATTAATCAATTATTACTATGAATTAAACTGTTAAAATATCCTGGGACATCAGTACCATCTGGGCAGGTTTTCTCCTCCACCAGTCTGCACCAGTCTAACCCTACAGCATGTCGACATGTTACTATTTCTATTTTGAGGTTTAATGCCAGTCCAACTCCGTGCTGATCGAGCAGTTGTCTGGCTGTTCACACCAGAAGCGCATTTCTCTGCACCAGTCAAGGCGTGATTCTGCCTTAGCTTTTCTTTTTTTTTTTTTTTTTTTTTTTTTAAAAACACATCCACAGCTGATTTTTATAATGACCTCATGAATTTATAACGTAGAGCTTTTCAAGTGTTCTTGGATAAGTAGGACACTGCTTCTTCAGCAACAATGAAGTTAAAAGGACCATCACCTTGTGTGGTGATCTACCGGGAGGGGCTTCTCTCACTTGTCTGTCTGACTCTGTTTAGACACGCAAGGTCATCCTGATTCACTTTAAGACCAGTGTATTGGTATTTTTCAACGGGTTAAAGACACTCGTCCATTCTAAATAGAACATTTTAATTTGTTGGTTAATGGTCATTTAACTAGCATAAGTCAGAGGTTAGCATCAGTCAGAAAAAAAATTCACAATGAACATCCCTAATGTATATGGCTTAAAATCGGGTATTTTGACTTGTTATGTATGCAAACATATTTTGTTGGTGTAATTCATCTTGCATACAATTTTCACACAGATGTCACACCACTATATACGATGTGTCGCATACAGCAGCATATATAATACTTTGAAACAGCATCATTATACAAAATAGCAGAACACTGTATGCTCATACAACAACAAATAGCATATTTTACAAAAAATAAAATTCTTAAATGTAACTTGAACACAAACGAATGTGGATTGTATAAAAAAAGTGGATATGAATGTTGTGCTGTGCAAAATCACAAAGACAAAGAATATATTTTATATTAATCGTGTTTATGTTCACTGCTGCATGGTCATTTGTTCTTGTCACTGGTGACAGAGTGATTACTCTCCCATCCTGAGACAAAGTCCACCACTCTGACCATGAGCTACTTAAATTAACCTGACAAATCTTTCCAGAAGAGGAACAACAAAACTCATGCATGCATGTAAACCAGAACATAATTGCATTCTCCTAGGTACGACAGTACCAATCCGAAAGGAAATGCTGGTACACTCTGTGATAGTGATGAGCAAGCTATATGAAGCATGGAGGCTAACAGCAATGTTTGTATTTGCTGTTATACAGAGCTTTTTCAGATATGTGAGTAATGGAATAGAGATGGCATCAGCATGTAGAAATTTTTTTTGAATATTGTAGTGATAAATCCTGCTTTCTAAGCACCTGAGGAGAAAACCACGGTGCACTACGAATCTACAGCCACTGATGCGTACTGAGCCAAGCGACACAGAAACCACTCCTGCATAAACAATTATGGCAAATCCAGCTGGCACTCATGAGAATCACAAGTTACTTTGTGACTCAAGAAAATGCCCAGAAAACTAACCAAAACTGCAACATGCACATTTCTGCTTATGTTATTTTACTGCACTAGTCCAGAGCTGAAAATACACACTAATCCTTCCTAGAAAACACAGTAAACTGAGTGATAAAAAAGCAAGCCATCTCCATCCTATCCACTGTTCTCTGAGGCCATAACCGTGAGTGAACCCACCATCCCCCGCCTCCTCCATCTGCCCCTTTAAAAGCGCTACTGTTTTATTTATACAAAGAAAAAAGTGGCTCAGTGGAATAGCTGGACACAAATCTGCTGAAACTTTCCCATCTTTGCCCCACCCGAGCCTGCCCCACCACCTCTTCCAGCTTTTCTGTCTCAGTCTCCAGGGGTCTGGGGACTGCCATGGCTCACAATACATCAAGACAGCACAGTGTGACAACTGGGTTACCCAAATCAGAGGTCACTGATTGCAATCTTTAAGAGCAACTAGAGGTGTCACTGCTGCAACACCTGACTGCATCTGAAATGGATATGTGGGCAGTAGGGCTGCAGAGTCACACACACTCTAGGATGATACAAATGCAAAAAAAAGAAAAAAAAAACTCACAACAGAGCCCAATCACAGAGACACGAGTTCTGCTAATATTCCAGAGCCTGGGATAAAACTTTCAGTCCTACTGAAGATATGTGAATCTATAAAAAATCTGGGGGTAGAAAAATGCCAAATTGAGGCTCAAAGTTCATTCTTGACCTTGGAAACAGTGGTTGTGAAAACAAGATGGTTCCATTTCTGGATCCGGATCCTGGTCGGCAAAATACCCAGATTCAGTGAGTAACAAATCTCTTATCTTACCCTTTCACCCTCCTCATTTTTTACTGGCAATGACCAATGTTCAAAACATCTTGGTAACATAAACCGTTCTCTTTACAGCTGGTGCTGAAGAGCTGTAGCTAATAATGTTAATTCAATAATTGTTAATGTTAATTCTATAACAGCTCCACTGAAACTGTAGTCTGTTGGTTAATGTGTTGTCTTCATGTGACTGACTACTCTGCCAAAGACTGTTTGTGAGTGAAGAGACACATCACCTGGTGTCATCACCCTGTGACAGCCATTGAACTGTGTGTTTATAGACAAATGATTTAGCTGATCATGTTACAAAAAATACAGTGAGTCCTAGTTAAACTGCATATACAGATCAAATCAAAATTCTGAGCTCATCAACCTCATAGTTCTGAATCAGGACTCCTAGTATTTGGATCAAGTAGTTATGAGGTAAGTAAATGTCAGGCGTAAAGATCAGAATGTTATGGTTGTTATTTCAGTGTGTCAGAACAATAATTATTAAATCAACAATCACCTGCTCATCTTGTTTTTAGGTTGAAGTTACAGATTTTGAAAATGAATTATCTTAATTCATGCTGATTAATTTCATAGCTACTGCTAAAAACTGTAGCATTTCTGGCTTCTTGCCGGACATCAGGTGATTAAAGATCCAAACTGAACCTTTGGATTGTAGTTACTCATAAATTTAGCTACTTGCAAATGATGAAAGATAAACTTAATGAGATTTGATAAGGGGGTCAAAAGGACTCAGATTTGGTAAGTACATTTGATAATGGACTCAGATTAAATAAAATGCTTTCAAACCCCAACCTTAGTTTGTTATCAGTAGATGGAGCTTGCCCAGCTGTCTTGGAGCTGTACATGACTTCTTTTTTTTTTTTCCTTTTTTTTTTTATTGAAGTTTTGTCTGTCTTTATAGGATATGCCTGTCCACACTGTACCAAAAACAAATCCCAACAACTCTGGTGGCAACTGTGGTGAGGTTTTGGAAACCTGCCAAACCAATTTCTACAAGCCACGCTTTCACGTTGACATTTAGAGTTGAATAGGTCTCTAAATGATGGTTAGTCACATGTCAAAGTGGCTGCTACATTTGATAAACTGGAACAAACAAACTGACAGGCAGGATTTCACTGGTGGTTGATTATTCCTTAAGGTTTGGGCAACTAAAAATACTTAGTTACAGCGGAAATGTTATCTCATAGTGATTTTCTTGTAGCTTCTAGTGTTTCAACCAATGACCGCTTTACACGACAAGCCACTACACTCTACCTCCTGAGCCACAGCCGTCCCCTGTGTGGCCATGGTTGAAAGAAACCAATGTTTTGCAGCACCATTAGAACATCACACTAATTCCATCTTTTTATTTATGTTTTTTAACTTAGACTGAACATCACTGTTTGCACAGGCTCGAGAGGTCACTTGTGAGGAAAAGTATACATAGGTTATTTATTTTGTTGTTGTTGAAGACAGTCTCCACACAATGGTTTGTTTGGGAATTTAACTTTCTGGATGTGTGGTAACAGCCTAAGACAGATTCCCTCCCTTCATTCAGTCTCTGTCACTACTGTTTCCTCCCCGGATGCAGGTGTAATTCTCTCCCTCCCATCTTTCATCAGGACCGCTGCTCTTCCTCATGTCTTAATCTTTGATGTATTACCTCACCCACCCCTCCTCTCTCACCTCAGAGGGGATCATTATCATCCAGGATACTTTACTCGAACTTCACCCCACCGATTCAACCCACCCCTCCCACCTTCCTCTTCTTTACCGGGCTTTAACAGAAGCCTCAAGAGGTGTACAGAGCCTTCAAATCTCCTTGTTACATCTCAGCCTCCCTGCCATCTGCTACTATACACTACAGTAGAATGAAACCAGAAAGACACTTTACTGGGATTTTGTTTTAACCCTCTTAAATCCTGGCCATGGTGGCTTTGTGGTGTGTTCTGGTGGCTCATGTTCATTTTTTATGACAGTGAAGGGGAAACATATGACTCATCTTAACTCCTGCATTGTATTGACATAATGTAAACTGTTGGTCCAATTAAATTATTACAATGCATGCATAAGTCAGTGGGGCCATAGGTTGGAAAACATTTTAAAACTTTTTAAGACATAACTCATTTGTAAGCTTCATTGTTTTTGTGTTTTTAAGCAATTTCCACAGAAAAAAAACAGATTTTTTAAATATGCAGAAGCTTCTATGCCACCACACCCAAAGGAGAGTGAGATGTTGGCAGACTGAGCTGGAAAATCAGAGAGAGATAGAAAGACAAGGAGAAGAGGAGAAGATAGCAAGAGCTGGGAGGCTTTGTTCACTTCTTAAATCTGATCCCGGTAGAGTTGATTACAAAGAGCTTACTCCTTCAGTGGCAGGTCTTGTTGATGACATGATGGAGGACAGTAACCCAGGGGCTGAACACACCTAACACGCCAAGACATCTAATCAACACACAGGTGCAGGTCTATATTTGGACTACCTCAGTCAGACTGGGGAATATTGTTTTCACACTGTTGGGCCACATGTTGACATGTTGTGACTGGTTGATATTAAGACTTAATAATGCTGGACTAATGCCCAATGGAAATAGCAGGGAAATGGGAGAACTTGTAGAATTATGGTGCTCTTGCAAAAAAACATCTCCGTCTATACAATCACCACAGTTTCAAGGTTGGCCCCCCCAAGGTCAGTGTAACCAATTCAGTATCTGACGAAATATGGTCATTCAATTGGGTTATGGTTTTGAATAATGGCCAGAAAAGTGTTTTTGCAGAACATTATGATGACACCGTGAAGTTGACCTTTGTAAAATAAAATAAAAAATAAAATGTCATCAATTCATCATTTTATCCTATTCGACATTTGTGTGAAATTTTATCATAATTAGCATATGAATTCTTGAGTTACAGCCAGAAATGGGATGGACAGACACACAGACAGAAAGACAGACTTGCAACCCAAAAACATAATGATAAAAAGATATGACAATAAAAACACAGTCTAACCTTAATTAGTTATGACTTGTTCCTAGTTTAAAGTCAGGGTGGATTACACAGTTCAGGTAGGTTAGTTACTTAGCGTGAATCAGGGGATGTAAACTGCTGAGATAAGCCCTCAATTTGTTGGCTTTACACTGGGCCTCTCTCTGCTCTCTCTTCTAGGCCATTTCTTCACATCTCCATGGAAAAAAAAGTGAAATCACTACATAAAAGGGATGTTCTTATTTTTGGTAATGGTAATACTGGATTTCAATTAACAACGTGCAGAGTGTTAACTCAAGCACATTTTTGTGAGCTTGGCACTGTTTAAGCTGATTCCAGAGATAGAACCAACCCAGCACTGTTCCCTGACAACTCAGCAGCAAATTGTTAATAAAGACCACCTGCTAATATAGACCAAGTGATATGAGTTCAAGCTTTGGAACAAGAGTGTAAGTGGAACTTGAATTGAGATTGTTTTGACAAATGTTGTTTCCTAAGTGAGGAATGTCCCTTCAAGCCCAGCTCAAGTTTAAGTCTTAAGTTACACAGAAAACTGGAAAGTTGGAACATCTGCAGTTCCATGACAAATGAGCAAATCCCATATGCAGATAAAGACCATGTAATAAGCTTCAGAAGAAGTAAGTGAGTGGACCTCGGGTCAGGAATATTTTGTCAACCGTGCACCCTTTACCATTTATATCACAGTGATAATTGCCTCTGCTAACCAGCTGCATTGGTGCAGTACAATGTCTGCTGTGGGAAAAGGTCTGTGTCTACTAGTTAGTTGATCTGCTGACTATTAGAAACTAATGACATTTACATTTTACCCGGCTAGCATCTTTTAGTCATCTTTTTAGTTTATTTTGGTCTGATGAGTTCAACCTCTGAGAAATGCTCATGTTGCATGAATAAAATTCCAGTCTGCCTTAAATCTGTTTTTGGTCTAAAGAAATAAATGAATCTATCCAACTTTATGTAGTGGCTTGTATTATATTATAAAAAAGTAATGGACACAAACACACCCACCATCTCCGAGTCAGAGTATAAAGGAGATTCTTATACTGACTGGCACACTCTGATTTTCACAGTGCCTCCAGAGTCCTGCTTTCCATCCAACAGTGGGGTCACCATTAGGTTAAAGGACTCTATTATCATCTGTCTAGCCACTCGACTCATAGCTGGGAACCATAAAGAGCTGAATTCCTATAGATCTGCTGCCCCAGATATGGCATACTCTACGATCTTTATTGATCGGGTCATATAGCATTCAGGTTGACAAACAGCGATTGAAACAAGGCTGTTTTGTCACAAAATTCACTGGTCACTATTTCAGATTTTCCACATTGATCTTTTTTGGGTTTGACATCTCCAAATGCTGCCTGGTTGTATTCCAGTGCCACTGAAATTCAGCCAAATATCAAGCAGCCTTATGCCATTATGGCTGATGTTAATTTCCTAATCTAGTCCAATAGCGTGCCCATAAAAAGAGCAAAAGGAGGCTAACCTCGTAAGATTGCAAAGACCATTTCATATCCAAGAAATATATAACATTACTCTGACACATGTTCATTAATCTTGTGTCTTTCTTTCTCTAAGTGCACTATGATCACCTTGATCATCAGAGGGGGTAGAGCAAACACAACCAGGTCAGCTGGATTGTAAAGCCTGTCTTCTGTGTCCTGCATTTATTTTTCTTGCTGATGTTTTGTCAGGAATTGGAATGTTTTCTGATGTATGGTGTAATCCACCATATTGGCAGTCAGCTCAGTCATTGATACTTTTGACAGACTCTCATTCAAACTGATAATGCCATGAGGAAAGAAGAGGGGGCTTGATGTGCACTGCACTATATGTGCCAAACATTTAACTGAATTAAAATTCCTTACTGCAATTTCCAAATAGGGAGAGACAAAAAGGCTATAACATTTCACCAAACCATCAGAGGAATTTAAAGAACAGTTTAAGTTCTATCTATAATGTCTTCTGGTGTACTCTATTAACCTTATGCTGGATGCCCACAAAAATATGGCCTAATTTAGCTAATAAAAATGTATAAAGCTCGAATATATAAAGACATTCATCTGCCATACATTTTAGGCAACAGTTTCACAAATGACCTCCATTCATGGAGCTCTATTTATAATAATGTATAAATAGATGTCAATGTAAAAGGGGTCCCTCATAGTGATGAACATTAAGATGTATCATCCAAATCTGCAGCTACCCTCAGCTTTACAAAGCTTTATCATGAGTTTCAGCTTTTTGTTTAGCTGTCCAGCCCCTAACGTCAATGTTCTGGTTCATTCTAAATAATCTAATTGTGTTGTTCTCTGCAACATTCAGCTGTTTTCAGTGAAAAAGCTATAAAAACCCATGGTATACCCGTTCAGCTGCATAGCAACTAGCTGGTGAATATGGTGGAACACTTCCCAGCTAAAGACCAAGACATTTTTCGCAGGAGTTGGTAGGGACCAGAAACCATGCTAAAAGAAGGGACAATATTGTACTTACATTTTTCAGCTGGATAAAGACTCAACTTCAAAGAAATGATAATGTTGCTCCATTATTAAATGTATAAATAAGCAACTTAAACCTTAAAAGGAAACGGTGAACATTAACCCCCACTGGCCACAACAAAAAAGTTATTGCAGATTTAAACATCTACAGTTTTAAAAGACCACATGATACAATCAAAAGCTCCAGTGCTGAGCAGCTTCATGACAAATGAAAGAAAATACCATATTAAAGAACCTTGGGTGGAGGCTGGTTTGTTTCCAAGGTAAAGAATGAACTGTTAAGCTCAGTTTTGCAGATGTTTCAGAAAATCTCTTTTTGGAAAAATAGTAAAAATAGTATATTTTGCAAATCAAGCTGAAAATATTCAGCTTTACTTAATCTTACTAACTCTAACGTTAACCATCTTGACGATTTGCAAACATAAACTGAAAATCAAACAACTAATGCAATCTTACATCTTAAGCACAAAAGATAACAGTGTTGTATTTTTTTTTTTTTTTTTAATATCATGCTGTTAATACATACACTAATTATTTGGAGCAGACTTCCTACCTCTGGCAAAATAGAAAACATGACCTTCAACTTGTATTACCCAGAGATGTTCTTTCTCTGTTTTTGATATATGGCTCACTTCATTACACTGTCCAGCACATTTGAAAATCCAACACATTTGTCACATCACTGGGTCAGATGGGTTGCATTATACATAGAATGAAGTCAGTGCTTTGATATTAGAAAACACCCACAATGCTGCAACCCAGTCAACCCTCTCCCTACACACTCTCTTCTTCTCTCCATCTTTCTATCTATGACTTACTCACAAACACTCTGCTTCAAGCAATGTTGGCAACGATTGTTCACTTTTATTTCACCAAATTGTTCAAACGTTTGATATCCAGGATGGAGAAAGTGGCCGGAAACAAGAGAGAGGGAGGAGGCAGACAGCAATAAAATGAAAACTTTCAGGATAATGGCTTGCACAAGAAAAGAGCTTTTAACCAATGCTTTAATGGAAAGCCACCTTGTGCAGACTGCAAAAATGGTTTTGGAGCCCATTCACTCAAAGTAAACACACTTGCAATAGGAGAGAATTGGCCGATTCATCAAGATTCTAAAGAGTTTTTGAAGGGTTATATAAACTTGCATAGTTAGTGGAAAGTTTTAGAGGAAAGAACAAACAGTGAGCATAATGCATTTTTAATGTAAGGCCCTGTTTATATTTACTTTATTTTTTGGTATTTTTTTCTGACAAAAATTGGTGCGAACATCGAGAAGTATTCCTGTAAAGCATTCAGCCCCTTGACTTTTTCAGTGGAATAGCTCAATGGAAAACAGTAGGCACCTGTATTCCAAGCTGGGACTGTGCAACTGTGGGAATTGTGCAACTGTGACAAAAAAAAACAAAAACAAAAAACATTTGTGCTTATAATTTTAATCTTACAAAAATTAACAGATTTACCCCTTTTTCTGGTAAACTAAGTAAACTAAATATTTTGGGTATACTGTGGGTGCAGGTACTTACCTTTTTACAGAAATTCTTCTTGTGAACATCAATTAAATTATTCTGCAATGTCAACCTCTTATTCAACACTGCAGGGGGGAGGAACATCAAACATTTTTAATTGGCTAATTTGTCATATGATTGTTTGGGATCCGTGGCCCAGTCCTTTGCACACGCCTTTGATGGAATAATTGGCCATTTTAGGCACATAATGAACATGCAAATGAATATTAGAGGCTTTGAAGCTGAGCATGCTATAAATAAACCCATCGATCAAAGACAGCAGTTCCTTGTCTTGAGGTGTAAAAACCTGCAGGGGTTGTGGCATCTACATCAAATTTAAAATTATACTTAAAAGTATACATTAGTTTCTACCTATAAATAGACTTGTGCTGCTTATGTAGGTGTAGGGTAGAGGTGCAATGTATCATAAAATAATTAAAGATATAATTTTCCTCAGTGTGATGAACTGTATGTCAAAAACATTTAATTCAAACATTTCTTTCAAAAGGAACATGTTCGTGTTTTAATTTCAAAACAGAGCTTGTTGTCCTTAAAATCAATGCAGCACAGAGTTTCTATGTAATATTTATGATTTGCTTGTGGTTATCTTTGAAAGCTAACTTTTGACTGGAGTTGAACATAGTGTTTGGTTAAAAAAAATACAGCATTAATGCAGTGACTGATCCAGTTAGTTCAAGAAAAAAAAAGTCATCTCCAGCCACACCATGTTTGTTTTTGTCTTGTATGCTCAGAGATCTACTTCTGCTACGTCTGGTTTTCTTGCATTTGTATTTGAAGTTAGATGTGGTTATGAGACATAATAAAGCCCTATAAACAAACCGAGGTGAACTTTCACCATCTTATGCACTATTCAACAAAGCACAGTTGTCCAAATAATTTATTTTGATACAGTACAAAGCAGCTGGTGCTAATTGTGCTTATAAATAGGTTAAATCAAGCCTCAGGTATCTAGACTGTGCACTGCTGAGGAACACATATGGATAATAAAAAACGGAGGTGGGAGGCACACCACCCTTAAATGCACACTGAACAAATTACACTTTTTGAGGGAATATCCTCAAGGGTACCTTTCTGTGCTAAAAAAGCACCCTGATATGTACTTATTTATAGATGCACATGGAAGATTGGGGTAGTGGTACAAATTTAATCAAAACTGTAGAATCATTTTGCACACAGTGTGCAATCATCCACAACCTATGGAGCTCAACCTCATATTTTATGGATCAATGAACCATATGTAAACAGCTGCTTTTTTATTCCTGTTAGTTTGTCGTGATATTAGCCAATATATTTCACACATAGCTGTTACTGCCGTGAACACAACCAGAAAATTATGAGAATTATTAATGCTGTAATGCTGTCAGACACAAAGAAAGACTGCAACATGCAGGGACTCTGCAAAAAGTAGCAGAACACACTTTAAATTGCTGCATAATATGTTATATATGCATTCTGTCTTTTATAAAGTAAATTTGGTGTGATTTTATCAGTCTTGTTGTTTGAGGTTGATATTTCAATTAAGCACAAGTTTCCCAAACTCCCTTAACAATTCATGCTATCAGCCTGTCATCAAATTAACACTTCATAACATCTCCATCTGCGTGGAAATTCTCAAACAAAGAGAACAAACTACATAAACACAACAGATGCCCCCCAGACCACTGCATGCCAGGTGGAAACAGCCCAGTACAAAACAGGGTAACAGGGTTGTTGGTGAAGGTTTCAATAAATTAAAATCTTTTTTCCCCATCACTAAATGTATTCATTATCATCATCTTGTGCATTTCATGAAATATCAATTTTATTCACAGAAAGCATCAGTGCCTGTGATGACAGGATAATAAATGGAAAATAAAACATGCATTTTGAAAATGTGTGGGCTTCTTGAGATGCTCTTAACCTTTTACAAGGAGGCAGCTGTTAATTTATGATTCTTTCTAATGTCTTCCCAAGAACATAGCCTACTTATTTGAGATGTCTTTTAAAAATAACTCACAACTGTTACAAGTGTAATGGTCTTCCAATTTACCCTAACTGTCTGTTGTTGAGACTGTGGGAAGAAACGTACACAAACAGGAATATACAAATTCCACAGGCCCCGGATCTTTCTGTGTCATTCTGAAGAGATCCCTAACCACTTCAGCATAAAGACTGCAAACAGCTCAGGTAGCCATAATTTACTGTTTGGACTGAAGGCCTCAGCTTTTAACAAATTCCATTCATTGCAGGAGCTGCTGCATAAACCTATATCCAATGACTTTCCTGCTAATTTAGGTGATACGATGGGGGTTAAGCGTTTTCTCACTCTGACAGGAGTCAGAGCTGTGTATAAACAAACAACCTGCAGCCTTTCAAATTGGACTACTGTAGCTGCTCATCCTTGTCAAACAGGACAAGGGATAGCAGCTACAGGCTGTGTCTTGAAGTAAATATCATATGTCTTCGCCATCTGTGGTATCTTTTCACCCTCATTTCCCCTTTGAAATCCCACTGTACTCCAGACCCCCATGCTTGTATCTTGTGCAAGTCAGACCCATGATTGCAGATTTTCTTAATTTTACCTTTTGATCAATAGCACAAGCAAGACAAATATATCTGATTGCTACTGGTGACTTTGGAGTCCTCTGCAGAAAACTGGAAATATTTTGTCTTACAGCACAAGGTAGGTATGAAAAAACAAGTGCCTTTACTCAGAAAACAATGAGATCAAAGATTTTCCAATATGTGCAGGTAAGGAGTTTTGATTCACCTTGACATAAAATTTCACCCTCATCTTATTTTCCATTCCTGCACCTAATTTCATGTGTATTAATATTGGTTATGCTCTATCCCTCTCTAATGCATCCTTCCTGACAACTGCATGAGAACAGCTATTCCTGCAAACTGAGACACAAAGAGTGATGAGACCATTGTGCTCCCTTACAATATCAGTTTTCAATAAATGAGCCAATGCTAGTCCCTACAGCTATGTCATACATCTACACTGTTTTTCTACTGCATCAGTCTTCATTCAGCTATAATAAGGGAGGCTAACGGTGCCGTGTATTCAGTGATATGACTATCATTAGCAGAGGCCAGTGTCACAAGAAACAGCTGGGAAAAAAATCAATGAAAAAAGAAACATCTTTGTGACTCAAAGTGAGTCACAGAGGCACCATTCATTCAAAAGTGTTGCAAAAAGTATTTCACTGCATTCTCTCAAGTAGCACGCCGTATGAATCTGGCCTTGTACTTCTCCATTCTCTGTATCATGTCAAACATTTATTCACTTACTGACTATTGAAAATGGCACAATGACAACTGGCATTCAGCTTATACAAGCTAAGGACTTTCAAGGCTGCTTCTTAGCATCTTTATCTTTCAGGTAATGGCTTATTTGCCCCTTTGTCTTTGTCTTTACGGTAATAAGGCTTTCCTCACATTATCCATTTTCAGTGTATGTAGCAGCATATGTAACAGCATGGAAGCTTGTTTTTTTGTGGTGTTCCTTTACTCACAATAAAGATAGTTGCACAATCTCTGTAGTGCTTTTGTGTGTGTGTGTGTGTGTGTGTGTGTGTGTGTGTGTGTGTGTGTGTGTGTGTGTGTGTGGTGCTGTTCTCAGTAACAAAAAACCCCTATCTGATCCTGCATCAACTGATCTGATACACAGCTGATGAGCACGTAATCTGGATAGATTGAACTAAAACATTAATCTTCTTTGCACTGAGAAACATTTAACCAGTTGCCACAGCCTTGAGATTTTGTTCAATAGGTTGGACAAAAATGTGAAGGTTGGTTTTCAACATCTCAAAAATTAAAAAAAATAAACAAAATGATTATAGAGCCAGTAAAAGTTGCCAGCTTTTTTTGTTAACCTAAATAATTAAGTCAGCTGCCATTTCTAAAAAAGTTTTATTTCTGTGTGAGTTGTTCTCAGATAATGCAATCTATGAATCTCATTGTGGAGCAAAACCTTTAATCAACAAAGCAGATCACAAAGTGCATGAACTCTAACTTCAGAGTCGACCTGCGCCAAGATCCTGCAGCTGACAATGGTTTGGATGTCCTTGCAAACTTAATGATCCACAGGTTTAGATTTTAATGAGGAGCTTGTTCTTTGGCACTGCTGTCGATGACAATGCCAGGTCTCATACAGAGGTTGCAGCATTAATGGCGCCACAGAGTCATTAAAAGAAAGCAAGAGCACACAGGAGGTTCTGAAGCTCTTTACTGTACACAAGCTGATCTCACTGGAGTGCCTCTCCAGCGGGAAAGACGCAGACACATCGTTAAGGTAGAAGGTCTCTGGAGGCCAGAGGCTATGATGCTTCATGAGCATGTTTTTCTTGGCAGAGCCCAGGGGATTCACCCACAAAGAGTTTGCTCTACAGAGATGCCAGGAAAGCAACTAACAACAAAAGCACTGTAGTTCAACAAGCCTTACTTTCATAGACACAACCTAATTACAGATGTTCATTGTTGCTGTGCAGCATGTGTGTTTGGTTTGGTGAAAATATAAAATGTATTTATTCTATGAAGTCAAAACTTAAAAAAAAAAAAAAGCATGCTTTAACCGACATTATGGCTTTCAGAATTTGTTTGTGTTTGTTGCAGTGGGTAACAGACCCAAAACTGGGGATTCAAACAATGCTCACATCACATACATCTAAAGTATATGTCAGAGAAAATTTGAGATCACAGCCAGATACACAATATTTTACTATTAAATGACCACCAAATACAAACTAAGGATTAATTGAAACTATAGTTTTTATCAGTTTCTACCTCATATTTTGTGAACAACACACAGAGGTCTATTGGAATGATACAGTTGATATTTTGCAGGATGCTGTTGTATATGTAAAAAACAGCTTTATGTTATCCATTCGATTTGTTTTGATAAGAAGATAAAGTTGGACTTGATTACTGAGTTTAAAATAAATAAAAAAGAAACTTAGGCTATGGAAAATGTTTATAAAGATGACAGTCACTATGCATTATAGTATGAGAGAGGAGAAAATACATCTCTGTTCAGCTAGGCTTACAGTCCATGATTGATTGAGCTTTGAGAAAACCTCTATAAGATATCTGTAAAATAAATGCCTACTTGAGAACACAAAAGGCATCCAAACGACCCATCTTGATTATACTAACAGTTGATACGTTAGAGCTTGTGTCTGACTGTCTAACTTGGCCCATGTTTGTCACAAACTAAAGTAGGAAAGAAATTAGGCTTAGACTTAAATTAGACTAAATTATGTTAACACAGTTGTTATTCTAGTTATTTATATAGGAAATGTTGAAAAAGGTGTTTCCTCTTAGATAAGATGGTGTCAGAGCTATTGAAGGTCATGATGACAGTTGTCTTTTGGATCGCTTAATTATTATAATTATATTATAACTGAGTCATTGTGCCACTGATTTTTCAAGCTAAAATCTCAGATTTTAGCCTCTCACATGAAGGTTTACAGCTTTTCTGGGTTTCTAGCAGCTAAGCATCATGTTTTGGACAACTGGTTAGTAGGGTTGTGAACAATAAACCGATGCGACCGGATATTCGGTTCAACAAATGAGAGATACGGCTGCATCAGTAGCAGCCTCCTCAATCGATGCGAATTATCAGTGAATTCCTAGATGAATCGGTTATAGAGTCATGGATCGGGTATCGCAAGACTTTGAATCGGTTGGCGGCATTACACACGCGCCAGGTCTCTAAAACAACGCGAGAGCTGAGGCTGCCCGCGAAACGCCATAGCTGCCTAGCTGGTATTAGCATGAGTGATAAACAAGGGACAACACAGAAAATGGAGGAGGTGGAGAACAAAAGCGTCAGCCTAACCGAAGGTGATAATGCACCGAGAAAGATTTTCAATGCATCGGGGAAACAAAAATCCAAGGTGTGGACCGTTTTTGGGTTTTATAAGAAGGAAGGGAAGCTCTGACAAAGTTTGTTGTTACTATTCTGTGCTACTTTTACTTCTGGAGTTCCCATCCAACGATTCAGCCAGACTTTTTTTTGGTCCATGTCTAAAAATAAATACATTGACATGTGATGTTGTTCTGTTTTTTTTTTTTTTGCCAGTGCCAGTCTTTTACATATTTAAAAAGAAACTATTGTACTGTCACTTTCATAGACTTGGCTTCTTCATTATATAAAATATCTACAACAAATATTAACCATCGAATCGAATCGTTCTTACACTGTATGGAATCGATCCGTATCGAATCGGTCTGTAATAAAAGGATATCGTTTTTGAATCGAATCGTAACCTGTGTATCTAGATGCATATCGAATCGTTTATCACAGAGAGATGTGCAACCCTACTGGTTAGCCAAAAAAAGCAACCTGGAGATGTTACAGAAACTGTAATAGACCTTTTCCACTATTTTCTAATATTTATACATCAAATTGATATATCCCGAAGATAATCAGCAGAAAACTGACAATAAAAGTATTCATCGGTTGCGCCCTATCAGGGAACAGCTGATGAACACATGACTCAAGGAGGCTCAGGCTAAAGGCACAGAGACATGAGCAGCAAGGGTGATGCGTCAGCCATGAGGGGCAATGTGAGGTTCAGTATCTTGCGCAAGGACTCTTTGACACTGAGCCACAGCCGGGATACATTAGGTGTAATTCTAAGGTCACTACTGGAAATTACCTGAATGCTTACAAAACTCTGCATGACAGGTAGGTTTTTTCACCCACAGGTGGGTATCAAATTAGAATATCTTTTTGTCATTTGAGATTTTGGTTGTTTTGGATTTGGATGCATTTGAACGAAAACAAAAAATAAAAAAATGAATGTGTCCTCCCATAAAATGTCCAAACACATATTTTATTTGGCTAAATGAGGTCTGCAGCAGGCCATTTTACTTTATACAGGTATGATGTAATCTAACAACAACAGCTCATCTCAATGATGAAACAAAGCAATGCAAAACTTTGATCCATCTTCCCCACCAACATGATGCAATAGCAAAGCAAATGATGCAGTGCAACCGTACAGTAAGTAGTAAATAAAAAAAAAAATCGAGAAGCTCAGGCACAGAAGGTTTATTGGGAGCCAAATGTCTGAAGGTTTTCTAAATGTATGATCTCCCAGATAATTGGATGTGCTGAATGCACTGAAAACCCTTGCTTGATGTGCCGCAACCTTAGGCTTAATTGTCTCCGCTTGTGGCAATTGCCTGCTGTAGAGATTGCTCGCCTTCATGCACACATTGCCCTCCGCAGATTGGACAGGCTTTTGTGCACCACTTAATTTTCAATCAGATCCGATCCTGGCTAAGTTGCCATTCAGTGCGAAGGCAAAATGGGGGTCATATGCTCTCCCGAGTGCTAATGAGAAGCTTCAGTCAACACATGGTTGTCATTTCTTATCCTGTCTTCCAAAGCAGATAAGAGGCACAGGGAAAGTCTGGCTGACAAGTCTTGTCCATTTCCAACACAGACCCATCCAACTGGGACCAGAACCAATAGTGGCTCCACTCCTTTGCATATGGATGTCAGTCCCAAAGCAATCATTTCCAGCGGCTCTATGTTTAAGCTTGCCCAGGGGACTAATTGTCTGTCTGTCAAATTAATATGAAGTAGAATCTTCATGATCATGAGATGCCCTGGACTGATGATATGTGGTCTCATTAAGACATCACTATGACATTTGAATGCAGTAGATAATGGTACAATCTTATGGTTTCTGTTAAAGAATGAGCCAATGGAATTGCACCATCATATTCTAATGTAGCACTTTATTTCCACTTTCAAATGCTAAATTACTAGCAATAACATACAGTACCCAAGAGAAATCTGAATATGTAAATCCACTACACAATCATACTAATAGAAATCTTTCTTGGCTGTATCTCTAACATATTGTTTTCTGAATGTCTGCATTACAGCAGAGTTTGTGTTTAATCAGCAGTAGTGTGGTAGGGGACTGGAGGGTTTAGCTTGGATTTCAGATCTGCTGAACATATGCATCTAAAAAAAGGATGACCTGCACATAAATAATTAAAAGTTAGTCTGCACTGACTGCTTGCCCAATGAATGTTAGTGGCTGATAAATGATGGAAATAGACCATCGGTGACCGGCTGATCGCCATTTCATTAGCTTCTGTATATCTAACAACAAGAAAAGTATGAGCCAATTTGTGGCAGTCAACAGAGCGTTAGTGGAGCCGGCATGTCATCCATCTGGCACTGACAGTTCATTTATGGCATTGTGTTTTAAATTTAACAGTTTACAGTCATAGATTACAACCAGTTTAATATACTGGACAGAGGGAAAACCTTATGCTGCTGTAATGACAAGCTTTCCATGCAATACCAGGGGCAACATCCAAGTAAACATCTCAATCCTAAAAATCAAACTCAAATGTGATAACAATCATAATGTTTGGATAAATCCCTCTGGTTCATGCACAGAACAGGACAGTTAGATAGTTGCTATATTTGAATTCTATATTCATAAATCTGCAAAATGTGTCATTGTAAAATTCAGAGTAAAATGCATTATTAAATCAGTGTTCAGCTCATCATACGCACCACTAAAAACACTTGCAGTTTGAACCTAATAAAATCCTTATGAATGCATTATGTTTAGCGTTATAGTCAATTGGCTGAGTGCACTACCCACATGGGGAAAAAAATGACAATATCCTTCCAATGATGGATTCAGCTTCAAAAAGATTTGAAACAAGAAAGCACTAAGCCAGTCCATATGTCCAAGTAATGAGCCAAAACCTCAAGTACTGTTATTGTTCCAGACCTGCTGATCTGTATAAGCAATGTGTATGCAAATCATTTGGTAACCATGGATGTGCACTATAAGCGTCAACACAAGTGAGGGGGATTTTAAACTGATAAATCAGTAAAATACTGTTAAAGCTGAGATGCATTCTTAGTTTCCTGTAAAGACCTAAAGAACCCACAGAAATGCCCTCAGAATATTGCTGTGCTGATTGCGGCAATGCATCTCTTTTTTGTCTTTTATCAGGTTGACATTACTTGCAACTGACATTGATTTGGAACCCAAACTAATAACACTAATAATGATCACAATAAGTTATTTCCTTGTGAGCCGTTATCACAGAATTTAAATATAAACATTAACAGACTGACCTGCTGTCAATCACCACAATTAGATTTTCCCTCATGGGTCCTGATGATGCAGAATCACTTTACCAAATAGTCCAATCAGTGAGTCACCTGTCAGTCTGCATGACTTGCTGTTTACTCCTCATGGTTTGACTGTAAGAAGTCAGTGTGAACCTAAACCAGACCAGTTGCCTCTATCATTTTTCCCTTGGTCCAGATTAAATGAAGTGAACTATAGGTAAAAACGAGTGATTAAAACCAATCTAGCAGCTCTGTGGGGCTGTACAGAGAGTTATGTCGGGCTACCAGCTAACGTCTGCATACTAACATGCTCAAAATGACCATATTAATGTCCTAAATTGTAGCAGGTTTAATGTTTACCATCTTGGTTTAACCTCTTAGCATGCTAGTATTAGCTAAATGGCACTAATGACAAAGTACAGCTGAAGCTGATGGGAATGTCATTAATTTTGCAGGTATTTGGTGATGAACCAAAGGACAGATTAAGATTTTGACTTGATGATGGAATTAGAATTAGAATTAGATAAAAGGTCAGGTGATACCCAAATTTTATGCAGTTCATCCAAAGGAAAACATGGATATTTGTACAAAAATTCATTGCAATCTATCAAATAGTTGTTGAGACATTTTACTAAAAGTCAAACTGTCAACTTCGTGGTCGCGCTAGAGGTAAAGTCAGGGGATCACCATACTTAGTAGACTTCATCCTCTGGGAAACATAAATGTCTCTAACAAGTTTCATGGCAATGCATGAGGTAATTCTTGAGATATTTAAGTCTGGACCAAAGTGGTGGACTGACGGACTGACAAACATTGCCATCCCTAGAGCCATCTGCTAACGGGTTAAAACAGAATCACTTGCTTTCTACAAAAAGTTAATTGAAATCTATTAAGTAGATTTCCTAGTACCTAACGCAGATAGTGATACAAATGGGACCAAAAACATAACCTCTTTGGTGGAGGTAACTCATACTGAACTGCAGGAAATTCATTATTATGCTGTGATAATGAGTATATATCTATACTGCTAGGTAAATTGAACCCATTACCTGGAGGACAAATAATCAAGTGACACATTTAACATGCCACTGAGGGAACATTCCATTTTACCCACTAATAACCTCTGAATCATAATGACATCTAGATTTGGTTGTAAGCTCTATTACATTTGCTCAATTATCCATTTCCTCTGAATGCCACGGTGCCTTTTGTAGTTGTAACAAAGAACAAATTCTCTGCAGCTGTTTATTATTCAGGCAATCCCTCTGTTGGCCTATGTTAAGCTTTAAAACTGTAAACAACATTCATATAATGTATGATTTAATTTTTTAATATTTGAAAGGACCTAGAAGAAAACAGTGTCTTTAGCTGCCATTGCTAATTAAACCAACAGGTTCCCATGTCTTCCTGGAGATCTCATCCAATGAGAAATTGATTACACATCAGTCACAGTAAAAAGACCGTCTGGACTGAGGAAGGGACGAGATGAGGAGAGAAAAAAAGGGCTTGTGTTTTTTTTTCATTCCTTCTTTTGGCTCCTGTTGATCTGATATTGATTGCCTGACATTGGTCAAATATCCCACTCTGCATTGCGGATAGATGCTGATTGGGTGTAGAGGGGGTGAGAGGGGGTAGTCTGACAGGACAGGGCACATGAGAGAAGCTGATTAGGATTGTTACCCACCAGGGATGTATCATTGATCCACATGCCTTTTTCTGTGATTGGAATCAAACAGATGCTTTGATTGTTCACGTTGGCTTACCTACACTGTGTCTGCACAGGCTGCTCTTAATGTATGCCAAGAAATGAGGCGGCTGTGTAAAGATGGTTTGTATGTCGGCTCTTGGATAGTGCAGGGAATTGTTGTAAAAGCTTGTACATGTTTTCCTCCCTGTAGTTTTGCTTTGTTCATCTCTAAACTGAGCATTTCAGCAATGGAAGAATGAATATTTAGTAAGGAGGACATGCTGTTTCTTTTTGTTTTGGTTTGTTTTGGCTTTACAATCCGAGGATGTTACCCCCAGAACTCTCTGTAAGGAGGACCACAGAGAGTTTCATGTGCAACAATACATAGATGCAAAGCCATACCCAGTTGCCTATGAAGTTACTTTTCAAAGATAACAAGTAAGGTAAGAAACCTTGTCAAATCAATGCAGAGTCTCAGTCAATTTCTCACGAATATTATGAATATGCTATCTGTGAGCAATGTGCAACTATTCCCCTTCACCCTGAGTGAAACAAAGGTGCTGAGTGTCAGGAGCTCTTACTTTAGTGATGTCTAGTTTTACAAAAAGGAGAGTAGCCTTGTTTCCAGGGACTAAGAATAATTGCTGTGTTTATACAATAAATGGCAGAGAGCAGTCAACCTTCTCTGGGGAAATATGAACACTACAGCACTACCACCTGCTCCTGCCTGTAAACTGAGCTGTGTATTTTACAAACAGCTATATGACTGGTTTCAGATTGTGTCCTTTGTTCTTCATGTTGCATTTACTATGCAACATTACTGTACTTGTCAATATTTAACATTATAAGCTCTTGTATGTTCTACACCATCTTCTGTGTTAGCTACATTATGTGTAAAATGTTCTGTTACCCTGGCATATGATTTTGTTTTATTTGATGTACTGTATGTGCTTGTATTATGAAATGAAGTATTAAGATGTGCAGTAAACCATGAATCTACTTCAGTATGGTAATTGTTCTGCTGAGAACATTAGAGATACTCCCCCTAATTACAATACTGTTTTTCATGTTTTTCTCCATACAATATTCCCACATGGATTCACCAACGTCATTTTTTTTCTCTGTGACAAGTTGAGAATGTAAATGCTTGCTCCATTTTCACTAGTACAGTTTTACCATGTGTTAAACAAGTTGTAATGCAGAATCTTATGTTGGAGAGGAAAGAAAGAAAAGCTAAGTTATCTGATTTCTTAATATCTGCTGCCATAGTGAAGGAATAGTTTGACATTTTGGTAGATGTCCCACGCTCCCAGTCCAAAGACAACAAAATGTGCCTCCCAAAACCTCTAATTAACACTTTATATCTTGTTTGGTTTATCTGTAAAACCTCAAGAATAAAAATGAATGTCTGCCTGGAAACTACTTAATTAGTGAGCTTTAGAGGTGCTGAGAGGGCATTTTTTTTTTAACTAGGGACAGAGCCAGGATATGCGTTTCCCTGTTTTTTCTCTATGGCCTAAGCTAAGCTAACAGGTTGCTGCCTTTAGTTTCATATTCAATAGACAGATATGAGAATGATATCAAACTTCATCATCCTCCACCTGAAAGCAAATATATTCCCTAAAATATTCCAAAAATGGCAAACAATTCCTTTAACATTTCAAACGTGCAATATTTTGGGTGTCCTTGAGTGTCCTGCAAAATTAGAAAATAGTGCTCATGTTCACACAGTGAACAGTTTATTTGTTAAGTCTATTCGCTGCATATGTGTTAGCTTATTTTTGTCTTCATTGGAATGCTGCTGAATTTCTAAAAAAATTCTAAAGTCTGTGGTACAAACTATTTATGTCTACATGCCAAGTACCAGCCAAGTAGAAAATCAGAAGGGAACTTTGATGATGGTTGATTATTTAGGTTATAAGATTATAAGAGGCTGAAGGAGACTAGCTTAGCAGCCAAATTTTGGCTCATATTAAGTTCCCACCAAGTTCAAGTCTCTTGCTAATAGATGTTGTTCCTCTTCTTCTGCATTGAAAAAGTTTTTTATTCACAGTTTTTATTTCCCTGTTCTTTTAAGGAAACCAGATGCAGTCCTGTGTTGTTTAACCAGTCAGGCATGGCACTCACACTGTACTAAGGTTAAGCATTTGTGTCCTATGGGGGTAGCTTAGAGTAAGTACAATAATACACGTTTGGATGAAAGCGTACTTGCAAAGGGTACAGAGCAAGACACAGTATTAACTGGTCCACACACATCCTACATTAGAGAAAGGTCGCAGGAGCCCTTACCTTTGTAGAAACACTCTTCACTGTGTGTGATGGTAATCCTGTGTCCTCTGAGACAGGAGGCCCGGTGGAGCTCACAATGGTTCTGGTACAGCTTCCCATCTGAACCGCACACAGGTTTGTAGTGTGGTTTACAGTGGTCCAAGCACTTACACTCCCCTTGGCCGGTCTCATGGTTGACCACACAGTGACGCCCCAAGCCACAGTACTTGTGTTCACATGGACCTTGGTATCCATTGTGTCCAATAAAACCTGTGGAAACAAACACACAAAAAAAAATTCCATTTGTCTGACCACAACTGGTGATCTATGTGTGTATCTGCCAAGCAGATGGTAAGCCTGGGTTTAAGCTCTTGTTACAGGCTGGGTCTCATTTAGGTGGTTTCAGTCCTGTCAACCCTCAGGGAATCCCCATCGATACTGGATGGTGTTTTCTCAGTGTCAGTCAAATCCTTAAATTATGCAAGTCAAGTTCTTTACAAAGCACCCACTGTGGGAGTGATTTAAAAAAAAAGTCTGTTCATTTTAAGCCAAGTATCACTCAAAATGTAATGGCTAGAAAAACATCTCCTGTTTTGTCATTTGCTATTTGCACACACAGAAGCAACACTGCAAAGATGTCACGTAAACCTAAGTATAATTCAATCACATTACTTTAAATTAACTAACAGAGAGAAAGTTATTATATAAATGTGGACATCTGCAACAATTTTTTAGTCTCATGGGAAGTTTTAAAGGTGTCTCAGTTAAGGCTAAATTCCATTTTTTTAGAGAAGGTGGTTTGGGTTTTGCAATACTTTCTCACACAACCAGACCCCTATAATGACAAGAGCTAAAATGTCATTGAGTATTCATTTGATTCAAGACCTGAGGAGGTGAGGGTTTGAAATGAAAAGAATAGCAAAATGAAATGTAGGAAAAGTATCCTTGAGTGAAACAGTTATTTGTGACTGGCTTGCGGTTCTACAGCAGACCCTGAACTCTGACCATTGTGTGGAGGAAGCAAGAAAAGGAGAGTTTCCTGGCAGGAATTAGTAGAGCAGCAGGAAAAAAAGTAATAATAGGGCCAGAAATTACAGGTTGAATGTTTTTGAGCTGCAATTGGGAAGAGAAAATGTATAGAATTTTTTTGTTTGTTTGTTTGTTTTTTTTTGTAAAAGGGATATACTACAGGTCTTCCTTTTCAATCAGAATAAACACTAACAAGTCTTGACAGGCCACAGATCAATCTTTACAGTAACCCACGAACTTCAAATATATCGGCTTTCTAATAGCAGCTTGCTCACTCTCTGATTGCACTTTGGAATAGTCTTCAAGGTGTGGTTTGATGAGTAGAGAAAAACCATCAAAGTGAAAGTCTCTTAAGGCTGCACCATTACACAAAGTTATGAACATAAGGGACGGTCGGCAATGGACACACAGAAAATGATTATAGGTTTGTCCACTGCTCACTCACTTGTGAAAAGGTCACCGTTTTTAAAAATGTCAGAGTACTGTCCTGGCAGAAAACTGCCCAAATAATGAGATTACAACAAAAAAAATGTATCTCAACATTTTTTTTTTTTTTTTTTTTACTTATGACAAACAGAGCATTTTGATGGCTACAATGAAAGCCAAAATATTCAAACACACATCCTCACACACAGACCAATACACACTCAAACAGTGTTAATGGATGAAAGCTATGGCACAACAGACTCTAGACCACCACAGTAATGAACTTCATGGAACAGTCTCATGAAGTCATCTTAAATGAGCACAAAATAAATCATATAACACACCCTGCCCACATTAAGTGAGAAGCATATGTCTTATTATTATGAGAGGATCAGGCAGAGGAGACAAGCCTAGAGACATGAGTTTGACAGTCTGGACGTCAGGGTGTCATCCATTTGGTCTGAACCACTGTGGCTTGACTCGAAGCCATTACACCAGGAAAGACATGTTCCACTATGAATTATTATTCAGCGCAAACAAGATAAAAAATATCTTGCAGGACTTCAGGAGTTCCGTACATAACAGTACCCAAAACTTTCATGAATCAAGCTACCTATATTTTTTTAACTATGCGTAACATGTACAGCTAAAACACTCTGAAAAACCAACTGTATGTTACCTGACCACCACCAACTGGCAGGCAGACAGACAAATTTTTACATATGAAAATAACAACTTTGTTTTGAGTTATTGTCATGTAATCCTTTTGACAACTGCATGTTATTGTAGCAATCCTGCCTTCTATTAGTGCCTTAAGATAATGAATTATGGAAGAAACAAAGCCATCTAGATTATTTTTTGGCAATATTAAGGAGGAGCACCTATGCCACCACAAAGCATTCAAAGTGAACATATCTGCAAATGTTCACTGTCAGTGTTTTTTATTTGTTTCCCCTCTGGTACCCATTCCAAGAACTGAAAGCAAAATAATTTTTTTATACTCGTATTAAGGCAACTCACAGCACTAGGTTATAGTTATAGGAAATGATAATGGTCTTTGTTATTGATCAAGTAAATTCTGACATCAAGCATTAGATAGAATGTGAACCATAATCTTTAGTGTTTGAGTCAAGTACTTTCCACACTCAGCCATCCACATCAAACACCTCCTTCAATGCCACACAGTGTCACAATATTTATGAAGAAACCAAACGTTGCCAGCCAAAGTACTGCATTAGGCATTACAAGGCAAAGCATATTAGCGAATGCAAATTAGTTGCACATGATTGTAATTCGTAGAGCACAGGCTTGCACTGCATTTACTCTAGGTAAGTGTCCAAATGAACTGCAAGACTGTCATGGAAAAAAGAAAATATCTCAACTGAGGACCATACAGACTGGCACCCACAAACTTTATTCTCACACTGCATACACTCTGTTTCACTTCTGACCAATAAATATTGACTCGAGAGCAGTGCTTCAATGCATTAAGTACAATCTATGATGCATTTGGCTTCGAGCAGCATGATCTACTGATAAACAGACTCACACGAAAAGCAAGATGAACACCCAGTGTGCACAGGCAGCCTTAGCTGATGGTTAGAGTAATGCATTGAGGAAATGACATTGCTTTTGAGGTCAGATGTATTACACATTGAGGAGTTAGTATCAGTCTCTGATTTAAAGAATAAATTCCAAAAATTAAAGACTCCTTTCTTAACCATAGTTTGTTTCTACAGAGCCTTGTATAATTTTGCAAATAGATAAAAGCCACGAAACTGCAGGGTTTTGTTTTTCCTTGCATTTAAAGACCATGAAGTTCAAATCTTCTTGGGCATTACTGAGAATTTCAGTATTATTAAATCCTTAAATTTACCATTTGACAGCTATGTGGCTTTCAATTAAATGTGTTCATTTTAGCAGTTGGATGTCAGGGTAAACAAACCGACTTTAGGTGTTAAGCCTCATTCATATCCATAACATCTCCCCACACACAGTCCTGCACTATCCTCCAGCCGTCACAGAGGATTTAGACAAGATACGAGTGTGTACACTGTGACCTGATTGGAGCCAGTCAATTTGCTAGTTTATTAATTCCCCGCGGTGCCCTGGCATAATGATTATTCAGTGAATTTGTGTCGCACAGCCAGGCATCCTCTGCCACCAGCAGGGTCAGCGAAGGGCGCAGTCATTTGTTATCAGTATGCACATCCAACAGTCTGGTCATCAGCTGACATCAGAGACAAATGAGGAACTGTGGACAGCCCTTCATTTATCGATGACCTGTTATTTTTTCAAAGCGTGGACCAAAATACATGATGCTTAGCATCATGTCGACTGTAGCTTGTCGAAAACCCTGCATTAGTTGTATGCCTCCATCAGCTGCTGAAGTTGCGGTTCACGTCCATGTTTGTCCAGACTCACTTTTTATGATAAATTAAATTTATTAGACTTGACTTTGTTAAGCTTTGTTGTTCTTGCTCTCCTGCCTTTCTACTGTATTAGAGTCATCATTGAGAGTTTTCACATACTTGGCCATTAAAGCTGATTCTGACAGAACACAAAGTTGTACATGACAATGAACTACGCTTCAAATATAGATGTTGCTGAAAAGAAGCTCGTGGATGTTTCACACACACATCTTCAACTTGGCAGCTTAGAAGATCTCTACAATCCCCACAATTCCACAGTCACAGTGAAGTTCACCTTTAACTTTTTGGATGAAATATGTCATTACTTCCTCATTTTATCCTATTTAACCATTTGAATCATAATTAGGACATGAATTCTTGAGCTATGCCCCAAAACATGTTTTGTGAGGTCACAGTGACACCAAATTCTAATTGGTTTATACTCGAGTCCTAGTGGATGTTTGTGCTAAATTTAAATAAATTCTCTAAAGGCATTTCTGAGATCGACAACTCCATTCACCAGATGTCCGTCATTTACACTTAACCAAGACGACGGCCAATCAATAATAGTTTATGTAAAAGAAAAAAAAGGATTGCTTACTTTATTACTAAAGCCATGAAAATGGGAAGTTATAAATATTAGCAAATCCTACAGCAAATCCTTCACTATGCAAATCTACCGTATGACCTTTCATCAAGTTCTATAATAACAATCAATAACTGACAATTTCAGTATTTTTAAGTCAGCGAAAACTTTCCCTGTCGAAAATGGATTCGGATACAAAGAAATTAGTCTGTTTTTGTCTCATTAAAAACAAAGCAGGCACAAAATGCACCCTGTGCAAGTAAAATGTTAACCTTTAGTCTGAGCATGTAGGCAACACCAAGGTCTTGACATATGTTACTCCAGTGTGCAACATTTGAAGGGCATCATCCCTTGATGCATGCATAACGAGGTGAACACTGGGTGAAGGGATAACAGACATACTTGGACAAGGCCTACATAATCAGACTGTCATTGCAGATAGATCAAAGCTTCGATATCACAAGACAAGCCGAAAAAATACAAAAGAGGCATCATAGAAACTGCCTTCTGACATTTCTGGTGCTCATTCTGAATCTAAATCATCACATCCACTTAAGCATTACGCCCCGATGTTTTGAACCATGGTTACTCAGGACAAGCATCTCTTTTTCAACATGCTATACTCCGTCTCTTTTTTCCCGCATTGCTTTTTCTTCTCTTCCTAAACTAAGAATGTTTGTTTGGTACCCATCTGATGTTTTCCATTACAGCAGCTCCGAGTCCTGAGGGAGAGAGCAGAGTGTGGTAAACAACAGTCAGAGGCTCACTCAGTGCACCAAGTTAAGCTGGCCCACAAGGCCCATGAAGGAGAACAAGGGGATGCAAATCAGAATAAACAACTACTAAAACAATACTAAAACTTTTACATGCACATAAACAATGTCATATTCAACAATGTCCCTCACACCAGCTGACACTTTGCTTGATTAAGTTCTTTGAAAGTCTCAGTGGACGTCGAGCAGGTACATAAGGCTGTGTGTGGACACTGGAATAGACACGCATCTACAGTAGCAGCAGCAGTTAAGTCTATCTTTAGCCAACCTACTGTCATGCAAAGAATGTGTTCAATGTATTGATGGCTAAAGGTATGACATAATTCAACCTGCCATCACCCAAGGTTTTCTCCAACAATCACCGAATTAAATTGTGATCATTAGCAGTGTCTAATTGTCTAATAGTGGAACAGTGAGCTCCTGAATGTCACCAATTTATTAACAGTGAATTACCTATAGAATATTTATGGAGAGAGGAATTTATGGTACAAAGCTCAATTCATTTTCAGCCAGCTTGAGTTGTAGGTGTCCACAGTTTATACATTTCATTTCGGATTTGCAATAAGGGAACAATTAGTGGTTTAGTTTTTCCTAAAGACACTTCAACAAATCTGTAACCATTTGACAGTGTTTTCAATAATTAGATAATCCTGGAGGATCGTCACATAAAAACATTTCATAATTTAATGTTTCAAAGTCAAATAAATGTCTGTACTTGCACACTACTAACTTGTAGTGTATGCATTGTAGTGATCATTTAAAAATGAAATATTTTGATTTGTTTGGCTATCCTTTGATTTAAAGTCATGCCCAGAAAAAGAACTGCATTGCCAAAGGGTGGAATTCTTTTTTCCACATTTTACTTTCAGAGGCTACTCAAGTGTTTACTCAAAATCTGCACCTATCAGCACATTTCAAATCATACAGTTCCTGTATCTAAGGGAAGGTTCATTGGAGGTGTAAGTGTGTAAATGTGCATAATCATTTTTGCACACTCAGCTGTCAATTTAGTGTTCTGAAATATGGAGATATATGTAGCAACTTCTTGGCAAATCTCCTCATTTGGTTAAATAAAAATTGTTGTGTGGTGGAAATAAGCATCAGAAAGGCAGCCAGTTGTAACTTTGTTATCTTCAACTTAATGCATGTCAAGTCAAAGACTCATTTCTGTCTGCCTCCAAGGTGTAGACCTGCATCCATCAGTGATGTTACAGAGGTGTTGTGTTATCACCTGCTGAAATGCATTTCGTCTCCTTCCCCCATCATACACTAATTGCAACACTGTGACAACACTTTTACTCCTGGTGGCATAAACAACTCATGAACATTTTATGAGTAGCTATTTGAAGCATAAGAGCTTTTTCAACCCTTTGGAGCTGAGTAACCCACTATGTTTAAAACATTGATGACTTCCCTTCCACCTCAATGGGTCCATTCCATAGTCCTTCCTCTGAAATGCAAAACACAAGCAAAGTTTAGGAAAAAAAAGGTGGTGATGCCATTTCTCATATTTAGAAAGTTCATGCTTTGGAGTCAATCATAACTCACCATGTGCAAACCCTTAAAACTAGTCTCTTCCTGTTGCATGGTCGGACCAGATACAATCTTGATTTTTATTTGTGTGGTCTTGTTCTTTCTTTTGCCATTTTTAGTTATGTTTAACGATTTTAATCTAGCCAAAGAACAGAGGACAAATCCATGGTATCATTAATAAAGGGGAAGGCCTACTACAATTGAATGAAAGCAGCTCTCTGCAACATACTGTTCTGAAACCTTGCTATCTTTACTATGTCTCTGCGATGTAACTGTAAACTAGAATTACCACCTTGTGGTGGTATGTCTCCACCAATTGCAGTTTACATGGATGTTTTTCAGATTCATACACTCATTATTTTATCCTACTAGATATCTGTGTGAAATGTTGTCATAATTAGCATATTAATTCTTAAGCCAAAAACGAGTTTTGTGAGGTCGAAGTGACCTTAATCTTTGACCAACATATTCTACTTACTTCATCCTTGAGTCAAAGTGAACATTTATGCTAAATTTAAGGATTCCCTCAGGGCATTCCTGGGATGGTGCATTCACGAGGGCAAAAATGTGTTTTGTAAGGTCACAGTAGCTTTGACCTTTGACTATCAAATTCTAATCACTTTATCTTTGAGTCCAAGTGAATGTTTGTGCCAGATGTAATAATATTCCCTCTGGGTGTTCTTGATATAACACATGAGGTCACCTTGACCTTTGACCACCAAAATCTAATCAGTTCTTTAAGACAAAATTAATTTTGTACCAAATTTGAAGAAATTGTTTCAATATCGCGTTCACAAGAAAGGGATGACTGTATGTTTCGGTTGTCCGTATATAAGGACAACTGATAGCATAATGCTTCCGGCTACAGCTGCAGAAGCATCAAAATGTGAAGAAGGAGCTTTTGATGAACAGTAAATAGCATTTTTTTTCTTTAATACGTATAAAATTATAAGTTCAAGCAGCCACACCAAAAAGTGCAAAGGTTAAAGTCACTACACGCTAACAGGAGTTGCAGCTAAAAAATTATTGTGTGCCTCGAATTATCATGTGTGATGGAAACGTCTTAGATAGAGAAATACGGCAAAGGGTAAATACATTGTTTTTACAAACAAGACAAGAACATTTTCAGTGCAGGTATAGGGGCAGATATGGAATAGGCAGTTGTTTACTACCCAACATTCATCTTGTAGCTGTCAAGGAAAGACAACTTGACAGCACATGAATAGACTGTGCTGGGTGTTTGTAAAATCTAAAAGAGCACCCAAATCAAGTCACGTTCAATTTATTCATAAAATACCATCTGACACATTTATCACAAACCACTTTGCAGACTACAAAGGACATACTGCAAATACAAATTAAAGCTATATGAACAAACTGCACGTGGGATATTCTCCAGCTTGTAAATGGTTCAGAAAGACATTAATAGCCGTTCCACAGCTGTCTGCCGCAGTGCCTAATAAAAGAAACCCCCCCCCCCCAACCTATGGACTTTTTTTCATATTTTATTATTTTACAACTATGAATCACAGCGAATTAACTAGGTTCCTTTGACACTGATCCACAAGGAAAAAAAGACTTTAATGTAGGAGTGAAAGCATCTCTTTGAATAATAACATCAGATGTTTGTTTTCTCCACAAGGTTTTCAATTTATGCAGAAAATTAGGCCTGTTATTTACGTAAACACTTTGTTCTAGGCCATCAATTCCACACATTAACTCAACTGTGACTTCTGATACTGTAAAATGTTATTTTTCTATTTATACTAATTGCATGTGTGGTTCAAATACGGTAAAAATGTTGAATTGTGGAGATTATCCTGTTGAGCAATATGTGTGCATATTTTTATGTATACTAAAAAGATTACTTTGGTTCCAGTGCAAATATTCATCTAAAATTCTGCTGCGGCAGAGATTACATCTGGTTTGGTCTACCATTAAGAGATCATCTCATGACCCATCACATTGTCTTAACAAGTAGTCAGCAAGGCTACAACAAAGCTTCAAAACAACTAAGTGAAAGCAAATCAATAATACACCTTGGAGCCACTATAGCTTCTGTTGACTTATCTTAACCAAATCAGATCATAAAGCAATGGAAATTATGTGAAATTATACATAATGAATTTATTGATCAAAAAGAGATTAATCAATAGTGCAACCTATTGTGAGTTGAAGCCCTGGTTGATATGACAAATGTCATCAATTGATGATATTAGCTATGGCTAATTTACATTATTTCCATGAGTAAATGACAACCTATATTTGCAGGTGGACTGTGTTTTTGCAACAAGACAGCAGTCGTGATTAGTGTGATCACATAGTGGCAGTTGTGGAAGCTGCAGTCTCCAAGTATATATCATGATCTCCAGTATTTGAAGCAAAAACTACAGCTGTCATCTTATGCAGCTCATCTCTTTTCAGATTGCATCTACAGGGTGTGAATATTATTAGGATGCCATTCATCTCTTTCTGTTTCTGCCTAGAAAATCTGATTACAGTTGCTATTTCAACCTTTGAGTTTTATCTATAACTTAAGTTACATATAAACGTTAAAAGCTAAACTTAATTAAATTCAGTAAGCGAATCAGAGGATCCAGATTTAAAAAGCTGATTCAATATAGGATTTAGATTCAATGAAATGTTATCAAACCACAACCCTGGCACTGGTTATGTACCTTTTTATTTTAAATGTTTAAATTTTACTGTAAAGAAACTCAAATTTCTCTATCCTATTGTATATTAGCAAGTAAAATGCAATTTTCATTTTTTAATGAATAATTCTGTACCTCCACTTGCTCCACTAGATTATTTAAATCACTTTTTAGCTCTGGAAGACACAATGTGGCTGAGACATCAATAGAACAAAATCTACACTGCATATCCATCACCCTAATGTGCACCTGCATCTTACTGAGTTAATACACCTGTTACTTTCTCATTTCAGGTTTTACACTACATCCTTATAAACATAGTGAACTCAACACTTACAACATTTACATTTATTAAATTTTTGCGATGCTTTCATAGAGGTTACATAACTTATTGTGTACTGGTTGCAAGGTAAATTGCAGCCATGTGAAACATTAAGTCATAAATAGAAAAATAGAAAAATGTAGTCAAGTTCAGTAACAAGACTGAAAGAAATGTGTTACTTCCATCCTCTTAGAGTATGTGTGTGCTGGTCCCTGGCTGAGTGCATGTGCTACAGAGTGGATATGAGAGCACCTGGCAGCCACTTGGCAACTTTCCGTCCCATTTCATTCCCCTGCCTAATGACTGAACGTGGGCCCGGCTCCTCTCTCATTCTGTCCACATCAGGATGCAGCACTGAGAGCGTTTCCACCAACAACCCCATTTATCAGAGATTGCAGACTAATTGTAAGCACCCCACACTACTCCCATTACCACTTCACATTACAGTGAGTTGTCTGGTTGGTGGGCAAACAGCAGAAAGCTGAGCAATTTTTCTTTCCATATCTGATACTTTGGGTTTGTTTTCTCTGCTGTTGTAATGGTTTTTAGATGACTGTGTTGTTCTATCTCCATATTTAAGGATCAAATATTAGGATACAAAGACAAGGAATCTTCTACAAAGTTTAAAGAATACTTTTTATATGAGTTTGGGATTATCTTTAGGTTGGTGCAGGGGTTTAAGAGAGTTCAGGCTTTTGTTTTATGGCTAAAATCAGAATTATAATCAAATTAAACAGGGGACAGACTATATACTACTGGGAATGCACAGTCACTGCTCTGTTGGGGCCAGTGACTGATCGGAGTGAACATGGGATCACAATATATCATTGATGTAGCATGTCAAAGGTAAATTAAAGTTCAGAACTACTGTACATCTGCTAATTTTAGTGTTCAAACTCAAAACGTGACAGTTATAGAGGTTGTCATCTCGTATAGTAGTCTAACGTTAGCCCTATTATGAGACACTTCTCAGGTACTTGTAACTAGGTAGCCATGTAACCAGGTGCAGGTAAACAGCTATGGTATCTTCTGAGTCTGCTTAAAGTTTAGTGTTTAGTGTCCATTACAATGTTAAAGCTGGGATAGGCCGTATTTTTTTTGGCATCAAAGGGCAAAAATTCCATAATCACCTTTAAGGATATTGCAATTCAAGCACAATTCAAGTGGTCTAAGAGAAATATAGACCTCTGCACCTCCTCTTGGCTCTTTTTTGAGACTTCAAAAAAAACTAGCCTTTGACAGGAGACTGGAGCCACTCACAGGTCTTTTTTAGAAAGATTTAGAAATTCCTATTAGCTATTCTACAAAGGTGGACGCATGTGCACATCCCGTCTGATGGATATGTGTAAATATCTGAGGCATTTCAAAGATGGGAAGAACTTGTTGTGCTTCTTCTGGACAGGTAACAGGCTGGTAACTTCATTGTCCTTTATTATGTAAATGTCTTCCAGTGGGTGGCTGTGTTTTCAAATTCTGGCCTTTTTTTTTTGTAGATTTCTGCCTACCCCAGCTTTAATATGAAAATCTGAAAAAAATGACAGACATGATCATACACTCATCCTTTCTCCTCATAGCACCTGCCGGTAAGAACTGGTTTAAGGTTAAGGACAATCAGCAGAGATGCAGGGTTACAGCTCAGAGTACCTTTTATTCAGTGAACAAACAAGTATATATTAGAATGGCTGTACACTTGTGGAATATACTCAAACTGAATCAACACAATACAATGTGTTTTCAAAATTGTATCTAACCATTCAAAGTAATTTTAACATTCAATGCTAACTGCAAAGCATTTGAGGTCCCCTATATGTTCAAGGTAATGTTGCACTGCATGTGATTTGATGATTTTAAGATAAACAAATAGGCTACAAATACTTCTCATAATGGGAATCGTACAGAGAAAAAAATTTGAGATTTGATCAGTGTCTGGAAATAATTGCACACTTGCTCCTTCCCTGCAGAAAGCAAGGGTAGTGAAGCCAATCCCAGCTGATAACAGCTGAAAGCAGGGTACGCCATGGACAGGTCTATCACAGGGATGACATATAGAGACCAACAACCATTCACACCTATGGGCAATTCCGAGTCTTCCTACATTGTGGCAGGAAGCCAGAGTACACACAGAAAGGTCCCAGCTGCCCGACAGGTTCGAACCCATAACCTTTTTGCTGTAAGGTGACAGTGCTAACCACCAGACCACCATGCCCCCAAGCAATGAAATAGCAGTAGAAGTAATTTTTTTCCCAAAGTAATGAATATCTTATCTGTAATGACGCTCATATGGTTGTCAGTCTCTGTCCTGGGTTGAAAAGCTAAGGAGATGGATCAAGGCTTTTGTTATATAGCTCTTTCAGAGTTCTACCATTTAAACTCAATAGGGGCCTTTTTCGTCAGTGTGTGTGAAGACATTAAAGAACACATTTCTCCTGCCTGACATAAAAAACCAACAGAAAAAGAGAGGGTTTTTTTTTTTTTTGCAATGATGAAACACATGAAAGACCATCAGCTCATGGAGGAACAGAAGAAAACAAAACTTGCAGTTCATTTTTTTTTCCCCTCACACTACAGTGATAAGCCAAACCTCCTGCTGATAACAAGACGATACAAGACAACAAGATTGTACTGTCAGTCAAATTGACTTTTTATATCTCTCTACATACAAGCAGTGATACTAACAGTGCAATAAGAAAAACAGCTTTGAAAGACAACCCGGCATCTAAAACCTTTCTTTCCTTTCATTCATATGGACAATTCATTCTAAAAAGTTACCCAAACATCTTTTAGATTTTAAGGTGAGGCAATTAATGTCAAGCTCCTAGAAAAAAGTTGAAGAAAGATTTCTGAGAAATCTCTGAGAAATCATTCTTGTATTCATAATGTTTTGATTATGTGGATGGGCTGAGTGGCATTTTTATGGAGTTATTTCATGTTTAGACACTGATGTGGTCCTACCATTCCGATAAAAGGCACATTTAAGTAAGAAGCTGTCCCTGGAGATAATGTTCCTTCCTATGGTTACTGTGTTGACCTTCAAATGGGAAAAAAAGCACTGCTATTGCCAAGCTTTCATCATTATCCACTGAAAGAGCCACGGGTTCATGGAGATCACTAAGAATTATTGATGAATCTCAATTAGATTCGTCTCACTCCATTTAATTCTACATATTCAGGATATGGTTTGCCAAAATTATGGGTATCAACATCCTGAGACTCATTTATATGCTGTGTTGATGATAATATTGTTGATCTTGCTAAGTGTGTAGCACGTTATGCTTCCTTTGGCAGAACTGATGGTCGCCATGACAGCTATCAAACTCTTTTTCACCCTAGAGTGTGTTATTATTTTCAAATAAGCAGTTTAATGTTCTTTGCAAGTTCATTAGGCAATTCAAAGACGAGAAAATAAATGACACGTCATAACAGTATAGTACGGTATGGCTCATAAATGTTATTCTTCTGGCTGAGGGCCGTCCGTCAATGTTTATGAGCATGAATAATTCTCCCTCAAAGCCAGGAGCCAGATAGCTATAATTTGAACCTTTTATGCAATCAGAATTCAAATCTGTTGAATAAAAACCTGTCAAATAAAAAGAATGATGGTGAGAGTAAATGATAAAGCAACTTGAGAGTTCTTTTTTCCCCTGAAGGTAACAGTGAATTTCCTACATCAGAACTCATTAACAAGACTGAAGTGTGAAGCTCATCTGGTTTTCAGTAAAATCAAATGTTATACAGCCACAAAAATCTGTCTATAATTTTCAGTGGACCAGTTCAAAACTACTCAAGTAGATGCACTCTTCTTTGCTGAGAAAGATTTTGACTTTAAACCAGAGGGCAAAGGCAGTCAAACAGCTAACTTGCTGTTTAAAATGTGTATCTAGGGATGAGAGCAGCAGAGCCAGCTCATTTAATCTGCATTTAAAGAAACACTATTTGAACAATAATTTCTCACAGATTGTAGATCATTAGAAGCCTGTGACCAGATAAGAAACAGTTTAGAAGTTCAAATCGTGGTTAACACAATGCAGAGTCCTGCTGGCTTACATTTCAGCCGTCTAATTACGAACTGACTTACACCTGGGACAAAGACTAAGTAGTGAACGATCAGGTAGGAAAAAGACCGTGCACTTTATCACAATTTATCACAATTTTTATTTTAAAAACTTAAGTTAATTTAGGATACATATTGACATCTTTGAGGGTACTTTGGCAACGGTTCCCTTGTGAATTCACAAGCCCAGTTAGAGTTGTCTAGTATAAAATTTTAGCAGCTACAGCTAATTTAGCTAACGATATAACACTGTGTCCATTAAATTTAGGTTTAATTATATTAAGTTATTGTCTTTGACTGATGTGAGATGTCAGTGTGTTTGGTTTTCAGGCAAATCCTCACTGTTAGGTGCCAAGTGGGATGTATTGGACATTCCAGAAGATTCAGACTTTTCCAGTCGTAATTACAACTTCAATATCGACAAGAACAAACCAGACCCACGAACTCTAGCAAAAGACCACAGGCTCACCCGGCAAAATAAATTAAATGTGGCTTTTGATGCAGGTACTTTGAAACAAAACAACTATAAGTAACTATAACACGCAGCCCACACCAACACAGCTCCTTATTTTGGACACCTGTTTTCTCAGGAAGGACTATCAACAAGGACCATCAAAGCTTCTCAGGCCCTCTCAAATGCTATTCATGTTGTGTATAAATTATGGTTTATGATTTGCCATTTTAGGCAAAAGCTGAGCATCATACAAAAGGCATTAGCTTGTATTAGAAGCATTTTACAGACTCAGTGAATGATTAGCTTAAGAAGAGAGTTGATGAATGAGCAGCAGACAACCAAATGTAATATCATGTTAATCTTTTCCTGGGTGTGTTTTTGACACCACTGTCAGGCTATCAGATAACTTATGGGCTATATCCAAGGACTTAGACACTCAAACAGAAAACATAGATGTGAGCATTAAGTTATAAGTGAGCATGAAGATCTGCAGTGCAAACACCACCTAATACTCTTTGAAGTGCAGAGTGACCATGGAATGTACAGCTGGTGTTTTCCACTGAGGAGGTAAAGATTTGTACTGTACAGTATTTAGGCCATACATTTACTGTCCTCTTGTAGCTTAGTGGGTCAAGGAGCATTAAGTGATCTGTAAAGCTAGCCACAAAGTCATGTGGGAATTCAAAAGGAAAATCCTTTAGGTCTTTTTTTTTTCTTTAAACTCAGCAGCTCATCGAAGTGCCTGTAAATGGTGCTCATAAGCAGATGGTGCAGTGCAGTCAAACCAACTACTTCTCTCCCTGCCCAGATAAGAAATGCACACAATCTACAGTAACTTGATTAAGGCCCACTGTATGAAAGCTATCACAAATTAAATTGTGGTCAAACAGTGAAAGGCTAGATGGAACAACAGGGAGTCTTCCAGTAATCCTGTCTGAGAAAGTGTGGTGCTACACAGTGCTCAGCACTCCTCTATACAGCTGTGACGAGTTATAAAAACTGTAACCCAGACCCAGGGGGTGGTGTGTAATTTTAGAATTAATATACAATTTAGAGCTTGGTGTTTGCAGCCTCTGAATTATTCAAATGTACTGCTGCTATGGGCTTGGGTCTGGTGGGGGCGAGGCAGCTGCTCTGCATACAAATTAATATATTATGTCAGTATAGGAAAGAACAGGAGATGACATAGATCAGGGGAACATAAACATTGGTGCCAGGCAACAAAGCAAGATGTTTGCTCTTGTGCATAGTTCAAACCCGAAAGGCTGTTCCATACTAATGGGAATAGTCGAGGATGTTCAATTGTTATTTAAGCCTAATATTGTGGTCTGTCTGTGGGGAAATTTTAATTCACAAGCTATATTCACATGCATGACAAAGTCTGCACTTCACCTGGTTGCTCAACAAACCTACACATGTCAATACAAGTCCTCCAGTTATGTGAAATTTGATTCAAATGCTGGCTTTTTATGGTGAATAAAGTCTGGCTCATGTAGCTTTATAGGTATACTTAAGACATTAACCAAAGCATTGTAACATATTAAATACATATTGACAACAATCTGTAAGTACTTTTTTTTTCTGCTGAAATCTTATTTAGGTACCATTGTCACCATGAGCTGAATTTTGCTGCTGTGCATTGATTTCTCAGTCATTACACACTCAGCGAGCATTTTATTAGAAACATCATCCTACTACTTGGTAAAGCCACCATTTGTTTTCAAAACGGCCTCAATTCTTTGTGGGATTGATTCCACAAGATGTTGAAAACATTCCTAAGAGATTCTGCTCCATGTTGACATGATTGCATCACATAATTTCTTCAGATTTGTCAGCTGCATATTCATGTTGCAAATCTCCCACTCTACCGCATGCCAAAGGTATTCTATTGGATTCAGATCTGGTAACTGGGGAGGCCACTGAAGTAAACAGGTTTTGCTTGATGACATAGTGCATTATCATGCTGGAAGGAGCCACTAGAAGATGGTAAATTGTGGCAATAAAGGATTGCATATGGTCAGCAACAACACTATCAAGGGGCCCTTAGACAGGTTGGGTCCACAGATTCATGCTGTTGATGTCAAAAATTCTGACCCTACCATCTTCATGCCTCAGCAGAAATCCAGATTCATCAGACCAGGCCAGTTTTTTTTTTTGCATTTTCAGCACTCCAGTTTTGGTGAGCCTGTGCCCACTGCAGCCTCAAATTTCTGTTCTTGGGTGCATTGGTTGCTCACATGGTAGAGCATGTATCACGGAGCAAGGCTGACTTCTTGTTACGCATGTCCTGGGTCATTACTGTGTATCAAAGAAAAGTAAAAATGCCAAAAAGCAATCTTAATTATTATTATTATTATTTTTTTTAAAACTAGAATGACCACCTCATGGCTGTAGCCTCTTAGCCAAAAAACGTGTTTTGTCAGGCCAAAGTGACCTTGACCACCAAATTCTAATCACTTCATCCTTTAGCCGAAGCGAATGTTTGTGCCAATTTGAAGAAATTCCTTCAAGGCGTTAATGAGATATATTGTTCATAGGAATGGGGCGTACATATGCACATAGGGGCTGTTGCTGGCACAGAGGCATAAAAAAAGAGGATGTCTGTTCTTGGCTGACTTGAGTGGAACCAGGCGTGGTCTGCTGTTGTAGACCATCTGCCTCAAGGTCTCGTGTTGTTCATTTGGAGAAGATTTTCTGCTCACAACAGTTGTAAAGAGTGGTTATCTGAGGTACTGTAGCCCTTTTGTCAGCTCCAAACATTCTCCCCTGACTCATGAATGAGGCGTTTCTGTTCACAAAACTACTTCTCAGACTTTTGTGTGTAAAAATCCCAGGAGATCAACAGTTTCAGAAATACTTGCTACATAGCTGTTAATGTAAAGTTGATATAAGCCTTGGCAGCAAAGTATTTAAGAGATATTCGTGGTTATTCAGGATTCATAAATATGAATTCTGACGTTGTCATGAAGTTATGTATATGATGTAGCCTACCTGGTAAAGCTGCAATTTAAAACAACAACAATACGGTAAAAGTGATGGAGGATCTAGTGTCACATTTGTAAAGCTGTTTCATTTCACTGTTGTTAGCATGGAGTGAAAATGTTATTGGCCAAATAGCTCCAGTAATGTGAACACAAACACATTTTTCACTGAAGTGATGAAGTTAGACTGCCCTGGCACCAGTAACTGGACAGGTGTGACCTGACAAACCTGATCAACATCTCTCCAAAGCAGATTATGGGGAGTGTCCCCAGATATAGTAAATGTGTCATGTTTCACCATGCTCCACCACACCTGTAAAGATTAATCTAAAAATTATATACTGATGGAAACATTTTGAGCTTTAAATTTACACTGCTTTCAGTAGTGTCTTGGTTAAGAACACTGCACTGTAGTTGTGTTTTTAGTTATTGTCTGCAGACATAGCCTGACAATTTAGTGAATATTCAGTGTGATAATTGTAGTTACAAAGAACCTAGTATAAAACACTGTTTCCTTTAATTTTGAAGAAGCTTTTTAACCTGATATAAACAAATGTGTCATTTTCTTTTTTTTCTAAAACTGGGTTTTGCTACATTGGACATAGTCTGTAAACACCAGTAATCATGTTGGACCTAAACCTGTCTCTCGGTTGTGCGCCACACCAGCACAAGTCAACCCTCATAACAGTGTTGCCACCACTGACGCTATTTACATGTAATGAGGATAGTAAGATTATCTCAAAAAGTTCCATCAGGTATTTCATATGGCTAAATCAGTCTATTTATTCTGTAAAATTGCATTTCACTGGCAGCCCAAGGTCTTGCTGCAGCCTGCATAACAAGCTCAGTTAGTTTGGCACACGCTCGTTCTGGGACTCCAATTACAGAGGATCCTGGAAAAAGGCCGGCATTTGTCTGTCTTTGTCTCTTCCATGCTGACATTCAGGTCGAGTTTATAGGCCGCTGCATTCCCTCTATCTATAATTATTTTTTGCCTTCTCATCCCATCCTAAATGCAGAAATATAATATCCATCCATCCATTTTCAAAACTGCTCATCTTGTTCAGGGCAACAGCACACAATAGGTGAAAGACTGGGTGTGGTACACCCTGAACAGGTCTCCAGTCCATTATCGGGCAAGGAATATAATAGTCTCAGACAACTGAACAATAATGGAATGGGAGAGAATTCACCAATCTACAATATAACAGGCTGTCACCTGGTTTAGATTTTGAGAGAGCAAACCTCAGACAGGCAAATAGTTGTATAAGATGTGACTTGTTTTAGGTTATGGACATATAATGAGTAACTATAACTATGAAAGTATTCTGCAGGACTGAATCTGAGCTGTTTCGCACCTTTGTGTAAACATCAACTGAATCACTGTACTCCGTTCAGCTACTACTGTGTTTCCTCCCATTTTGCCTTGCTACATGTCCATTCAAAATGTAGCTTGTGACGTAGCTTGTAAAATTGAAGTTTTAATGCTAAATTGACCTCAGTTGTATCATAATGAGAAGCCTCCAATGTACGGGGTGATGCTTGAATTATTTATGATTTCCTCTACAGTTCGCTTGCCTTCTCGTTATTGGGGCTGGAAATGAGTTTGCTGAAAACTGGCCAAAGTGAGATCTCCCCTCTCGGCTTACAGAACATGGTGCATTAAAGTGAATCACAGCAGACAGCTGGGGCCGCCCTTTATGGTAATGCACCGTCTACAATTACTGCTTCGACCTTCCCTCATGAAGAAAAATGGGGAGACGTCCATTTAGCGGCCCTTTCAAACACTTAGTGGCAGACATGTTGGCCAGCAGGACCACCTTTTGCCTGACATTGGCTCTTGTTTAGAGGAGACAGAGAAGGCATTAGAAAGGTGACAGGTTGACAGATGAGACACATCTGTCAAACAGCAAGAGAACCATGGTGCATTAACACATCCACACCACCTGCACCACACTGGTAGATGATGTTGGTTGTGGATAACGATGCAAACTGATGGTTACCTTCACTACAGATTATTCTATCTATTGATTTATCAATTAAGTAATCAGCTGTTTTTTATACAACAATAGGTGAAAAATGGCCATCACAGTTTTCCAGCACTCAAGGTGACATCTCCAAAATTTAATTGTAAAATGAACAGTCCAAAACTCAAAAACATAAAAGTAAGAAAGTCAAAGCTTATTTGGGAATCGGGAACAAGTTGAAATTAACAGTAGCATTAAGACATTAACTGTAGATGTAAATTAAAGCTGAAGTGATAAACAAAAAAAGTCACTTGTTACAGGGTTTCAAATATTTGCTGGCTTTGTCTTCTATGGACAGAAAAATGAATATCTTCAGGTTTTGAACTAAAACATTTCAATATGTGAACTCAATTAATCAATAACTCAAATTATTCAATAATTAAAATAATTATAGTTAATGTAAATTCACTCTCACAATAAGAGCTCTTTAATCTAACAATTTGGTGTGTGTTATTTTAGCAGAATAATTCTCACTCACTTTTAAAGCATCTTGACCTACCAAATTTAACAAACACAGTAGTTCAGTCAAACACACAAGTTCTGTATTTTTATTTTCTTTATCCCCTCCTATAATTTATAGATACTTAGATATATATAGTTGTGTTGTGTTGGACTTCACCAGGGTCCCTTGTCACCAATCCTGTTTGCAATTTTCATGGACTTCAAGGGACAGCCAGGGGGAGTTGTATGTCTGGTTTAGGGGCCTCTGAGTTTTTCTAATATTTGCAGATGATGTGGTTCTGTTCGCTTTATCAGACCATGACTGTCAGCATGCACTGGGGCATTTTGAAGCTGAATGTGAAGTGTTGGGGATGAGGGTCAGCACCTGCAAATCTGAGGCCATGGTCCTCCACCGGAAAACAGCAGAGTTTCTGCCCCAATGGCATCTCGGAGTCTTGTTCACAAGTGAGAGTAAGATGGAGTGGAAGGCTGACAGGCAAACTGGGGTGGCCTCTGCAGTAAAGCGGGTGCTATACCCTCACCTATGGTCATTAGCTTGGGTGCGGCAAGAAACAGTTGAAATGAGTTTCCTCCTTCTGGGCACTTCAAACAAGTAGGAGGCCCTGGGTTAGACCCAAAACATGCTGAAGAGAATACATATTTCATCTGGCCTGGGAATACTCCTGGATCCCCCAGGAGGAGCAGGGAAATATTTGAACACTTTGCTTGACCTATGCCACAACATCCCAATCCCAGATCAGCAGCTGAAAATACATATGAGGGTGCACTTTTGGGGAACATTAAAGGAAACACCTGACTAAATGAGTGAAGAAACAAATTCAGTTGCTTCCACACAGGTGTAATGCAAGGTACAATTAAGCAGTTAACATCCAATCATACGCAGTAGCAAGTATAAAACTGCTGAGTAAGCCCTGTGGATATTAATTTGTAACAAGATGGCAAGAGGAAAAGATCTCAGTGAAAGAGGGTTGACTGTTGGGCCATGGATGGCAGGAGCTTCAGTCACAAAGACTGTGAGGACAACAGGAAGTGGAAGGTAAGGCATCCAGCAACATCCAGTTCCTTTAGCAACTTTGAAATAGGCCTCTCCATGCAGATGACCAGTTATTTATTGTTTTTGTTTACTTATTCTTTTATATATTCCTCTTTATATTTCCACATTTATTGTCTTAATCTTTTCCACATTTATTCTTTGGTGTACACTGAGTGAACGATACAGGCCTAAATGCTTGACCCCTACAGTGAGGGGATCGGGTGGCTCTGTTATGCTGTGGGGGGCATTTTCCTAGCATGGTTTGAGTCAACTTGTCCTTTAGAGGCAAATGATCACTACAAATCAATTCAAAGTTTTCTGAGTGATCGCCTTTATCCTATGAGGAAATCTTTCTAGCCTGATAGAAGTGACAATGCCCCCATCCATAAGGCACAAGGGGTCACTGAATGGTTTCATGAGGATTAAAATGATGTGAATCATATGCTATGGGCTTTACAGTCACCAGATCTCAAACCAATTTAACACCTGCGGGAGATTTTAGACCAATGTGTTAGACAGTGCTCTCCACCATCATCATCAAAACACCAACTGAGGGCAAATCTTTTGGATGAATGGTGTTCATCCCTCCAACAGAGTTCCACAGACTTGTAGATTCAATGTCAAGACGCACGGAACTGTTCTGGCAGCATGTGGTGGCCCAGCACCTTGCTAAGAGACTTTATGTTTGTTTTTCCTTGCTTTGTCAGAGCACCAGAGTAAAGGCTTGCCCCAGACCACAGAAGTTGTTGGTTGACTATGTTAAAACAGGATTATGTGATATTTTTTTGTTAAAACAAACAACCTGGTTGAAAGATCAGACGGTAGAGTGCTGTGCTCCAAATGGGTTTCCTGATCTAGAGCTTTTGTTAAAGTATCAGGTTCAAAAGTAAAATACTTAAATCATTTACACCGTGGGTAGTCTAAAATATCTGACAGCAGATTTGCTTAAGCCATGCTGTTGCTTCCATCAAACAACAACCCTACACCTAACTTGCATGATGCCCAATGCTAGTTGTACATTGTATGTCATAGGAGAGGGAGGAAGAGGAAGAAATGAGAAATGGAAACTCACCCTTTATCCTCAAGCTCTCAGGGATCCCATCCTGCTGGAACAAACACAAAGGAAACCACAGTTATAATAAACCACAAGATCACTGCATCAACAATATGAGAGGAATTTGTTTTCATTTAGCTGAATAGGTGAAATCCTCGGTGCTTATAGAAATTGTATTCTACAGACTGTGTAATATAGCGCACATGTCAATGCAAAGTGCAAAGCTTCGAGCATTTCACCCTGACCACATAAACCTGTCTGAGCCAATGTAGTGTTGCCTGTTTGACTGGCTACAAATGATGCTTAAATAAGTCATTTGCTATTATGTTGACTGACTCACATTCACAGTATTAATACTTAATTCATACTAATTAATATATACATCAACTGGTTAGTATAGTCATGTCCCTTATGATTTTATTTTGTGTACTACAGACCTTTTTATTATTTTGCTTTTTCCTTCTTTATGGATTTTTATCTAATTCTTACTTCCTCTTTTTCTCCTTCGGTATTGGTGCTTATATTTTTCCTCCCTCTGATTTTATAACAGCAGTCTCTTTGTTGGTCTGCTGGTTTCCATCATGATTGCTTTGCTTCCCTTTTCTCCCTCTTTCTTTTTAAGATGAACCAAAGTATAACTGAACTGTATTTGACAGAATAAGAAACAGAGGAGTCACTCAATAGAAATCATAGTGCAGAGACATAAAAAGCTAATAACCAGGACCCCTTGAGTAGGTGAACTATGAAATCAGCAACATTTGGAGCATGCACAGTCATGACAGTTGTAGACAACGCTGTTATCAGGGCTACTATTCTAAGTAGCTGCTCTCCCCAAAACATGAATACAAAGAACGATGCATAAATATTTGATTTCTCTACAGTGAAATCTGCATAGCTCATCCTTCTCATTCTTGTAGAGAAAATTCAGTCTCTCCTTCTACCAGCTCCAGCAGGGTGATGCTATGAAGATGCATTATTCAACATGTCTACTGTAAATAATGAACTGTGGTCCCTGACTGCCTACTAAAAATAGTAGATAACCCAATTCCTGGGTTTGCCCAAAAAATCTGCATAATGTATGTTTTCTATATTTTCTTAAGTCAATCAATAGAGTATGTGATGGATACAGTTACGCTTAAATGTGTAAAATACTTCTAATTGAACAGATTTTGTTACTAGACACTGTGTCTCTTGTCAGTGATACCATCTGTGCCATTTTTTTCATATAGTCATCCTTGTGCTTCCGTGAAAATGGTACTGAGTATGTATGCTTACATTTATAAATGCTGATACTAATGAGACACCTATCAGCGGAAGGAACACCCACATGAGCAGTAACATACTTTAACAATTCCTACGCTGAATGGAGAGATTTCCTGGGGGGGCAAGGCCTTTAAATGCAACTGTTGGTGCCCATGTACTGCACCTGAAAACTGACAAGAAAATACAATGTCAACTACACTGTCACCTTCTTTTACTAAATTGTCACTGGCCCTGTTCAGACCAAGTATTAACATCCATCTGGTGTGAACTGCTCGCAAGTGAACAGCTCTTAGTACAGGTGTGAACAGACCCAAGGTGCATTGAAGACGCATTTGAGATCCAATCACTCAGGTGGCCACATTCTTTTAGCAGTGTGCACCCAAATGCATCCTGGGCCACACTGAAGGACTGCCTCTGCCACAGTCTAATTAGTCCCACCAACTCAAAATATTTTAATATTTCAAATGGATAAAACCTTATTTCACTGTACAGCTGTGCGCAGCGCAATGATTCGCTCAAGCCGTCTGTACCACCTCTCTCTCTCGCTCTCTCTCTCACTCGCATACACAGAGGCACACTGGCAACAGAACCGTCTGTCAGATTGGCTGAAAACATAACTGCATGCAAAAAAGGATGTGAAAAACACCCATCACAATTTCCCACAGCCAAAGGTAGTTGTTTTGCTTTTCCAAGCAACTGTCGAAAAGCAAACAATATTTGATGAACAAAAAGAGAAAAGCAGCAAACCAGAAGATAAAAGCAGTAAATGTTTAGTATTGTTTGAAAATGGTAACTTATTAACAATTAGCTTTCATTAATTTTACATTGTTGCAACTAGAGGTATGGCTACAATTATTGTAACTCTGCTACACTATGTCTGGAAATGTCCATATGCAAAAGTGAGTAGTTAGTGGGACTTTAGTGAGAGGATAGTGGGACCTTTTGACCTGATGATGATGCTGCATAAAAAGTCAGGGATCACCAAAGTTCACAAGGACCATGAAAGTCTCAACAAAAGTGCCCTGTAATCCATCCAACAGTTGTCAGGACTTTTTACTCTGAGCAACAAATGTCGAACTGCTGGTGGCATTAGAGGAAAAGCCAGGAGATCAAAGTCTGTAGGATACATTATCTAGGTGCCATGAATGTCTGCAAAAAGTCTGTAGAGTTGTTGAGGCATTTCAATCTGGAGTGGTCAGATGGATCAAACCAATATTGCCATCCAATACACCATGCAGCTGTGTGGCTATTAATAAGATGAAATTATTCTATGAAATCATGAAGTCAGACACAGCTAAGTTAAGCATTGTGATCTGTCTACAGGGCGTCTTTGGGGATGTTATAAAAAACACTGTTGACTGGTAACCCAGTCAGCACAAATCACAGATGACACCTGTGGCTCTCTGACATTTTTCGTATCCCCACCACCCTCTAGAGGAGGTGACATTTAGAACTGCACTACAGGTAGGGAAGATATCAAATGGGGTTTATTTGCATATGGCAGACAGTGTTCACACTTCATTTGTTTGAAGAGAGTGATTTCCCCAAGGCTGCTGGGAGGCCTGTCTCTGCTGCCCTGAGACTCTAGGGACGGTGAAGCACCCAGCTGTACAACCCATGGTTCATCTGCCCCTGTCATAGCTAGCTGGCTGACCGCCCACATCTGTCTCTCTTTCTGGTTTTATCTCTGAACCCCTCTCACTCCACAAACACCACCCTCCTCCTTGTCCTCTCTTGTACTGCTTCAGATTTCACATCCCACGCTCCTCTACACCGTCAGCTTCGAAGTACACTTCAACTATAACATGTACCTTCAAATTGCAACATACATGTATGACAAATGAGTAAAAGATAAACTACAATATCCTACCATTGATTCTGAATCTGTTAACGTTGTGTGAATAAAAAAAAATTTAAAAAAAGAATTACCTAGGGATCGAATGATTATCGGCCTTGCTGATTGAAATTGCTATTTTTCGAACTGATAATTTATTTTTTTTAAATTAAATTAAAAATGCGGTACTGTGCCTCTAATGCAGCCACCTGTCCCTCTCTGTGGTCACCACTCTGTGGTCTTGAGCAGTGTCCCGCCCACAGCACCATCCAATTGGCTGCAAGTCACAAATAACAGCCTTTCAACACTGAAGATTACTTTGTACACAGATGGGCGCAGACTAGAGCTGCTCCTAATAGCGAGCGGAGCTGTGTGTCGAAGGTAAAGGCAGCAGACATCACTTAAGTTGCAAAAACACCACACTCTTTTGAACAAGTTAATTTGTTGATCCAAGGCACACCAAACAAGTGAGAGCAGGAGAGAGAGAGAAGCCATCGCTAACTGCTAAGTTAAAGTAACTAGCAGATCTGAATAGCATGTGAACAGCTGTTGGATTAGTGAAAGATGTCAAAGTGAGCACAGAGCTCTGAGTGCTGGAGCAGAGCTAGTGTACTTTTATATGTACAGCAGGTAGTTAGTGACTGTAATGAAGAAAACAGCAGCATTAACTAGGTTAAGATAGAGCAGCAATAAAAACCACCAGTAAGAAAAACTCCAGCAACTGGAAATGAGACACTACTTACTGCATCACATCAGCAAGTTAACGGCCACTTAGTACTGTTATTAAAAAATAAATTTAACTCAAGTATACGTACTTACTGGTGTAACAATCTTCTCTAAAAAAAAGTCAAGTTAAGACAAAGTCAGTGAAAATGTACTCTGAGTAAACGTGTCACACATCACGTGCATCACATTTTTAAAAGGGGATGGAGAAAAACGTTATCATTATCACGATACCTAATATATGAGAAAACTATTAAATTAAAGAGCATCTTTAGGCTACCAGGTGTACCAGTTGCCAGATGAGAAAAGCAACGAAAGCAACCAATTAATTCCAGTCAGGAACTTTGCAGTAGGGATGCACCGATTGATCGGCAGGTGACCGGACCCGGCCCATTTTACGCCTGACCGGCCGTGACCAGCAACCAGCCAGTCAGTCTAAGATATTCTGATTTTATGCCGGTCAGATGCACTCGTGCGCCGCATGTTAACTAACATCTCGCAACATCAGTTGCACACCTGCACACACAAGTAGGTTAACCCGCCAACTCTTCAACATGTCAGCTGCATGGAAATTCTTCAGCGTGTGTGAAGAAGACAACAAGTTTGCAATTTGCAATATCTGCAAGGCCAAAGTAGGGCGTGGAGGGACAACACCGAAAACTTTTGGCACAACGAATCTGATGAGACACTTACAACACCATCACCCCGCTGAGTATGCTAAGTCTGCGGAAGCTAGCAAAGGCCAGGAGGCTACAGGTAAACAGCAAGCTAAAACTAGCACTGACCCATCCACAAGTCAGCAACCTCTGACAGCTTTTTTCAGCAATGAAAAGAATAAAACCATTACCAGAAAAATAATGGAATTCATTGCTCTGAATGACCAGCCATTTTCAGTGGTTGAAAGTCTAGGTTTCAGAAATCTGATACAATATCTGAGCCCAAGATATGTAATACCAAGTAGACGGTATTTCTCAGATGTTGCGTTAAAAGAATTGTTTGATCTTGTGTCAAACCACACACGTGGCATTTTACATGCCAATTCCAAAACGGCGATCAGTTTTACAACTGACATTTGGGCTGTCGCTACCTTTGTGTGTACTATTAAGTACATAAGTAGTTAGAAAAAATGAAATTGGAATCAGCCCAAATCGGTATTGGCAAGTCAAACACTATGAGAAATCGGAATCCGCCCACAAAATTGCAATCGGTGCATCTCTATTTTGCAGCCTGTGCATACAACTGATAACTACTAATATAATCTCAGTTGGCAATTTATTTTTTAACATCTAGCTAAAACTGAGATAGTCTAATATAAAAGTCCTGTGATAAATCCACCTTCATTAAGGTTATAGTGTTGATTTTGAAATGAAATTGTTGTAGACAGTTGATGATTCAACTGTATGATCACGTATGAAGATGTAGGACGTAGTGTGTGAGCTATAATTATTGGTCTCCTCAATTATAAATAATCAGTATCGGAATCGGCCCTAAAAAAAACATATCGCTTGATCTCAAGAATTACCGCCTCGCAGTTGTACGCCTCCACCAACCAGCCAAGTTGAACGAAATATGGTTACAATCTCACCTTCCTTAGTTACAGCAGTGAATAATAGCCAGAGGTGTTTTTGCAGAGCTTTATGATGTCACAGTGAAGTTGACCTTTGACCTTTTGATTATAAAATGTCACCACTTCATTTTATCTTTTTAGGCATTTGAGTTAAATTGTGTCATAATTACTGTATGAATGTGTGAGTTATGGCCAAAACTATGTTTTGCAAGGTCACAGCAACCTTGACAGCCAAAATCTAATCAGTTCATCTTTGAGTCCAAATGAGTGTTTGTGCAAGTTCCCTCAAGGCATTACTGAGATATCACATTGACAAGAATTTAATTCAATTCAGTTTTTTTGTATAGTGTCAAATCATAATATATATTATCTCAAGGCACTGTAGAGGGTAAGGTGAAGACTTTACATTATTGTAGAGAGGAACCCAACAGTTCCCACAAAGGGCAAGCACTTGATGAATGGGATGGAAGGAAGGGCAACCCAAAGAAAAAAAAACAATAATTAACACCTCATGATTGTTGCCTCCGCCACTCAGACTAGTTTCAGATTACATCCCTGTTTATCCACAGTCATAAAATATTAACTACTTCTGTGAACATTTTTCATAATTGATGTGAAGTCTTGGCTGAAGTAATGGCTTAAAAGTGTTTTGTGAGGTCACACTGACTTTGACCTTTGACCACCAAAATCGAATCAGTTCTTCCTTGAGTCCAACCATTAAGACAGAGAACAGATTTTCCACATCATTACAACTGACAAGAGTGGGCGTTATAAACTGCTAAACAGCATTTTGACATCTTATAATTCTTCTTGTGAGTCAAAATGTTGCAGCACTTGAAAATATTTTTGGGGAGCTTGCAATTTTCAATGCACAGGCAACCTTACCTGTAGCAATGCGCCTACACAACCATGGACCCCTGCATTTTTTTTTTTATTAAACACTAGGCCATTTACAGCCTGAATACTTGCCCAGCATGACACCTGAATTTCCCTATTCCCTTGAAATTTGAAGATTTCCTGCATAGTGTATGTGGTCTGTGGTGGTGAGGCTAGTTGCTACACTGTAATAAGTCTATATATCATTAACAATAAGTCTATATATCATTAGTAGGTAAAGCACAGTAATTAAAACAGCAAAGATAAGCATGCAGCCGAACAGATTAACACCAACATGGGCATGAACATCTTGTTGTTATGGCAGATTGTCTCTGTACAGCGTGTGCTTCTTCAGCCCCTGTGGAGACTTTACAGAAGCTGGTTACCTCACCCTCAGGCTGGCTGCCATTTGAAAGTAGACAGCTCATCAAGATGAGTGACAAGGACTGGGGCTAAAACTGACCAGCTGGAGAAGAGGAGGGCCGAAATAATACTGATAGTAGTCACATTTAAGTCATTAACATTGCCTATTGCAGCTTTAAGAGCAGCTACTGCACAACAAGCTATTTGTGAATTTTGTGACTCTCTCTCTCTCTCTCTCTCTCTCTCTCTCTCTCTCTCTCTCTCTCTCTCTCTCTCTCTCTCTCTCTCTCTCTCTCTCTCTCTCTCTCTCTCTCTCTCTCTCTCTCTCTCTCTCTCTCTCTCTCTCTCTCTCTCTCTCTCTCTCTCTCTCTCTCTGCTTATCCCCTGTTAATCTAGATTTGCCATGTGGCCAAGCCACTGCTGGATGGAGGGAGCTTTGCACAGTTGTCCTTGCCTCCATTTTGTTTGTCCTCACATAACAGCTTGATGTCAGTGCGACAAACTCTCAGAAATTACTTTTGTCCCCTGTGTCGGGCAAGCCTGGATACTTTTCCACAAATTTCACAAATTACACACAGAGCTTCTCCATCACTCTTACAGGAAAACTCTTCGGGAAGGAGCCTGAGTGAAAAAAAAGGGCGTAAAATAAGATCTCCATGTTACAGAAGCTTGAGAACAGTAACCATCATGGTATTCTCATTAAAACCAATTATCATTAGGGCTGAATTCTGGTATGCAGGATCTGTGTCCTATACCTGACCCCATGTGGAGGATTTCACAGTGAATTTTTGAAACAATACCAAGAGAATTATGGGTAAAGCATGTGACCAGCAGTTTATGGCCGAGTGCCTCCTGGTGATTGAAGTCTTTGCGAGGAAAGCTTATAAGGTCGTATCTGAGCCTGTTACCCTTGTCAAACACCGTCCTTCAAAGCACATGAGAAGGCATGGCATTAACACAGCCACTGATGTTACAGCTTAAAGCAGAGCATGTTGCATTGCTCTGAATGTGTAGATGAGAAAATGAATGCAATTATGTTACTAAAAAAATATTTTGTGTCACCCTGTTCTTTACAAATAATTAATGTGACAAGGTTTTAATTTAAAAATACGATGCAAACGAGAAATTTTGAAATTGATTTTTCATTATTTGTAATTAGGGACTTTCATTACCCACTATCCTCTCAAGTGCCAGAAACACAAACTCAGAACTAAAACTGTTCTTCAACTTGGTATTGCTTTTCTATAATATCATTTTAAAACAGTTATTCTTTAAACTGATCACTAAACTGTATTGACAAGTGGATGATCCAAGGCTCTCTGTATTCCATTAAACAGTGGAGAAAAGTTTCGAAGAAACAAAAAACAATGACCTATTTTGGAAAAGGACTTGCAATCTGGGCATTTTTCACGAAAGGGCTGTAAATTTCCACAGCCTTGTTTGACAGGCGGATAGATGAGCGGAGTTTACCTCTGTCCTCTCAGAAGACAAATTGTAATGGTATGCAGATGCTGTAATGACATTCCTCTGCGATGTAATCACTATGCCTGGCACATTAATTTCATTGGAGTGGAAAAGCACATACATCATTTTTGTAGCTTCTTGTCAAATTCCCACTACATGTGGACATACATTACTTTAATTATTAAAGTCACGCTGATTCCAAAACACAGCAATAAAAAAATGAGAGTAAAAACCAGTTAGTTTCAACAAAAGACGGTGAACCAGGGATACCGGGGATCATGCTTGGGGACAAAATATTTAAGCACAGCCAGGAAAAGTTTCAACAAAATAAAAAAAAGAAAAAAAGGCAAAGAAAAACTGCAAAGCAGATTTTGTTATTAACACTAGGAGAGCCACATTGAAGATTTGTGTCTCAGTGTCTTTTAAAATGCGTCTTAAATTCTACAGCTACTGATTATATCAATACATTTTGAGGATTTATATGCCAAGATGTTTTTAGTGTCTGCTTTTGTGCTAAGAATGAGGCACATTCTCTAAAACCATCAGTTACTTTTATTGCATGTTAAAGTGCAGCCCAGTTAAACGGACAGTTCAGCCAAATCACATCTTTCTCAAAAATATTAGAAAAGCCTCTAAATGTAATGTAGTTCGGCACAATACCAACTTTAACAGTAATAAAAAAGTAAACATATCATTGAATTTACTCATTTCTGACAATGTTGACCAAAACTCAACATTACAAACTTTATAAAAAAGGTACAATTTATGGCAGCGAAGTGTTATCAAACTAATAGTTCAGCAATGTTTGTTTTTAATCATTTAAACAAGATTTTCTTTTTACTTGTTTTCCAGATTTCTAACCAAACCTTACACATGAACCTACCCCCTATTTTATCAGGGCACCCCATCACTCCTCAAGTAGATCCTGTAAATTCAATATACTTTCTTTCAAACAAAATTACGAGGTACCTTCTCTGCTCAGTTACACTTGTTGATACAGAAAGAAACACACTATCCATCTCCAAAAATCCTTCACCTAAAAGATGTGGACACAGGCTATGGAAAGACACATTTCATCCTCCAAACTGTGAGACATTGAAATCTGGAAAACAAGTTTCTCTTGTTTCTGCTTAGCCCAGGATATGTAAGATCTGAAAGTGTACAAAGTATTGACAAGACAATTGCGCAATGCCACACAGTGCACAGATATAAGGTTATACAATAGTCCTTTAAGACTGAAATCCAACACCATCAAAACAGAGGCTGACATTGGATCATGTGCCTCTCTACTTTCTTTGGTGTAAAGCATCGCAGCCTGGAAGAAGTGCCATGTCATCAGTTCACTGAGATCATATTTTTGGGTAATGAAGTTTAAATCTTTTTACTTCCTGAACAGACACAATTTCAAAGTAGTGGGGGCTAGAAATAAGCAAAACTCTTGTACGGCTGATATCTGCAGTCCGGCTATTTCGAAAGCATCTCCCTGAATAAACTGCTCAAAAGGTCAGAATGTGTTTGACCATTGAGTCGATTCAACAGCATTGCATCCCTCCCAGCCCCTCGGTCAACTCAGATGCAGTCCAATGACGTTCCTACCATCTGTTCCCTCTGTCTCCCTCTCCAGCTCCCTCTCTTTCTAATGACCCCTCGCCCCATCAACCCTTTAGTACCACTGTCTTTGCCTTTCATTCCCATGCTGATGTGACTTAAGCCAACTTAAACAAATTTTAAATGCAATATTTAGTCTGAAGATGACAGACTACCTTGAAGTAAAAAGCAAAAATATATCAGTTTTTCCTTTATTGTCACTGCTAATATTTATCTTGGATTGGATAGAGAGGAAATGTGTTTACTGGTGAACAGACTTGCAAAGGGGGCTTATGGGAAATGTGTACTGAAGAGCCACAATCCAACTAATGCGTCTTGACAAAACATTTTGCTTTCCTCAAGTCCCCGTCTGCCAAAACTTAACTGTCTGTAAATTTCTTCCCCAGTCTGGTTCTAACAGACTCTTCTCTGTTACCCTGGCAAGAGAAGAATAACAAGAGTAGTCTACTCATTTAGAGGGGACATTCATTGAGATGCAGAGAAAGAGATTAATAAAAGCAGCAGATTTTGACTGTGGGTCCTGCCCTGTATCAATAAGCATTCAATTACATCTTTTACTTTAAATGTTCAGCTAAAATGCCATGCGAGCATCCTCACTTCATTCAAAGCTCACAGTAATCTGATGTTGTCTTTGAAAAGACAGTCCCCTGGCACAGAGGGATAATGATTCATCCAAGTATTTTTCAGCAGGCAGAAAAACAACAACCACATGAGAGTCATCTGATGCAGCAAGAAAGTGCCACTGTAATTAGTTTTATACTTGGCAAAAGTACATAGATCTCTTGTTATGGACAGCAAATTAAAAAAGAAGGCAATCAATACCTTGTGTCGGAATCTCACGACTGGTCGATAGGGCGGCAACCCGAATCCCTCCTTGTTGGGTCTCCCGTCGGCGCCAAGCACAGCAAGCCCCAACAGTAAAATTGCCGCTGACCACCATCTGGCTGTCTTCATTGGTCTTTTCCTGTCAAAAACCAAAACAGAATGGTGAGTGCTCTTCTCCAACACTCTGGAGGTTGAATTCCAGTTGGCCAAGACTATACATCAAGTCTGCTGTAATTAGTGTCGACAATGGGAACCGCAAAACTGTCGCTGGTTTAAAGCAAAGCTATCAATATGTGCCCCACACTCGGCAAGGAGATTAGATCTCCTTTTGAATCAATTAAGGGGAACCAGACATCATGAGAAAAATCTAAATAAAGAAGACAAAGAGCAAATATATTAAGGTAATTAAAGTGAGGGCTTTAGATTAATTAGTGAGTGTCTACGACAAGCAACTGATATAGAGGAGAGATTACATCTTTAACAATTTCCTTACACCCTCACAGAGATGCAACCTAAATATATTTATTTAAGGGAGTGAGAGCATTCACTTTTCAAGTTTGACTTTTGCATTACATGAATTAAACAAAACTCAAAAAACATGACCTGTGAAAATGTGTGTCCTAAAAACAGCGATGTTCGAGGAAGTTAAGATGCAGAAAATACAGAGGTATGTGTTAGCGCGCACACACACACACACACTCTCTGTTAAAATCTGTAATGCGCTTGTTCCTTCTTATTTTTATCCCATATCTTTATCTGCATTTATGCCCTCAGTTCTTTCTGCTGCACATCACAAAAATCCCCTTTGTTAGAGGCGCTTTATAAATACATGTAACTCAATCTGACATGTTGATTTTCACAGACAAACACTGAGCTGTACTTCTTAAGCCATCTCAAGCCACCAGTGTCTGCTCATCATCTGCCAACTGAGGGAGATGACTGACAGTGGGATTGTGACCCTGCTTCCTTGTTCTTCTGGAGTGACACCGAGTCAGACAACAATGGCAATGCTGTGGCAGCTCTGTGGGCCCACTTGCTATTCACCGGAGGTCAGGAGGTCACACCAGCAGAGCAGCATGTCACTGTGATGTTCCGGACAAAGAGGGAACACTGAAACTTTATTTCCATGACTTTATGTGACTTTTATTGTCTTCCTGAGCTGCCTGACACCTGCAGATCCCCTGTACATTTTCTTTGAAACCCTTCACATTTCAAGCCAGCTTTTTTTTTTTCGTTGAGCAGATAGAAGAACTTGGTCTGTGCACCATATGTGATTTATCCTGATGGAAATATAACTTTCAGTTGGAAGAACAAATATCAACAGCTTCAGTGTGTATATCATTGTCTTCCAGATTCAAACACCCAATTTTCAGAGTTTTGGTTTCACCTTTAGAGACACTCACATTTCAAAATCTATGTTCTTCATCATGAATCAACCCTCACAGAGTCTCCTACACAAATTACGCCCATCACCAGCCAACAACCAATCCATTAAGTTCCTCCTGTTGAATTTATCTAAATATTAAAGTCGAATTTTCTCAAATAAGACAAACAATACAGATAACTGGAGCAAATATCTACAAGTTTAATGTACAAGTCTTATCCAACATGTTAACATAATGCTGCATTAAGACTTGGTCTCTAGCCTAATTTCCTTCAGAACAAAGCTTTTAGCCTTTGTAGATGAGATTTCTTGTCATGTCAGTCCCTCACTTGTGTCTCTGACGGTGTAGAAGGGAGGGGGTGTTTATGTTCTTTGATAATCCAGTGGGCAGTGTGTTTTTGTTCCATAGTATAGGTCTGGAAATTCAAAAGATCTTTGAACCTGCTAAATTATTTGTTAAAACCCTGCCAATAGCCTTACCAGTCCCCTGCAGACATTTTATGGCCATTTTGTGCTATGGGGCATTAAAGATCTTACTTATTGCCTCTTTAATGTGATCATATTCATTCTCTGTACATTTCTAAACTCTCCAGATCCAGGTAGGAACCCTGCCTGCAGCAGCTGCTGCTCTACTTCTCTGCTAACACAGTCTTTTAGCCACACTAGGTGGATTACCATATCTGCTAGCACAATCAATCAACTTCTCTGTGGCGTCCCAGTGTTAAATGGGTTATTAATGGACTAACTTTTGCAGGATGCTGTGTCGGAGACGGAGACATATGCACAGTTTTAAGAAGTTTAACTGCGTCAAACAACACTGTTTCTCACAGACATTTAACTCATTATGATCAGTCACAACTGCAACGCTAACTTTCCAACTCTGCGCCTACTGACTACTGAATCATTACTTATCTTACTGGGAGTTTCTAAACTGCCAACTATGCTATTCCATATCTCATTAGAAGAGCCTCTTTTCCTTATGAAAATGTCCTTACTGTGGATTGAACAATGCACATTTATATAATTTCTGTTTCAAACCAGAGTGCACAGAGCTTTGCACAGAGTTTTGTTGCTGTTGGTGAGTTACTTTTCTTGTCATTGAGTCTATTTCTTTTCAGCTTGCGCAACATTACTGTTAATAGAGCTTTGGCACAATGAACAACTACAGCGAGAAATAAGATGAAAGCAAAACAGAAGGCAAACGGTGAATATGAATTACAAATAACAATCAACAGCAAACAGTCCATTTACATCAATACATTATACTGACAGATGTTTCTAATACTTTTTGCATCCCATGCATATCAGCTAGGGTAGATTAACTATTAGGAACAACTGTTTGCAGTTAAACACAATAAGATTCAACAGCAGCACAAACTGTAACATCTAAAATGACAATAAGGTTGAATCAAAACAATAATTAAAAAATAAAAATGAATTAAAATTTAAATTTATTTAAAAAACATTCCAACATTTTGTTTGGGTTTTCGATATTTGTTTAGACAAAAACAGTCATCTGAAGACCTTGGACAGTGGAAATTTGTGATGGGAATTTTCACTTTACATTTATAAACCAAATGATTAATCAATTAACTGAGAAAATAATCAGTAGACTATTCAATAGTGAAATTAGGGCTGGGTTGGGGGCAAGAAAAAAAAAAGATTCTTTGATTCAAATTGATTTTTTGTATAATCCAATATCGATTCATAAAATCATGAGACTGATCTTTTAATATGCCTTTTACAGTCTCCTGTGGATGTGTGAAACTGTAACCCCCCGTTTGTCTGTAGTCATTGTAGCCAGTGCACTGGGGTACGTTAGCAATGCACATTACTTACCTATCTTTAGTTTGAGAAGCATGTCTAAACTGTCATGTTAAATAAAAAGTACATTAATGCAACTGCTTTGGGGTCCATTGATAATATAAATGTTATGAATGCACCAGGTTAGAGGCACAATTTGCAGCATTAATTCTATGAGAATCTCATTCATATCAAAGCAGAATTTGTATTGTAACTGAAATTTCTCTGACAATCAATATCGAATTGAATCGAGAATCACATCAAATTGGGACCTTGTGAATCGTTACTTAATCAATATGGGTAATCAATGGCAGCCCTAGCCCTTATCATTAAAACTAAAACTGAACATTATGATATAGGATTTTTAGCTGGGTAGTTGGGTTAGAATTTGTTAACAATTAACTAGCATCTGAGTGTATTAAGTGACTTCAGGCTAAAACCTATTCAGAAAGGTTATTTATGTGACAGAAGCTTTAGGATTTAAAAAAAAAAAAAAAATGTATGGACGTGTATGGCCCTTGATTTAACTGACATCAACTCTTGTCTGAGCGTGCCTATATACTTGTATGTACAAGTAACGTTGGGCGATATGTTAAAATTTTCCAACCAGCCACCATCAGTACAACAACTGGTTTGAATAAATTTGTCTTAACCCATCCTCTCTCATACGCATTATTTAATGTGAAAATCTAATTTTCCTGAAACATTACAGCCTATAAGCTATTTTTCTTTAATTAAATCAATCACCTGGAGATCTTTGATAAGCGACCGAACCTAGTTTAAAAAAAAGAGTTTGATGGCGTCAGATAAAGAACCACTTGCAACTTCCATGAGAACAAAAAAGGTTTTTGATCTAGTTCATGAACATGATTTATGAATTGATGTTGCATTTCAGCACCAATTAAAGGGACAGCAACCACTTAGGTACTGCCCTGTTTTGTGAAAGACGTGTATATGGCCCAACTCCAACTGCCAGTTTCGATTAGCGCACACCTTGAATTGCATTTTTCAGGTTAACTATTTACTGAGTTTAATTTTTAAGGAGTTAGATCATTAAACTAGCAAATGAAAATGACAAAAATTGCTCAAAAAACAACTTATACAATTATCAATAGCCAAATACTTGTCCAATCACCCAATATGTAAAAGTTCTTATGTGTGACCAAGAGTGTGTTTTTGAATAAATACTGCAAGTCGGGAGTCTTACTGGAGAAAGAAACTGTCCTGAAGTTTTCCCTGGACCCCCCTTACCTGAGGGAGTGCCATCACAACTCTGGCTCATGGTTTTAAATCCCCTGGAACATGTCTAAGCTCTTGCATTGACTTTCAAATGAAGACTACCTATTTCCCACTATGTACACAATGCATCATGTCTTGACAAGCTCTCAGTCGCACCCCCATCCCCACCCCACCCCCCAAACATCCATCTCGTTCAGCAGATTTTTGCCATTCAATGCACGGGGCAAGAAAGAAAAACAACACAAATGTCTGTACAGTACAGCAGACATGACAGATACTACGTGTATGCACCAGCCGACTGCACCACACTGGGCATTAGCTGGGTCTGAATAAATGTAATTCACTATCAGCTGTCATGCATGTTGGTTCACTTATAACTCTAGAAAATAGGAATGCATAATTAAAACCATGCCATTCATTTTCCTGACAGTGTGCATGATTTCCCCCCAAAAAGGCCTTGAGGAATACTCCTCTCCCACATGACTATTATACCATAAAGTCAGCTTACGCTAATTCTGAGTTATTGCTGATAACTCGTCAATTTACAGCTTTCTAATTAGAGTCAGCTTGTCTCATATATAATAAAACAAAGCCCTTGAGAAATGAGGAATTCTGAATGTCTGATTGTCCACTGGGAACTTTTGAGTTTCTTCCCTGACAGTTTTTTCAGTAATAGTAACAGAAGGTCAAATCTGTGAACATACAGTCTCAACAATCAGAACCGCCTAACACAGTGGTTCCCAACCTGTGGGCCAAGGACCACTGGTGGTATTCCAATATAGGTTCAAATCTGTATTTCCAAACAAGCCAGAATAATCTCAGTCTTCATTTTACAATGTCTATTTAGATGCACTTGAACAAAACAGTACTACTACCCATAACATTTATTTGGAAATGAATTGGATTTCACAGATAAATAAAGCTTTATCAAATAATGAAATCAAAAAATTTAATAAAATCATTTTCACAACCCCAGAGAAGAAAAAATAGCCAATAATTTACAAGAAAACGGTAAAGATTAGAGTAATACCTGGAAAAAGAAGCATAACTTTGCGATGCAGAAATACATTTATTCTCATTTCCTCTCCTGTTAATCAACTTGCGACCCCTCAGATTTAACTTGTGACCTCTTTCTGTGGGTACCGACCTCCAGGTTAGGAACCACTGTCCTGAACAGCAGCTGCATCCAGAGAAAACTGGACTTATTTGTTGTGATAGCTTTTACCCCCTCACTTTAGTTACATTAACATGTTGTGTGCAGTTTCTGACACAATTTATGGCTATTAAAGTTCAAATGTTTTTTGTCTATATCTCCCTGCAATTTAAAGCTGGGAGCATGCAAGCGTGCAATGTTCAACACCTTTCAGCTCTCTTAAGTTCCCAATGAGTTGTTCAACTGGAAACAGTAAACCACTGTGGTTGTACTGTACAGCTCCCAAGTGTGAGTGGGGTAAATATCCATGAATAAGAACAGGGCAATGCTGCAAACACACAGGTGCTCAGTCAACTGATTCCTGCCAAACAACCACTAAAATACTTGCAAGGCTCAAGACTTCTTCAAGGTCATTGTGCTGTTTGAAATACTCACATAAAGAGCAAATCAGACCTCCTGCCATTTCAACACAGTAACAGTTTTACCAAGCATTAAACTTAACCTTTCTTACAATTAAGCTACTTGAACTACATACTTTGGAAGATGTCATTTACTATCTTTAGAATGCAGGTTATCCAGCCGATATTTTTTGTCTCTTAGTGTCACATCTTCAAGTGTTATATTCCATGTGAAAGAAATACACAAGGTCACATCCTGCAACATTAGCTTATCTTATTTTTATTCTTATGCTGCCACCAAACTAACTGATGACAGATACAATAGAAAGGAACAGCAGAAAATGCCCTGAGTTTGCCACAGAGGTAATTTAAAAAAGTCTGTTCTGCAGCATAGACAATTTTCTATATACCAACATTATTCCTTAAATGCCACTTTGCAAACTGTGTTTGAAACCTGTCATGTGTTGAAATGACATTTGAGGCATCATTCATTATTCTCCTGTGACAGCAACTTTTCAGCACTTTGGCAGTTATATCCTATTTTTTATGGGTGTAAAATGCAAAGAGTCCAAGGGGGTAAAATAACCACTTTTTTCATTTGTTCACTCTTATTTATCTACTTTGCTGAGCTTGCATGAGATTTTTCTGCAGTCATCATACTTCAAAGTCAGCCAGTCATGCGGATTTACACCAGGAGAGCAGTCCAGTACAATCAGAAATGTTGCAAAGTTGAGCTGTGTACCAAAGCTTCAGTGTTCCGCAGGGTTTTCGTTCACCAAGTTAATATGGCTTTTTACTTTTAGACATTTGTGTACCACATAGAATGGACTATAATACCTGATTCACTCTCTTATTGACCAAAGTATGAAGGATATTAATGAAAATCAGGAGGGTTGGTAAAACCTGGAGTAATTTACCACTTGCATGAATTTAATGAAATCTGTATCATGCTTGTGCCAGTTCTTTCCAGCAGTATACAACAATAATTCCATCTAATGTCTTAACTACCATTACTTTACTAATATATTTATTAGTACTGGGCCGACATGAGAGATTTAACCTGTGTAAGCACCCGGTTTCATACGTTGAACACTTGAAATGCCTGAGGATTTGTCTTTTTTTCAAGTTGATCAGCCAAAGACAAAACGTTATGGCCAGACTGTTTTGTTTTTATCAATTAACATTATATGTAATGAATATTCAATGGAGACAAAAAAACACGTCAACTTTAGACGGAGTTATAAAACTAACATGTAGGTTATATACTCATACACTGAATACCACTGGACTCCACACTGCTTTGTAAGGCTTTGTTAAAATGCCGTTGTGTCCGGCAGCTCATCGCAGGGCACTCACCTAATGACGACGACCCTGATGTTGAGCCGCTGATTTATCCAGGTGAGGCACCAATTTATCCCTTTCGGTGATAATAAGTCGATTTTTGGACACATGTTGAACATACAAAGCCATTGGAAGGAAGGCGGTCGTCTGAACAACACTTCAGCAGAACTCATGTCCTGGTCTGCCGTACGTTAAATATCAGTCGCGCCGCAGGTGCATCCACACTCAATTAATTCAACCCTGAGAAATCCAAGATGGCGCAGAAAGGTTTAATGACGCAGGAGCAGAGGCTGACACAGTCAGGTAAAGCCACGGCACAGTACCGCTTACAGCACTGAAAGTAAAGTGAGGATGATTTCAAAGATAATGTTATAACTTTTTTTTAATTACCAATTCATTTCTTACAAAGTGCAAATGGAAATAACCTAAATCAAAACCGTATTTGCTGTGACCACCTTTAGTCACCACCTTTAAAACAGCGGGGATTCTCCCAGGTTCACTTGCATGCAATTTTTTTTTTTTAGGTATTTTGCAGGTAAGTTGTTCCAAGCATTATGGAGAACTTGCCACAGATCCTCTGTGGATTTAAGCTGTCTCCATGTCTTCAGTCCCTTCATGTAATCCCAGACAAACTCTATGGTGTAGAGATCAGGGCTCTGTGGGGCAAGACCACCTGTTGCAGGATTCCTTGTTTTTCTTGTCTCTGAAGATAGTTATGACTCTGACTGTGAACGTTTGGAGTCATTGTCATGCTGCAGAATGAATTTGGGACCTGTGGCCTCCCTGTTGAATAAAAATGTAAACATTTAAAATGGCCAAAACTTTCAGACAGTACTGTTTGGTATATAAAATAAGTACTATAGTGCATGTTTAGCCCAAAGTAATTTACCAAACAGCAACAGCAACAATATTTTTCTAAAGAGGGTCAGTGTTTAAATTAGTTTTGTTTGTTCTTGTTGTTTCTGTAAAAATGCTGCAGCCAGCATTTGTAAGTACTTAAAATAAGCCCTTTAAACAAAGGTGAACTTTAAAGCAGGGTTTTTCTTACTCAAGAAATTGGATTTGCTTTTTATGTCAGCACTGTCATCAGCAAAGGAGGGGCCTTTGCCACCCTAAACTATTCTGCAAATGTGTAGTGGGATGTAAACAATAGATTTTTTGTTTGTTTGTTTGTTTGTTTGTTTGTTTTTGTTTTTGTTTTTTAATATAACCACCCTCACTACAAGAGAATCTGTATTTTCAAGAGATTTAGTTTGTTTTGCATAGACAAGAAGTTAGGCAGACACCTACATTTCTTATTGCTGATTTAATTACTTTGAGTTTTGTTTTTCAAAAGTTCTGAGTCTGTCCACTGTGGACTAAAAAACAATGTCAACTTCTGACTGGGTGATAAAACTTATTTATGTTTCAAAGCTCCAGTGGCTGGTCAATACAGTTAAAATGATTTTCTTCGCCAGGTCTAGTCAAAATGAAGCCCAACTGGCTATACAGCTGAGAAATTGAATTGCAGTATGGGGCACCAGGGCCGTCAGCTAGCAGGGATGCGGTGGTTGCTCCCAGTTTGCTCTGTAAACCAATGATTTCCTAGAGAGGCTTGTTTGAAATTATTCAAATTGTCAGCGAGGTCACTGGAGGGGAACTTGAAGTCAGCAGATAAACTGCTCCGCTTTCCTCTCTCCCCCCACCTCTTTCACCATATGCTTCAGCTGACACATCCCTGAACCCCTGTGGGCAGCTCTCTTTAAGCACACTCAGTGGTATTTCTATATACAGATCAATTTGGTTGAAGTACTACAGTTTGTCTCAGAGATATCTGGAGAACACTGGAGCATCTGCTGTGTGTTTGCTGCCCAAGCACCCTGCCACAGCATGTCTTATTTGGCAGAGTTATCATGGCACTTCTCATACCCATACATCCCCGGCAGCGCTGTATACTGATAAAGGACTCCTTCAAGTTCAAAGCACGTCCAAAACCACAGGCGACACTCTTCTCCCTGGGGTGGTGCTTCCGTTTGGTCCCTGTTCTTCCCGTACAAATGCTGAAAATGCTGTGCCAATCTCTCAGATGGAGCCGTTTTCTTACAACAAAGGAACAGAGGGATGACTTTGAATGTCATACATGCCTAAATGAGTATCTCATATGGTATTCATGTTATGCCCTTGCATGGTGTCTGTATGAATCTTTTTCAAGAATTCCCTACATCTTACAACTGCTTTGTTATTATTTTGCTGCATAAAGGAAACATCAGCTGCCGCTGTGGTCCACACATTTATGATGTGCATAAAATTGAAACGCTTGAGGTTTGAAAAGGACATGCTGAGAATGCTTTGCATAGGGGGAGAAGAAAGCACTTGACTACAGTTTTCTGGTGCTTCTGGAGGAGTAAAAAACTCTTAACAACTCAAACGGACCATACTACATTTCTCTCTGCAAGACTGGCAGTCAGCGAGTCAGTTAATAAATGGCAAAGTGGGTTCATCAAAAGGGGCAGCTCTTGCCTCAAGGTTAGAGGAGTTGGTGGGTGAATATAAGGTTGTAAACTTATATTCTCCAACCATCTCAGAGAAACAGGGTGTTTAAAGGGCCAACCATTTCCCCTCCTTTAGAAAATACTGCTGAGATTCCCCCTGGGCCCAAGTACTCAACCTGATGAAGGCCACAAGCCGAATCGCCTTGGTCTAACAATAAAGCTCCTCTATATACCACAAGTATTGCTGGAGTTTAGACTTCTCTCAAAGTACTCAACCCCAAATATCTACTGTGAAACTACAAACTGGTTGACAACATAAGGAAGGGAGTGAGAAAAAAAAAGATGATATATGTAGCAGGGAGAAGGTAGGAATTGGTACATGTATAACGACCTTTCTTATTTCATAAATCTCATATTTCCAAACACAGGCCTCAATTAAATTATGCTATAAACTGAGCAATATATAGGCTATAAACTAAAAATTAAAACTGAACTGTATGTCGCCTGTAAAGCTTTTACAGGATCAGATTTTCTATTCACCTTTTCAAGAATGAAGTCATAAAACAGTTCTCTGCTCCCTCGCGGCAGTGGCGCCAAACTCTTCAATTCCCCTCCAGCCTGCAAATCAAAGCTGTTAATTCTGACACTGATAAGAGGCCGGTGCTGGTAATTCATTAAAAGTGCAGTTTAAGATAAATGTAAGATTGTTCTAAGTGAATTTCCAGAAAAACTGCCAACCTGTTAAGATGTTTCCAAAGCAGTATTAATCACTCATGTCTTAACATTTATTTATTTCCTTTTACTTAATGCACAGGATTCAGTCAATGGGGTTATTGTTTATACTGAGACAGTAACATTACACTATAATTTCCATTATTCATGGTCAATTTTTGCCATTCAATTATAATATAAGACATGATGTTGAATGTTTGAGATGGTTATTATACTATTGTTCAATCATATAATTATTATTAATAAAAAAGAATCTCACTTATTACATTATTTACACTACTAAGAACTAGATGGTCTGTGGTTCAGTATTTTAAAAACATAAAACTAAAAATAGATTTTTGACAAAACAATCCTAACTCAAAGTCAACTCAGCAGCTTCTGCAAGACCTTTCACCTGTTTTACATGGTCTTCATCAACAGATGCAGAGTTTGCTTGATCTGTCAGCCGTCGCTGTTATGTTATTCTCCATAGCAGTTTTAGGACTTTCAGTCTGTTCTGGCTTAAAAGTATGACTTTGCTTACTCCCATAAGTGCCATGGATGAGGAATGTTGGATATGGTTAAAAGCTAATAAGCTGATGTTGAGTTATAACTGTTTTGTCAAACTAGTAAAGGAAAAACTTTGATGCAGAAAAATACATTTGTATGAAGGCCACCTTTTGCAGTGATCGATATTGTTTTGCTGCTTTCCAGTCGTGTATTTTATAAGGCTGTTTTATCACCATGCAGTAAAGCATAAATACAGTGCTGGTCTGCCTCCTTTGTCTTTTGGCAACAACTTGGAAGCTACATAATCACTGTTGTAGAATTTTAATACTACAAAGCAAGAGAACACTTGTCTATTAAATCCTCTGGCCAGTACTGTCGAAACTTTCTCCTTCAACTTTGTGTTGATGAGGTTTGAGTTCCTGTAGGTTGTATTGTTTAGTACTGTTTCATCTGTTCAGGTGACGGTCGCTGCTTGTGATAACTGCCCAATCCTTCTGTTTGTTCCAAGCTGTTGCAGCAGCTGGAAACATAAAACAGATTACTTCCTATGTGCCAGAGGATTCTTCCTGGAAAAAATAAACTATAAACTAGGTGATTATAACCTCAAATGAGAAAGCTGTGATTATTGGGATGTGCTTTGAATCATGAATCTGTGATATCATCCGGCAGTAAAGAGTAAAACATTTCTCCTTTTTAGCAGGAACCTTTCCATGAACCCAGAAAAATGGTTAGGGTTGTAGTTCCTGCCCCCAAAAAGTCCTCTTGCTCCCAAGAGCGTACTTTGTGATTGTTCAGGAACTACAGGTCTAGAGGTTGCTACAACATGTGTACAGCATTCGTTGAGACATAAACCAACCTTTTCTGTCACTCCCAATTCCCTTTCTACCTCTGCACATCTAATTTCATTATCACCATTACTGAAATGGAAAACACAGTTGTGCTAAAAGGACTTTGAGTCCCTGAGTGCTCCTTAGCTCCTGGGACTATTTGGTCAAAAGGTTCTGATGAACACATATTATCACCTAAAGATCAGATTAAATCTTATATTACAACACATCTCATCAGTGCTCCTTCTCTCACAAGAACGCTGCAACTTGAACAGTCTTGTCGTGTACCCAGAATTAGGTGGTTTGAAGCCACCTCCTGACATAACCATCATTGTGTAATCACTGGCAATTCATCTAAAATGACATGATGACAGATGTTTTGGTGAGAGGATGTACAGCATCTTTTTGCTACAAGAGCACTTCCTCTGCAGACACCCAGCTGTGCTGGCAGCTGTATCTGCTGACAGCTAGCATGGTCTTCTGCTATGTGTGCAGCCTCTAATTTTCCTGCGATCTCCATATTTGGAAGCTAAAGTTGCATTTGACATATTTAACTCATATTTCTCCACAGACCAGCTCAAACATATGTGACCTTTTAAGTTTTGCTGCAGTCTCTCTAACAATTAGATGTCCCTGCTTATATGTAAAGATTGTGACTGACTGTGTTGTAAAATGTATAGGCCAGTGATACTTGAGGAGTTATAATCAGGTCCTATTGATTTGCTTTGCTTTTATATTCAGACAGAAGGAGATACGTAACACATTAACTAACTCAAGCTCACCTATAAAAAAACCTCTGTACTACAAATCCTCCAAACTAAATGACCATATACCTGATACGACCCACAGGAATTTCCTCTGACCTAGCACCACTGCGGTGGCAGGCATGTGTCATCATAGTTACAATAATGATCACACAGTTAAGGTTATTGAATGGTTAGGTTTAGGCACAGAACTACTTGGTTAGGTTTAGGAAAACGTGATGGTCTGGGTACTTTCTTAAAGTTAGCGGACCTTTGTAATCATGGTTACAATAATAAAGATGCAGTTAACTTGTGCAATGGTCATGGTTAAAAGACAGAACAATGACAATTGGTTTCAAATAAGAGACAAATACTTGTCTCTTGTGTCAAAGTCTTGCTCAGTGGACTCATTCATCCACCCCATCCTCCTCCTAATGCAGACTTTGTCACTCTGTTTACTTTATGACTCAAATTCTGACTTTGCTCCCGTCATGATGCTAGAAATTGCCTAACAATGAAACATAACTATGGGTCTTGCACAGACGACCTATAGGCTCATTTTTTACAGGACAGTCTCGCTCTGTAATAACAGTCCACTGTTCAGATAGGTGAAATGCCAGTGGAACTTCATTAACTGTATCCTGGTTTGTGCTATTCACAGCAATATAATGAGCAATAGTGGTTATGGTATGAGAAACGTGCAGAAAGGGCTCTTTTCTTAAAAAAGTATGGTTCTGCTTTATTTCTTTCTTTTCTTCTCAGGCACAATTTTCAGAGAGGTGGGATTTCTTTGTGGAGCTTAAATTGAGTCTAAATAGTTGAGGCAAAGCTGAAGAGGCCTTGAAAAAGCTGTGGCCCAAACCTGGCACATCCTTAATCATCTCCCAGATATTCTGGATCACGTCCAAATAAGAGGCACTTGAGCAGCCTAATGTCCTTCCATAATCACCGTGATATATTAACTATGACCAGTTATGTTAATGGACTAATTCATTAAGCGAATGAATGCACTAATTTGTGTGTATTTTCTGTCAGTGTGATTGTAGTCGTATAAAATGCAGGTGTTAATATCAACTCTGTGTGGTGTAAGAAGTTAAACTCATTTGGAGAAAATCTAATTTTCTTTATCAATATGCAAATGTATGCATTGAGATGCTCGAAATGGGGGTGAGGTGATCAAACCTGCGATTGGAGTATTAAATATGACAGACAGTCACTAGCATGATGATGTGGCGCCTTCCACCATGTGCTGTGCTGTACAGATAAAACGATGGCGAGGAGGGGTAAGAGGCAGGATGAAGTAGTAGGAGTCCTTGAAGTGAGATGGGTCAACTCACTGCATGAAATGATTAAAAGCACCTTTGCGAACAATATAAAAGGTCCATATTTTCATACTTTGTCATTTGACTCTAGCATTAAAACATTTTAGCTTCTATCTCTCAGAGGTTATGATTTTTTTTTACAGTACATTATGTATATTTCACACAACAGTAGCATATTCGAACCTGAGGCACACTTAACCTTCAAAACTAACTGCTGTTAGGGTAATCTCTCTTTTCTTGACCTTGACCACAAAGTCTACTTAACTTCTAGTAATACAACTTTTTTTCACTGATACAGACTACTGTCTAGATTCTTTCCTTTTGTGTCCATTAGACAATTTTCTTACAGATGGTGAATAAACCTTTTCGACATTGGAGGTTTTCTATCTTTAACTGTCCAGGGAATGATCCACTGAGGTTCACATTCAATTTTACACACAGTCCCACTGAGAAACTGTCCACTACATTATGACTCCACTGTTGGCCACTGAGCAGTGTCAAACAAATAACATAGTAGTTAAAGGACCTTTTCAAGCACATTGCAAGGAAGTTGTTGAGGAAGGGTCACTCCTCAAATTTCCCAGAGATATTGCAATTTGTTTGATAGATATTATTAGTAATTTCTCCAATGTTAGACGCAGAGTATGTTGATTTACAAATAGTATCAGGCTTATATTTTCCTCATATTAATTATGGATATATTTTATCCATATTTTTTGTATGTATATTTATTTATGTTCTATTTTTAATAAGAAAAAAAAAACACTTTTGTTTGTGTGTGTAAGTGAATGGGTGACTTGCTGCTACCACATTATCCAATGTTGAGGTTGCATTCCTTTCATGTTCAGTGAATGCTGTCTGCATGAGTAAAAACAATTTACAACTAGGATCTGACACCAGAGACTTAATAGACAAATTATCAAATTTGCTAACAGTGTTTGCTTATTGTTTGTCATGCTGCTTTAGTTTTCAGGTCGGTTGTGAAGTGGGCACCAGGGTGGCACACGGGGAAACTCGTCACAATGGCAGCTGTGCTTCTGACTTGGTCTAGTACCAACTGGCAACTGAACAAACGATTCGCAATTAAAATAGACAATTGAAATATCCAGAACAGCCACGAAATAGACTTTTAGGTGAGACTGTCTTGCCACGTACTGTTTCTAAGGTCAAGAATTAACTTTGAATGTCAACTTTTACAGCAACAATGGTGAGAAACCCTTAAAGCAATCCGAAAAAAATTGAATTTGAAATTCCTTGACCAAAATCTCAGCATGACCCACTAGATGGACCTTGACATGGAATTGTTTTATCAAATGATCTTTACAGAGTCAAGAATAAATCTCAAGAACCTCAAGCCACATGTGGTTTGAGCTTGCTGGTAGGAAGCCAGTGAGGTGTCGTTTCCTTTTTACTGCACCAGCAGCAACATAATTTGTGTTTGTTCTGCTGGAAGGTCCTTTAACTATAGTGAATGCCAGCAATAAAGAAATTCAGAGAAACTTGTCTCATCTTTCAAAACCCCCTATATCAATCACAGGTCCCTACAGTTACAAGGCTCTGAGTTCACTGGCTCACTAAATAATTAGTGCAGATTTCTTAGGATTTGTGAACCCTCACTTTCTTTCGACTTCAAAGAACAACTTGCCGTCTACAACCTTCTCTCTGAACCCTTTAGGACACCGCTCCTCCAATATCCCAGACTCATTAGACAGGACGCACAGCTCCAAATGCCAAGCGGATAACAGCGGTGCACCCGTGCCACCAGATAACAGATAAAGACGTAGATAGGCCATTGTTTAAATTTGTTGGCTACATGTTGTGATGACATAATTCATTATCCCCCATCCTTTTTATGAGGCTGTTATCTGTTTCATTCAGATATCTATCCAAATGCATAAAATGTGATTACACTGAGCTTTGAACTTGTGCTGCTGTATTGTGTCTTCTCACTAAATCCCTCGCACCCCACAGTCACATTTTTCCACTGAAGGAGAAACATCAGAAATTCTTGGAGTATTTTTACTGTGTTGTGTGTGCGTGTGTGATTAGATAATGCCTATAGTGCTATGTTTCTATATTTATACCCACATGACCGTCACTCATCTCTTTTTACACCCAGAGCTCTAATTAAGTTTTGATATACTCTGCTGCCACTATTAGGGTCACACAAACAGATCACATTTTATGTATCTGGAATATATAATGTGGGAATATGTGAGCCAGTAAGGATGGCAAAAGTGGATGAAAAAAAGTTATTTTTCTGCCCTGGTAGCAACTGCAGAACCCGAGAGCTAAATCACTTTCAAAGTTAATCTGCTATAAATCCTAGCAGGCAGTCCAAATCTAGGCAGAGAAACTTTTGAAACCAAATGTGGAATTTCAATGATCCTCACACTCAGAAAAGTCGGTGCTTCACTGGAATTCAACAACAACACCAGAAGCAAAACAAAGAAGGTATTTCCCTTCCTGAGAACACCAGCATCTCATTTGATTCCTGCTTTACTCTTACACTGTATGTGGGATATGAAAAGACTTCTGTTGGAATCATGAAGATGTCAACTGTGCGAGACTGGTGCATAAACTGAGAGTAGGCGGAGGGATTTAGAGCAGGGAAAACATTAAGAAAGTCAATAAGGTAACTAGAGTTCAGCTGGTCAAACACTGGAGCGTTAATGAGCCTCTGATGTGTTTCTAAGTTAGCAGCCTGCTTTGTTCTCAGCAGGACTATAGATGTTTTATGTTATGGACTGTGGGCTTTCAGTGATCACTGAGACAGGCTGAGGGATCCTGCAGGGACTCAAACATTACTCTGAACTTTGATCTTTCACACTTGTCTTGTCCAACCTCATAATTTTTGTCTTGTTTAAGACACAAATGTGATGGAAATTTAGAGAAAATGAGGCTACACACAATAATGTTCTGGACATTGATTATTAAAGCTTTTACAAGTCTGTTGACTAGTTTCCTTTGTGTTTTGAAATTTGTCTTGTACTACTCTAAATTTGCTTTCTTGAGAATTGGATGAGAACATCAATACCACACCATTGTTTCTATGGTGAATATGAAACTACAGCCAACAGCTGGTTATCTTAGTGTAACACAAAGACTGGAAACGGGGGGGAAACCGTAGTGTTAATCCCGTTCAAATGGGATTTTAAAGAGGAGAATGATACCTTCCAGTAGCTGACATTATAACAGCACATTTTAACTACTTGTACAGAGTCCTGCAGTCCTGATGGCTTTAATTTTGCCTGTCTTCAGATTGGTTCCCAAAGAGGCCTATGTTGGTGTTAACAGGTTTCCAACAGATTGGTAAAAAATATTTTTTTAGCTTCCTCCATTTTCACACAAAAGCCAAATTGCACTCACTGTTAAAATGCAGGATACGCTTTTGAGTTCACCTTAAAATAGAATGACATTGCCCTGGACAGGATTTAAATTACAGGAGGGCCAGTGTGTTCGCTGAAAGACAGTTGGTAATTTCATCTGTAAATATACTTGGATGAAGAATTATTCACATTCGCACTCCAGACTGGATTAAAATCACTGACCAGAGCAGGTAATATTAAAAGCACCCCACCTTCCCAAGAGAAATAATAAATCCCATCAGATTAGGGTTTAAGGCAACAAAATCCACCTACAAGAGCCAGGTTACCTGTTTCCCATCTTTGTGATAAGTTAAGCTGCCGTCTGCTTGCTATAGCTTCATTTTTGCTGAACTGTATTTAACTCTCAGCAAGAAGGTGAATTAGTGTATTGAGCCAAAATGAAAATAAAATGAAATAAAAATTGAAACTTGAACATGTACAATTCCCAGACAACCGGGTAAACTTTATCTACTGAAGATTGTTTTATATAATTTTTTATTTTATATATATTTATATTTTACAAATGAAATCAAATCAAAGTAACTTCACATACAATAGAACTTACTTAAACTTGTAGGGAAATTGTGGGATTCTAGGCTTAAACACTGCTTGCACTTGTAATAGAGTCTTTAGGTTTTCTTAGAGTATATCATATGTCTTTGATCCACCCAGGCAGTCGTCTACCAAAAGCAAGATAGCACACTGTGACCAGTCACCAGCTGCCAGTTTGTACTATATGAAAATTTGATCTAATTCATCTTCAGGGAGTATGCGCATTATTCATCACAACTCTGAATAACCACCCAGTGGGAAAATGAAGTGATTCTAATATATATTTTGTCATGCACAGGATTTCTGTCTAGCTTGGCATGATATCAGAGAATTATAAACAGCCTTGTGTGTATGATGAGCTCCAATTGTACCCTTGAATTCATCCAAAAGCCACAATTATTAACAACTGAGAGCATGAGTGAGCTCCAGATTACAAAATATTTCCAACAGTCATCCTGCACAGCAGACGTTTGAGGACCTTTTTGTGCAGCGGCTCCAGACTGCACCCATAAGTTCTGTGTGACAAAGGTTTGACAACGGGGACTTGGACATTATATGGGCCACATTACAATCATTTATGATCGCGGGAGTCTCTACATACGAGGCAGTAGCAGGATAGACCTTGACTTTTCTTTTATAGACGTTTAATTTATAGACCATTTCAAATGTCATGAAGTCCCTGGCTGTTGCTACAACTTTGCAGGAAAAGCCTGGCAGAGGCACACGGCTCTCACAATTGTTAACAATCATTACATAATCAGACTGATCTGATCGACTGCACTGTGCCCAGAATGATGGCATCACACTTGGCTGCAGTGGCAGTGAACGCTGAACTGCGACCTGTGATGCTATTAAAATGCAACGCATGGCCAGACCACCCCAACACCCGCCTCCCCAAATGTCATACGCTTCCAACAAACAGCAAACAACAGCGTTATTGTCTCTGAGACAGACTGTTATGTCTCCTATCTAGCCTTGGCCAGCGCCACCAACACCCCCACCCACCCAAACATATTTTACAATGCCTCAAGCCACATGTGCCATCAATGTGCTTGCAGTGCACTGACAGGATTAGCACAGAAACCTAGAGCCTGTTGACCCTCACCCTTAAGGTTTGTGCAACTTCTATTATGGTCTGACCATCTGCCAAAGAGCACTGAGACAGAAAGAGAGTCGTCTCAATATTTCACCAGGCCTTGGCTTTACAAGAATCCATGAAAGCCTTGTTCTGCCGTACTGTATGAAATGGGTTATGACAATAACAATTTAACAATCCACTTGGAGTACAATCAAGACGTGGGAGTGAAAGAGGTCATGCTTCAGAAATCTAGAGCTGTTTGAAAAGTCAGGAGATGGAGCCTCATACTGTTGCCTTAGATTGATCCCCAAAGCAAATGGGAAAAGAAATGTGATCCAGTGGAAATGTTACCAGCTTGACTTCACTGCAGACTGAGTAGACATTTTCATACATCATTAGAGCAAGTTAAGCATGTGCTAATAATCTAAATTATATTATAACTGTTCTCATCTGTAACTGCTACATGCTTTCAAGCAGCAGTGAGGTCCTATAAAAGATAAATGCAGTATGCACAATGGAGGAAACATAATCAAACAACCCTCCTGTTTGCCAGGAGATATAAAAATATCAGGATCTAGTGTCTCCTACACATGGCAGAGGGATGACATATCTCAATGTGTGTGGGTCTACCGCACAATAAAGATTCCACATATTGAGGAGGGGAACAACAAAGACGGACACAGAGACACAGATGGGTGTTGGCAGCAGTTTAAAGCTTAGCTTGAAGTGCAAAGAAGGGAGATGCAAAAGCGGAAGTGTTATTGTAGAGGGGGGCTGAGGCTGAGCTGTTGTATCCCAACAATTGGTATATCAAAATGTACATGGAAGACAAGACTTTTTACAATGTGCAGTAATAATAGTTGAATAATAGTAGTCAAAGTCACCATCCATACCAAGAGTTGCTGGCCAACTAAATGGAGAGGATTCAAGAGGTAAATACCATACAAATAGTGCAGCTGGGCCCATTATATAAGTGCTTCACTTACTAAATTGCTCCAGTGGAGTCACGCTGGCTGTAATAAGAAACTCCCAGGTGCAAACATATGTACTCTAACTGTGAATGTGAAACCAGGCATTGCTTAGAAAGAACATATGCACTTAGCAAATCTTCTCTGGAAAAACTCTGGGTCAAAACAGGTGCTTTTAACTTATATATATTTTGGGAATTATGCTTAATCACTTTGTTGGACAGAATTACACACGGAGATTGATACACTGCATCCTGTGCCTGTTCTTAAAATGTCCATGCAAACTTATTTCAACATGTACTTTGTATTGTGCAAAGTACGTGCTGAAACAGTTTCTTGGTGAACAACAGCTGTGCACAGTGATGTCTCAGATTCTTGTCATCACTGTAAGTTTGCCAGGCAGTGGAGATGCTGCACAGAAGTGCTGGGTGGATGGACAAATTGCTCATTACATTACATAACAAATTATAATTTTTAGATTTTTGTCTCTGTAACAAGCAAATTAGGTACAACATGTTAATTGTTGAGCTCTAAAAGATTTTTGAAATTTGGACAGCACTTGGCCAGCTGTGTCCCCCTGCCTCGCAGCTCTTGGTCCACACCTAACGCACAGACACGAGAATGGTATCAGTCTTCTTGTAATTGCGTTTGAGATCGTGTAATAAATATCTCTGGTTGTCAAAATCAAAACCATTTGCATGACAGGATACCAAGTGATAAAATATTTTATTTAATGTCATTTGAGGAACTGACCCTTTGGATATCAAAAAAGGCTTTAAAAATGTGCAACAATATGACATGTTGAAGAACTCCAATATGACAGGATGTTTAAATCTCCATCTGCAAAAAACTCAAATGCCTTTCACTTTATAAATCCATCAAAGGTTCTGTAAACTAGATTTTAAATAATAATATAGCAGCAACTATAGTTGCTACTACTATAGTGAAGTAATGGTATCTTGAGCAGAGAAGTCACACCCCCTTTGTATGTGTTTCAGAGTTTCTCTGCATGTTAGTACATGTGAGTCCTTTGTGATAAGTTATTGGTCCCCCTTATGTTTATAAATATACAGTGACTGCCCACATGTGAGATGGCACAGTGCAGTAAGTAGTATTCAGGTGAAAGCAACTGTCCTGAATTTCCGTCACTGAAGAAACCATGTTTTTGTGCAAGAAGGCCTCAGACAAAGAAATAGATAAGACCAGAGCACAGGCAGACTGGCCTTGAGGACTACCAGCCAGTGCCCTGTCAAAACATCCAGAACATTTTTCAAGTTTTTACTGGCTCCATCAGTGTGTTTACTGGCTCTATCAGTGTAATTCATGCAGCCGCGTCCCAGTGGATAAGCCTTTACTGAGATGGAGAGCAATAAGAGCTGCTAAGTAACTTGATGGCTACATTTCTGTTTTCATTAGTGACTGACTACAGTAGGCTTCATATCGTTAGCTAACTTGCTGTTGCAAATATGACGAATGTGTTCAGTAAATGTTGTTAGCACTAACTGGCTTACTAGCAAGGACTGTTGTGGAGCATATCACTGCAATGCTAGTGTAGCTGTATTTCTTTTTGTTGGCTCATGTGTACACAGGGTAACTTTATTTGGTTGTGCTTCTTGTTGTGTGTTTAGTGATCGCTTTCACTCAGCTTCGTAACACTCCTACACTGTTGGGGCCAAACCGAGGCTGGAGCTGTGGCCGACAAAGCATTTGTTTTGGTCTGTAATGTTGGTGGTCTAGAGTCACATCTAGTTGTAGTGACGGTCGTTTACACAACCTATTTCATTGCCACATCTATCTGCAGTATGTCACCTTGTTCCATTATATTTTGTTCAGTAGCATTATGATAGTACAGGATCGAAAGGCAAGTAAACATAAGGGATTCTGCCTTCAAAAGGAGCTGGCAGGGTTGTGGCACAGTCTGATCTCCCATGTTTATTCTGTGTCCCAGTGGGAACCACATGAAGCATAGAATAGCACAGAAGCACTAAGAAGGCTAGTGCCAAGTTTATAATGTCAGTGGTGGAATGGGAAAAATTCATGGACTTGACATGGTATTGAGACATGAGCCACAGCGTTTGTGGATGAGTCTGACATTTGTGCAAAAAAGCCACAACAGTAACATTGAGAAACTGTGCTTGTTAAAACCAGTTTGCTCTCTAAAACATCCCATAAAGACATTTCAGAAGGTAAATGGTAAAGATTTTTGATCGTGCTGGGAAGCCAGGACACCTGAGATCATTGTGAAGAGCTTAAATTGGTGCCATTTTCAGCACAATTTTCCTCACAAAACATATAGCTTTATTGTCATATCATCCAGATCTGCCCCCTACTGCCAGCTACCATTACTGGGTGCCCACACTTTCGTACAGAGGCTTTTCCTCCCAAATCTGAAAGGCTTTAGTCAGTTTCTTACCATTTTTTTCTTTCTTCAGTGAAAAGTAATATTGACTTGAAAGCCTTTGCCTCCCCATGGTGCTTGAAGAAAGTCATTGTAATGAAAAGCAGAGCAGCTCCATTAACACCACTACCTGCTCAGCTGGCTCCATCTTCTTACCTGTTGTTAAATGGCTTAATCGGATCTGAGGTGAAAAAAAAGGAGTGGACAGACTTTCTCTAGTTTTGGTATTGTGAAAAATGTTTTGCCAGTGAGAATATTCTGAACATTGCTGTTTGGCTTTGTCTGTGTCCTCATGGTTTTGAACACAACTGTAAAATGAGAGTATCAGTATCATTTCAGAGCAGAAAGCCTACAGAATTGTTCGGAAAATGAACATTGTCTTATCTCTCTTTCCACATCCCTCTACAATCGAATCTGTTATTTATTGAGACTACAGCACATTTATATTGTATCCCCACTATATGCTGCACAATATATATTATATATATCCTATATTAATGAAACATTACTTGGTCCCCCGTTTGTAGTCAAGTGGAGAATCAATTAGTGAATGCAGCCTTGAAAAACAGATCCAGTCATTCATCCCATACGCCAACTGGAAATAGATTCTATCTTGTGGTTTCAGAGAGCTCTCACAGATAAAGTGAATGCATTGTGGGAATAAAGGGATTGAAGTTGGATTGTAAAGGCCTACAGATGGCTGAACATTCAAACTGCATGGTTTCTGTAGCATTCACACATTCCCCCACAAGAATTTCAATTACTGTTGCAATTAGTTTAGAAATGTGTTGGGGTCGTTAGTTTCTTTTTGCCCTGTGAATCACAAAGAGCGTCAAACATTGTGTAGGAAATACAATATGCAGACTGCCAAGGATCTGAAGTATAGATTAATACACACATTCTTTGTCTTGTACCTGTGAAATGATGAAGTTGTCACCAGGCACCTTGCCCACAGTAAAATAGTCACAAAGTAAGTTCTTCTTTTATGTAAGTTAAAAGTCACCATAGTATACTTACAGTCATTGCTGGTAAAGCTTATCAAATCATTCACTTCAGTAGAAGTAGCAATGTCACATTGTAATAAGAGTCTGACACATGTAAAAGCTGCATTGAAAATGTTTCTTAAGTAGAAGTCTGTAAGTATTATTTACAAGATGCTGTGACAAAAACGCGTCATAGCGATTTGTAGTGAAAGTGGAGGTCATTTTAATTATTTTGTATATTGTTGTGAAGTTCTATCTATAGCAGTGCACCATTTTTTGATAAATACCATCAAATGTTTTGTTTGTAGCATCTGAATTTGTCAAGTAACCAGTAACTAAAGCTTTAACTAGTAGTTTGACTAGTAACTAATTATAACGTGGTGAAGTAAAAGTATAAAGTGTCAAAAAAAAAAAAAAAAAAGACAATATTCAAGTAAAGTACAGCACTTGAGTGAATTCCTTACAATGCAGATAGTATCATGTGTCGGGTATTTCAAACTCTCTTGAGCTTTACCCACTAATTCTGTTGTTGTAATTGTTCTGTATAGAGCGTGTTTTTGCCTCTTCAGAAGATTCTAGCCTGTACATCTGAGTCGTATCGATAGCAGAACTTAATCTGGTTTAAGGTTGGCTTTAACTCCATCTGCTGCGCTGTGGCGGCGTTAAAGAGAGAGAGAGAAAAAAAAAGGAAGACCCCAAATTTCATTCGCAAACCATCAAACGACACAATTAATGGCCATCCCCGGCGCAAGAGTCTGTAATATACTGCCAAATGAGTCGGGCGCAAAGCTGAGGATGAAAAACAAAAGTATAATCCCTCTGCTGCTAACGGTGTCACTCAAGGATTAGCGTGCCAAGGAAAAAAATAACACACTAAGTACTGCCGCGGATGAATTAAAAGCTGTGGGCAACATAGCGTGCCTCCAGTCCTTAAAAAAACAACAACATTGATTGTGCCACAGTGGGAGTGGAAGTGTTTGTGCTTCTGTGTAAGCGCCCCGACAGAATAACAGCAAGTATAATCTCAACTTCAGATGTCCTGATATCAATCGATACGAGCCTCTGGGACCTGGCGAATAGGAAATAGAAATGGTAAAAGCTTAAGGCAGTAGATTGGAAGATATTTTCCGAGTCAAGGAGAGTGACCTGGTGGATTACTAGAAAAGAGTTGTGGCGCCTCACTGGTGATGAGGGTTAAACTCGGGTGTCTGATAGCGAGTCAGGCAGAGAGGGGGGGGGGGGGACTTTCCGTGGATGGAGCTGTGGTTCGGATGGGGTGAAACAATTAGTCCACAGGGAGCAAAACAGACAAGCACGAATGAGAATCATATTTTCTTTACCTGTGTGTCCAGACGTAAACCATCCAGGAGAATAATCCAAGCGAGATTTAGTGACGGACGGAAGGAGGCAACACTTCTCAACAAACTATTAATGCCAATCTCAAGCTTCGGTCAAATCCACGGCTGGTGTAGTGTAATTTCCGATGTGTAGAGAGAGGGGTGTCCTCGGGAGAAGTTTGTATCTAAAAACAGCCAAAGGGGAGGTTGTTAATCCTTTTCCAAAATATGATCAATGTACAGTAGAGCCAACAGAGGAGAAAGAAGAAGGGCAGGGGGGTATGTGGAGTTCAGCACCACGGCACAGTGGACAGCTCCGACGGCGCAGCGATCTCACCTCGGCCGCTCTCCGGTCTCTTGTGCGCCACCGAGGCAGGAGCCACCAGCCCCAACCTCACCTACTGGCTCAGTCCCGACCGGATTTACATACAATCACACGGGAGGGAGGGAGGAGAGGGAGGGATGAACCAATCACGAATATCCCGTAGTAGGCTGTATAAGCAAGCAAAACGAGGACAGACTGACAGACGGAATGTGGAGCGGTTCAGCCGCTCCGTGCCAAACGGAAGCGTCCCTGACTAACACTGGGAGGAAAAGGGAAGAGAGGGGACAGGAGAGAGAGTTGGGTTTCTTTATGGCTGCCCCACTCACGCACACAAGCTGTGTACACGCACAGACAGACACACACACACACACACACACACAGTGATGGAGTGGTGGATAAAAAGGTGCTGTATCCACTGTTTTATTCAGCACTACATCACCACACTGTAGCGTTTCTGTGACCTCCAGGTGATCATCATGTGGGAGGAATGGTCGCTAAAACCAGCTTCTTCTTTCAGAAGGAGATTTGATTTATTTTTTTCGTTTGTTTTTTTCTTTCCTTATTTTACAGACTTTATTGGTAACACATTAGAGGGAAAATTAGTAGGCTATCTAATTAGAAGAGCAACCAATTTGGTAATCGGAAATGGTTTCAGGAAAAGTGTTTTATCATTACTTTTGTGGTGTTATTATTAGGCTTATAGTCAGTGGGAGGAAGGACATTTACACAAATACTGTACTTACCTACAATTTTGCTTTACTTGTACTTCACTTAAGTATTTCACATTTCAAAGGGAAATATTGAGCCTTTTACTCCATTACATTTAGCTGAAGCTACTGGTTAAATATTAAGGCTTTGCATGCAAACATGTAGCCTATGATCAGTTCATAAAACATGATGTACTGTTATAGATGGAATCAAACAGAGTAAGCCTCTAATAAATGGTCAAAATCAGCTCCATGTCAACTGGCAGGACATCAAAACATGTATAATCACAATAATACTATACAATAATGCAATATAGACCTATAGCTCAAAATAATATAACACTCTGAAAGGGGCCATTCTGCCATAAATACAGTACTACTTTACTTAAGTAAAAGATCTTAGTACTCCCTCAGTGGTAGTAGCAGTTTGGGTCATACACATGCCAGTGCCCAGGCCAAACAGACTTATAACGCATCAAAAAACCTGTGGTGATATTCAGATCTTTAGGTCTTTAAGTAGCAATACTGCAATTTACATGCACTCCACCATAAGTAAAAGCCTTGTATTCAAAGTTTACTAAAGTAAATTTATAGAATAATCAGCAAATATTAATATGTATCAAGAATTACAGTATTCATCATGACAAATATCTCCTTTCAGTGTTATATTTAATCAAAACTGATGCATTACATTGTAACCAGCATTTTAATTTCATACCTGGTCAGGGTGGAGCTCATTTTGACATCTATAACAATCCATGTTACGTTGAATAAAATGATCTTATATTTTGTATGAACAATAATCAATAATAATAATTTGTAAAGTAACCACTAACTGTAGCTATTAAAAATGTAAAGTGTCATCAAAGCTCATGTTATCAACAGCAGAGCGACTGTCAGTAGCATACAAGTATCTCAACATTGTACTGTACTTGAGAAGACGTATTTAGTTTTATTCCACCTTTCTCTAAATTAACACTGCAGCAGCAAAACCACCTGGACATTTGTTAGAAAGAAGCACAGTTTCTTGGATATGACATTACATTACTAACAAGGAACCATGTCTCCTTTTTCATGCTATACAAATGAAATCTGTTCCAAAAAAAGATTCCCTTCATAAAAAAACACAAAAACTCAAGTCTTTCATAATCATCCAACCATCAACACAGATAAGTGACATTTCTATTAAATTAATATATAGATGTATATCTATATTTATAACTAAAATAATAATAAAACAATGATAAAATGAGCAATCGAAGATGCAATGGGCTTCAGTCTCACCAGAATAACAAGACAAACAAAGCCTTTCCTGAGCAGGGAGATCGTTAAACTGGTCCTATAGCTGCAGACAGTGTAGCCTACTTGAACATACGATAATTGCACACATAGGGGTCTTTGACTTTGGCTAGGTGTGGTAGTCCCCTTAATATTAATCAGACCTTCATATAACTTGAATCAGGTTGAAACTATTTATGTTGCATGAATGTGTCCGACATTTCCATGGGACCAAAAGTGGAGCTTGTTCTATGTGCATCCAACATGGATGTAATCCTGGCGGATTCTGGGCTGCCCAAAACACTTGCACACCAGTGTCTCTGTCTGGTTTTCATTCCTTGATCTAAGTACAAAACTGAGCAAACTCCATCTGACTAGTGTGGGATGAGGTTCAAAGCTCTGGGAAAAGCAGCAGACTGTCAAAGTTTGTCACACTCTCTGTGGCTGAGTACCCAGCCTCCCCTATTTGTCTCACCTTTCAAAACTCACTATCTTCTCCCTTCGTTTATTCACCTAAATCACTGTCTACACATCCATTCATTCTCTCATCACTCCTTTCATACCCTTCATTCTCCCAGTTCAGGTGCCATCTGGTCCACTAAGTAAGCTTGGGTGCAGCAAGCCCCTTTAACTACGCTGAAAAACAGGCTGTTATTCTTTAGTTCCTTCTGAAATCCCAAAATAAGTGAGACACAAGAATGTTTTCGTGAAGGTTGCTGTGAGCGTCATCTGGCTGGTCACATATGGTTAAGGTTTGGTCAAATTTAGGGCAACTGAAGCCTCTTTGTTAAGCTTAGGGAAAGATTGTGGTCATGATCAAAAGAAACCAACCAACATCAACAGTCAGGAGGCGACTTCTTTGTATACCTCCTTCCTAAGATCGTTTTGTGGTGCTAATGTCTTATTCTTTCCTCTTTTGCTTGTGGGAGAGAAGACAGAACCTATTTGCCTCAAGAAATCTCTTGACAGGAAAATGTAAACATAGGTCATTTTAATATTTGCATTTAAATAGACAACAAATGCTGTTGTTTTCTGGTGAGGCCAGTTTCTTTGGATTACACAAGATGTTTCACATACGCTTCCTGCCGGAAGTCCCAAATCAGCCTCACCTGATATTCTTCTTTTTCTGTATTCATCCCATTTCCTACATCCAAGTAAAAGAAAAAAAAATTAATCTCCCTGCCGCCCACGTTGTTCAAATGCGAGTAATCTCTGACACATACAATGTGGAGAAACCAGTATAATAGTGACTGAGCACAAGAGATATAGTTAAATATCCAACAGGTTTTTATGTAAATCCTGAAAACAAGTCACAGGGTTCATGCCGCATGTGTAAATATATATACTGCCAGAGTCACATCACCATAATCAAACATGATGTACACGCTGACGCTCATATGCCAAATGTGTTGTTGCTCCTGCAAAATGAAGTTATAGCATGATTCATTAAGGCAAATAAGAGAGAGCTCTCCCTTGACATTCTCCCCACGAATCCAGAGATTATGTTGCCACATCTGTGCTTATAAACAACCCGTGTGTATATGTCACATGGGTGCTGCTGAGATGGCTGCAATTTATCACGCGCACAATTAATGCCCTGCATGTTAAATAAGGAGGCGGGGGAAGGAATTGTCTCCATGGGTGAAATATTGCATGTTGTCTTGCTTTGTTGTTCAAGCAGGGAGTTCATTTTGTGTGTCTGTGTGTGTCTGTGTGTGTCCGAGTTTCTCTGTGTTATGGTGGAGAGGGAAATGGTTTGTGGGTGTGTGCCTGAGTTTGAAAGAGACTGTGTGCACATAGCCAAGTGGAAGAAAGTACACTTTTCTATTTGTGTATGCGCGTGTGAGTTTGTGTGTGTGTTTGTGTGTGAATTCATCAATTTGCATGTGTCTGTGTGTGCTGTGCATTTTCACAAAAGAATGGCAGTGAGAATGGTGTGTGTGTGTGTGTGTGTGTGTGGTAGAGACTGTAATGGATTGTGACACATTGTATGGGGGGCGTCAGCAGGAGTGCGCTCACACAGATGTGAAATGTGACCAGTTTCGCATCCCATTATCCGTTAAACTACACGGTGTCGTGCGCGGCTCCAGATTGCAGTGTCAACTGGGTGTACATTCACTGCGACTGCTGCATTAGGACTAAACATATGGCTCCCACTTTCCACTCCGCTTGAAGAGAGTGACTTTAGCTTGGATCCATCTTCCCTAGCAGAGGCTTTTCCTTTCGACCTCTGTGAATTAATGCAGCAGTTGTGTGGAAGAATCAAACCCTGCATTCACTCTGCTAAGAAAGAAATACATTCACAGCTCCGTTTTTGAATTGAGATTGTCAGTGTTGGAAAGTGGAGATGCCTGTTGTTACAGACTAATCAGAATAAGCTATGGAGAGGCCTTCTTAAGTCAGTGATTTACAGAATAGTAGGGAAGGGAGCCTGGAAAACAGATCCAAAGATACTGAAGGAAAATACTGATTTAATTTGTGCTGAGATGATTAATCATTTAACAGACTGGTTCATAGAGTTTAGTTTTTTTCTTTTTGGTTTTTTGATAAATATTTGCCACTTTCAGCTTCACAAATGTGCAGAGCTGCTGCTCTGCTCAGTGTTATGTCAGTTTGAACTGAATACTTTTTAGGTTCTCAAGTGTTTGTCAGACAAAACAAGCAATCTGAAGGTGACACCTTCTGCTCTGACGGGCATTTTTCACCATTTCATGATTTATGTCTGAGGCCATGTTTGCACAGACATTAGCATCATTAAATGAATGCAGCTTCTTTGTTCATTTCAGGAAACCACTGCAGTGGCACCGTGGGGCTCCCAACAAATAGTGCTCTGACAAAAAAAAACAATTCATGGGCCAATTAAATATGTGTGCATGCACAAGCCTACAGGATGTAAATATATAGTTTACCTTGCCATTGTCAAAACCAAGAGTAAACTGAAACAATGGAAACTGACTGCTGCTTTGATAACTTTGCAGAGTTGTAAATTCAGTTGGTTCATGGTAATTATTCAGATATTACTTAACAAATCTTTTAACTAGCAAATTTAATGTTTTTTTGTCCATGCTGGCTAAATACAAATACTGTTACAGGTGTCAGGATATACAGGTACTGACAATAACCACGATATTTTATAAATGAAATATTTATATTGTGTTAATAAGACACATGATAACATTGTGATGGCAGATGTTAGACATTGTGGATACTTTGTTTATCAGTTCATCTTGATGCCTTTTCACTACCCATTAAGTGTGATTGTTTTTTTTTCCCATACATTTCTGTACAGCTATGGTCACAGACTTCTCCTGTTTGATTGTAATTCATTTTTCAAATTTCCAATAGATATCATAATTGACCACGAAAATCGTGTAGTGAAAATCTGATATTGTGACAGCTCTACTGTTTGTATTAAATTTGGCTGCAGCCAGTCACGGTGTAATGTAGAGGAATGTGTCTCAGTGAAAATTATATTAAAAAACATCTTAACAGTAAGATCAGCACAGGTGTAAATGTATAACAGTGGAAGCTGACAGTCTAAAGCTTGTTCAGCTAATTCTCTTGACATACATTCAGTTTTCTGTTTTGTTCATGTGCCATCTGACGTGTTTTGGCGCTCCTGAATGCTTTCAGCAGGCCCCACTCAGAGCTGTTTTGCTCTAGTCATTTATGCATAGAGTGATACTTTGAAAATGAGTGGAAGTCTTTGCTGAGTCATTCCTAATGGAATACTCTGCTGGTACATTCATAATGCAGCAGTCATGGCACTTGGAGTCAAAGCTTTTGTCTGGCTAGAGGTCAGAGTCCGAGCATTGCTCTAATATCAGAGACTACAAACCCAAACAGACCTCCAAATAGGACGTGCCACTATACTGGTTCCAGGCCACCTTGACTTGTATCTGTGGCCAGTTGTGTGCTACACTACAATCAATGCATCCTGCCAAAGGCATCAGTCCTCAGTTTATTTAATGAATATGTGCTCAACAGATTGAATACTGAATATTTATTCTAATTAGAAAGATAACACTATAAAGGAAAAGAAGCAGTTTGCATGCCACTTATTAATTAGGATGATTATTTTTGCATATTTTATGATATCTTTGGACATCCTTATCATCTCAAAAACATTTGAAAGTGGTTCTTGAACATCAGAACCTACTGCTGCAGCCAAACATTTCCCCAAAGGATCCAGACCAAAAAGTGGATCACGACTGATCAAAACCTTTTGTAGATAATACAAGCAAGTGTTGTAGCCTTTTGATGTGTTTCTTAGCTAAGCATTGTTTCCCAAAGGATATGGAATGAAATCTGACTCAGCAGGAACAAAAACATGAAACACTTCTTTGACATGAAGAGACATGGTCCAGATTTAGGTCTAGGAATGTGATCACTGGCAGGAAGAGACACAGAAAAAAACTTTGACAAACTTTGATTACAGTATTTCAGTCTGGGTTTTATCTTCTGGCAACATGGGTTTGCTCAAATTTGAATTTCAAAATGATTTCTGTAAGTGTTAGGGCTGTGACTGGACAAACATTGTCTATAAATGGAACAAAATACCTTAAAAACAAAAGTACATATTTAATTATATCTATGCAACATCAGGAGACACATTATAGACATTTTCAGGCTAAGTGGATATACACCAACGCAGTCTCACAGATCCCTTTAACGTTTGGCATAATTATATGCCCCCAGTGAGTGGATTTTGTCTGGCTAGAGCACAGACTGTTTATAAAGAGTATAATACCATAAAATCCACAAGTAAATGCACCCAAGACACCATCCAAACAACCTCAGAGTTAGGTTATAATATATTACAATTTTAGGCCAATTAACAACAAAGTAAAAATGCAGCAAGTCTCTAAAATCAACACAGCAGAAAAAACAATAACGAATATGGATTCAGACAAATGGATGCAAAACAAAGAGGTGACACATTGTTGCACATTTGTGAAAGAGGAACTGTCAGGTTGATTAACGGTGGTAAAACAAAGCAAGCTGTTAAGTCGAATGAAGTAAATAGAACATTTATTTTACACCAAAGTCACATTCTAAAATTATGTATAAATGTTATTGAAGAAAGTCATACCAGAAAGCAGTGGTGTAAGTATTCAAATCATTTACTTTAGTAAAAGTAATAATACAACTAAACTGTCTAAAAACTTAATTGCAAAGAAAAGCCAACAGTTATGTATGTGATACAATCAGATATGTTTAGAGGGGAAATGTCCCTTTGGTGGATTAGTCAAAAATTCATAATTCATAGATCTGAAACAAAAAGGTTAGGAAATGCAAATTTATTCTTTCACAATGCATCATCTTTTATATCATATATTTTTACATATCAATCTTACAATCCCTCTGAAATGTAGTGGAGTAGAAATATAAAGTAGCATCAAATGAAAGTCCTCAATTAAAGCAAAGTACCTCAAAATTGTACATAGGTACAGTGCTTGAGTAAATGTTAACAATGTACCAGGGGAGCTGGAGGTAAATGAAGGTTGAGGGAAGTGAAGAAGCAGATTTGGATGAGCACCAAGCTCAGACAGGAAGGAAAAGGGATTAAACATCCTCTCTGAAAGGTTCCTCCAGCCCCATACCTCAGTAAGATGTTCTGAATGAAGGAGAAATCAGCAAGATGGACTCATATATGTGTTATAATAATATGGATATAAAAATGCACATAGATTAAAATGCTACAATAATTGTACTAATATTAAATTGCAACAAGACTTACACACTCCACAGCATAAGGCAACATGTACTATGTTGAATAACAGAGGGGACCTACACGCATAGTCACACAATACACACATACATGGGGTGACAGCATGGTGCCAAAAATTACCAACAGAGATAAATATGAGGCGTTTAAATCTTTTCTATTGTATAGTACATTCAAAAAGACTTTTTTTCAGCAGGGGCAGAGTCCAAATTATCCTCAGCTGAAATCAGATCAGCCATAGTATTTTTGGGTCATATTTAAGACCCTTAGACTTTCTTTGAATTTGACTTTTTGTTATTAATTTGGGTATATCATTGTATCTGACACTGGATTATACCCATAACCTTAAGACCTGATTTTCCTCTCACAGTGCAATATATCTGGATGTGCTCTGTGGTTAATGAACAATCCAATCATGCTGCTACACTTACATCTATAATTTATATGCATGCCTGCATTCTGTCCATATTGTGATCAGATCTCATTATGCAAAACAAGCGAACATGGCAGTTCTTGCTCTACAGCTTGGATGTACTTTTGATTTTGCTGCAGAGGAGGGGGTCATCTTTCACAGCAGATGAATCTCTGATAAGAAGCAACAGAGGTGATGACCTGAATCATGAGTTTTGTCCTATTTGAAATTCCCTTCAGCATGGGACAGTAGAACGTTGTTGAGGATGTTTTTAGCTGTACTGAGGAGGTTTCATTTTGACTTTTTAAAGAGTAACTTAAAGGAGCTATTTGTCAGTTTTCTCTGTCACTGAATGCTGTTGGATAGGAGGCTACAGTGTATTGCTATCAGAAAATGACAGGGTGGGCCTAGGCTACCTGGTTAGCATGCTAACATCAATAGAAATAAAGACATGATAGAGACAAGAGTTAACATTGGTAGAAAATGAAAGCAACAATTCACAGTCCTCTCTTGGTGAAAGGGAGTTTGTGATGTCACAGTATAGAGACACACCCTTCTGACTTCAATGCTGATGATGATGTTCCCACATGCTTTTATTTTAACATGTGGACTTACTCCTGGCTGTTTCTGGACATGGCTGGATTTACCTGAAAGGAAGGCCATGCTGTAGATGGGGGAGACATTATATTGTTTAAAAACAATGCACATTTTCCAACCATCTCTTCAGAACATTTATAGTGATGCACTTGGTTGTTCACATGAAAAAAGACCCAGAGAGAGAAGTGCAGTACCTGGCTCCTCTCACACTTCTGCACGGCTGGCCATTCATGGTGTGAAGTGGGTGTGAATGTTGGATCGTCGGTTTTGGAAAGTTACAGAAAATAGTTGATACAGTCTCCCCCCATCTGACATCAGAAATGTGTATGTGGGGGTGTATCCAATATACAGATCAGACATAATATAAATCCCACACAGCCCTCTGTTTCGCCTCCTATAATATAAATATAAATTTCTCTATCTAAAAAAAATATTTCATTTAGAAGTTTGCGACATATAACAAAAAAAATGTCAAAGTCTTAACTTGATTACCTTTTTTAGGTAAGAATTTTTTATTTCTATGATTTTTCCATGTACAATATTCAAAATATTAAACGTCCAATACATCCATTTCAAAAAGGAAAAGACTAAAAATATAATAAAAAACTGTCAAGATTCAAAATGCCTACAAGCACTACAAGCTACTCTTTCAGTACATGATTGACAGTGTTACATCCATACTGACAGACAACAGTATTGTTTAAATGTGTAAACATATTTAAAAATGTATTTCTGCCCATCAAAATTTTGACTGTTCACCAGTTTCTTCTCTGCCATTTCATATATGTTTCATTTTCCTGCCCTCAGGCTGGGTCACCTTCACAAAGAGAAGCAGTGATGACTAAATGATTGAACTGAAAGGCAACATGGTGAGGCTGCTGCACAATTCATTTGACAAACACGTAACATAAATTGATATTTTTCCCTGAGGACTAAAAAAAAGGTTATTAACAGGAGAGGTTTATATTAAGATAATAACCTTCTACACCATAATTAACAACCAGAAACATGTCTTTTAAAGTGGTGAGTGATGTGAATGAACATGTCCACCGGCTTGTTGTATAGATTCTAGGATCTGGCTCTGGAGGTGTTTCAGTTATGAGTGAAAAACTTAATATTGATGTGATGATTTCTATTTTTAGTTCATTTGACAGGGAACAATGTAAGTGTAAACAAGATCTCACCAATCTCTTTACCAAAAATAACTGCCCATCTGTTTCATCACTAGTTTTCACAGCAAAACATTGTGCCATTTTTTTTTTATTAGCTGTTTGTTATTGCTAAAGCCATTATCACAAATACTTGAGCTGTCCAAGAACCTTGAATGTCGGAATGCTTGAATATTTGAAATGCAGGCAAATACAAAATGTACATATTGTCAACATATAAAGTTGTTGTGGTGAACATGTTATGGTAGCCAACGGCTGCCTATTTCCATATCCACCACACACTGATCAACATTAGTGTTTCATTTAGATGACCTGACTAATCAAATCTTTTAGCTCTGTTTTTGGGCTCCACCAACTTGGGAGGGAGATGTTTGAATCTGTAGCAGCTAAATGTTCCTCTGTGTTCACCAGCAATTTGCTTACTTTGTCTGTTTCCATTTGCTGGTGGGCAGGCAGATTTTTTTTTTGCTGAAAACAGTTGGCTGCTGCCTACCACAAATGCCTCCCCTGCTACCACACTGAACACCACCACTGAAGGTAAATCTACAATCACTTTTCTTTTTCTTCTGTAGTTATATCCATGACAGTATCAGCCTCAAGTGCCTCAAAATAACATATGGTTACATTTAAGTGACAAAGCCTTTTAGCTGCCGTAAAGATAATGATGGGTGATGTTAATGATGATAATGATATTTGATTAACATGTTTGTGTTTCTTCACTCTGCTATAAGCTGCACTTGGCAATCCACTGATTGAACCCAGGCACTATCAAACCAATCCTCAAAGTTGTTTTTTTTTTTATCATGACCATGATGGTTCCTGTAACTTAATCATGCCTGTACTATTGTAACCATGACGAGAAAGCCCCCCCTAATCTTAGTAAAATACAATCCATGAATATTTCCCTAGACCTAACTAAGTTGGTTTCGTACTTAAACCTAACCTCACCTGAACCAGATTTAATTTTCAGCAGTGGTTTGCAAGCGTTATGGTGGACACAGAGAATGTCGTCTTTCCAACAGGTATGTCACATCAGAAAACGCTGCTACATGGGCCAAACCTTATAGTTGGAGGACGTTTTGGATACTGAGCTTGTTCTGTATGCAGTCACTGTCACTGAATTTCTAACAGGCATTAATGCAGCATCTCAGAGTTTCAACTTAACAAAAAAGACATCTGAAACTGCAGTATGTGGCACACCTGAATCATCAAAGTTGATTTCAGGTGATATTTGGCTGTAAATGTCAAACCTCAGTCAGAATCCAGGGTGTTATCTTTTTCCTGTGTCTGACTCTGAACAGAACATCAAAATAAATATAAAATCTTCTTTTATCGGCCAGACAACATTTGCAAGATAAGTTCTGTTTTTATCTTTTGCTTGGCTAAATTCATATCTTGTTTATTTTCTTGTCTTGTTGTAGTTTCTTCAGCATTGTTAAAATGTTGAACGTCCTTGCAGCGGCTGTATACCGCTTTCCTACAAAGGTTTTGAAAACATTGCACACAGAAACTAATTCTAAGATTCTATGGCTCTAAGATAACATTTCTTTCTTGGAATATTTTACAACATACCCAATGGTGAAGACCTATGCCTCAGAAAACCTTGGTTTTGTCATCACCCTTATTTAAAAATAAGAATTTATGAGTCACAATGCCTTTTACCACTGATGTGTAAAATCACCCTACTAACACACTGCAGGTTTATCTATGAGCAAACTTAAATTAAAGCAAGCTTTTTTCCCCATCTCCTAATCATTACCAATTAAATAAGCCTCATCACTCAAGATACAGTGTCATCAATGGAAAAACAGATGGTGAGAATTTTGCAGATAAAAGCTGGTTTCCCCTTGTGAAGCTTGAAATGTTGAGCTGTGCTGTGTCTTACTTCCCAAAACAAGTGAATCAGAAGATTGAGGTGAAAAGAATAACAGACAGTGATATGATTTTTTTTTTCCTTTCATTAAATCGTAACTACAAGGTGTAAACAAGAGCAGACCAACACCTGGCTCTTTTACAATACATACTACTTACCAGGCCTTTCTATCTTTAAGCCTGAAGTACATGGCTCAGATCAGATCAGTATCAATACCGTTCTGGATTCTTCCCAAACTCTATTTTGATTGTTTCCTCACACCCATGAAAGTAAGACTTCAATAAGCACCTGCACAGATGCTGGTGATTCCCTGGGATTTTAGCTCCACTCTCTAATCACAGCTTTGGCCGCCTGTGAAACCTCTTCTTCCACCCCCCCCCCCCCCACCCCCACCCCCACTCCCCCCTCCCACCAGCCACTACAGTATCAAACTATCACTTTATTGCTTCTCCATACTGATCTTAAATCTTACTGGAGGCAAGCTATACTTTTATCCTGCATCAGCTGCAGACGTCTCCTCCTCTGTCTACCAACAGATTACCCCAGCCCCTCTTTTCCTCCCATCTCTCGCCCTCCAGTAAACTTCTGACACCAATATCAGTTTCATAATCCACTTTAGGTTGAGCTGCTGTGAGATCTGAGACATTACAGCCCTCAAGCTTCACTATCTAATCCTCTCTGTTTAGATCACCTGGCCCACAATACACAGGGTTTTGTTTTCAGAGCTCATACTTTGTGTGCAGGCCACTGGGATGTATGATCACACTGCGATGCTATGGGGTACCCTGCATTTAAGTAGGAGTGTTTAGTACTTTACCTCCCATTAGCCATGTCTGCACCGCTGCTTCTCTGCATAATCTCTGTGTAATCTCTTCATTTGCGTCCACATTATTTGCTCTTGAATGAAAGGGGCATAATAAAATACATGTTTATAATCATCTACACACTGCACAGCCTGAGTGAAATGCCAAGAGGTTGGGCTGAATTTCATTTTTTATCAAAGACTCATGGGGACATCTAGTGTTGACTGAGGAAAGGTTTTTATTGTTTTCCCAGCATGACGATCAGACTCTCTGATTTCATTTCCAGCTAATGTGAGTGACAAATCCTCATTCTAAAGAAATGGGACACAGATTTTTCAGGTGAGCAAAGAAGAAAGGTTTCAACAATGCATGTATATATATAAACTGCCCAAAAGTAAGAGATCACTCTGTGCACAGAAAAAATGAAACAGGAAGATAAAGAGCTGCTTCGGAAGCTGAGTGAGTTGGGAAACAGATTCATTTTACTGCTGCCTCACAGCAAGAAGGTTCTGGGTTCATACCCCAGGCCTTTCTGTGTGGACTTTGCATGTTCTCCCCTTGTCTGTGTGGATTCCCTCCGTTAACCCTGTGATAGACCGGAGACTTGTCCAGGATATGCCTTGCCCCTTGCCCAATGTCGGCAGAATAAGCAGAGCAGGTTAATGAATGACTGATTAGAATTTTAATATGTTTTTGATATATCTTTCTGTTTTCTCTAGATATTTAGGATGATTTAGGAAACGAAACGAAATGAAAAAATAATATAAAATCAAATAAAAAAGATGAAATGCTTAGACTTCCCTTCATGTGAATTATAGACTAATAATCTATGCAGTCATTTTGTGTCTCTTTGTGTCTATCTTGTAGTTGATTTGTGATCTGATTCCTTTTGTGTTTCTTTGTAGTTATTTGCTTCCCTTTGTTGTCACTGTGTTTCTTTCTTTTAGTCCTTTCTTGTGGTTGTTTTCCATCTCTTTGTTGTCTGTTTGAGTCTCTCTATAATTTATTTGAGTCTCTCTGTGGATGTTTTGTGTCTCTTTGTGGCTGTTTGGTCTTACTCCATGGGCATTTAACTCTCTTTGTGGTCACTTTATTTAATCATTTTGCATATTTTTTGCATTCAATATCTATCTCTGGTCATCCTCAAAGAAAGACGTCCTCTTTTGCGCAGGCCAAGGGCCACATAGTCCAAGGGAACCCTGGTGTCTGTGCCCAGGAGGTCCATTCAGTAATCCTCTCATGTATCCATCTCCTATTATCTGTCTCCTTCCTCCCCTACTGCTCCCTGTTTCCCCCTGCTTTGATTAGCTCTCATTAAGAAATCACTCCGAGTCGCTGATCTATCAGACAGATTTAGAACTCATAAAACATCGCAATCAACACATTCACACCAGACTGAAACTCTCCAAGCGCCTATTTGCTGACTGCCACAATGAAGCAGAGAATTCACATGCAACAAAGTGGTGCTTGACACAGCTCCGGGGATGAATGGAAAAGCTGCTGAGGATTTATGTCTCAAAAGTCCATGAGAGAGAGGCCCTGGGGAGGGGATGCAACCACGTCCTCTGTCAAAACTGAGGGAATCAGTCCAAACAATTTGGCTGGATAGAAAGTGGCTGCAGGAGACAAAAGCAACCGCCAACATTTGTCAGTGGTAAAGAGTGGGAGTGCAGCTAACTGATTTTACAGGGTTTCATCCACAGCTACAGGAAATGATAGGAAGCAAATGCAATAAATTGTACATCAGAAATGCGTTCTCCTTGAATTTGCTGTTGTGTGATACAGGAAATAATGTTTTCATTTTGAGACGGAAACATTACTTCAGAGCATTAGGCGGATCAATTTCAGTTTACTGTGTTCTCTATGCAGTGAGTGAAGGACTTCTTAGTGAAAAGAAATGATAATATTAATATGAACTGTGTGCTGTGAGGAGGCAGAGGAGCTTTGAAATGAAAGGGAAAACCTGAAATAAAACAGCATAAATGAGCGTTACTAAGGCAGATGCTTCCATGGGGTCGTTTTTTTAAGGCCTGCCTTGAATCACAGCGTACTGTGTCAATATAAAGTTATTCTGAGTGATCACTATTGATGTGCTGAAACATTTCTATCCTGATGGGGAGAGTGGTGTCTTCAAGAATTGCACTGCCTCCATCCACAGGGCAGGGTGTCTCAAGGTGAGATGGAGAGGATTAATCGTACTTTTACCTCATCCCATCAAGATCACGAAACCTTTCCTAGCAAGACATGCATGATTTGTGGGTGATCCAGGGAGCATTGACCAGGTTCTCAAAAGGTCCGTTCTTGATTTTTTACATATGCTCTGAATCTATTTAAAGACTCCTGTAGTCACCTTCAGAGCTCTACATGGTCAAACGCCTGCCTCCATTAGAGAGGACTGCAGCTTGTTCTCTAAGGTCCTCTGATCCGGGGTGGTGGGCTGTTCCTTGCTCCAGGCATAAATCTAAAGGTGCCTTTGAAGTTGAGGCTCCTAAACTTTGGCCCTTTCTCCATTTGGACACCTTTAAAAAGCAGCTCAAGATCCACCTGTTAAGACTCATTTATCATGCTGTGTTATGCTGTATTTTACACCTTACACTTGTCTTTTATTCTGAAACACAACAGACACCAATACAAAAATTTATATAAATTACTATATATAAATATAAATTATATATTGTTACATAAATAAATGTCCCTTAATTACTCTCTGTAACAGAATGGTTTAATTAGTATGAAAGGCCCCGTGGCTCAACCCAGATTAACACCTATGGGGGATTTAGGAGGGACTAAATCAGACTAAAGCGATCACCACACATGTTTATCCATCCAGAATAGTTTCACAGACTTGCCAGACTTCAGACCAAAACACTTCATGTTGGGTTTTCCTCTAACTTGTAACCTTAATGCACTTTCAGGTTGAGTTCCTTGTAATGTATATTATACTGTGTAGTGCTGTAGAGATACAGCATACAGAATGTGAAACCAAATAAGTCAGTTTTTATTTGTATAGTTCCAAATAACAACAGAAGTTATCTCAGGGCACTTTTCATATAGAGCAGGTCTAGTCTGTACTCTATAATAATGATGACAAGGACCCAACAATTCCCACCATGAGCAAGCACTTGGCGACAGTGGCAAGGAAAAGTTTCCTTTTAAGTGGCAGAAACCTCGAGCAGAACCAGGCTCAGGATGGGTGGCCGTCTGCCTCAACCGGTTGGGTTGAAAAAAAAAATATATACATATATAGGTATACAATACAAATAAAAAAGACAAATGATAATAGTTGTAGCAGCAGGTATTGAGCAGGATCATGAGGTTTGCAGTCACATATCCAGACTCTACAGCCCCAGAGACAGGAATACCTGCAGAAAACGACAGAAAGAGAGAGGAGAGAGGAGAGAAAGCACAAAACTATGAGAGAGCGAGGGAACAGGAAGAAGAAGGAGAGAGAAAGAGAGAGGGGGGCACACAGCCTGGATGCTCAGATGCTGGAGCTAACAAACAAACAGAGTTAGAGAGTCAGAATGATTTTCAGAAAGATTACAGTATTGTATATACTGGGTTTAACTGACTCATTGAGACTGAGGCCGACACTCCGCTGGCAAAATAGCAATAAGTACAAATCCTTCAACGGAGAAGAATAAGGCACTAACTGAAGATGATGTCTTAAATGTGCTGATCAAAGGAGAGGGTAGGATCAAATGTGTCACGCAGACTCTTGGCTGTCAGACTATAAGAAATCACACAGCTATGGAGAGTTACTGTCACTTGATCAACCGTGTGTCTGTGTTATGTAAATAATTTGTTTTACTGTCTCCGTGATTGCTTTGACTGTGTAGCATCACAAACTGTAGCGAATAACTTCGTCAGACTGTGGAGGAGCTTCAGGAATGTAACAGTAAACACACCTTTCTTACCAGAGGTGGCCACCAGACACAGCTGTTAGTGATGAACTCAGTGACAACAGCACAGCAGACATTTTGACTTGCCTCAGTCGGAGAAGCACGGGTGTTACTAATAACATTAACAATGCTTCTGCTCCATTCATGTGTCTCAGTCAGGCATGACAGTGTGACAGTGAGCCAGCACGCACTGTACCAGGACCCCGGTTGATTTCAGTGTTTACAGTTGTGTTTTTTCCCAGTGTGACATGTTAAGATGTCTACTGTGAAAAGGGCCTACCCTGAAGCTGAATGACTGGTACACTGTGAAGAGAACATCTGTGCATTTAATCCCTCACGCTGAACATAAAAACTGAAAAATAATTGAATTCAAAATAGCATCCTGACATATTTGGGTGTGCAGACGTACAGGAAATCACATTTTTAAAGCTCCAACTGTCAACATAAACTCCAGCTAGTGTCTGTGTTATGCTCACAGTTGTTCTTTCTACTTTGTGGAGCAATCAAAACTTCTCAAACCATATGAACAGCAAGTACATACAGTATGTTCTACAGCTATAGAGTGTTCAGTTTACTTTCAGCATGTGTAAATCCTCCATATTCCCTTTGCCGTATGTTTACTGGCTGTATAAAAACACTATGGTATCACTTAAACATGATAACCTGTTTTTTGGAAATAATTCTTTGGGCTACTTGTTATGGATAGAAGCAAACTACAACGGTTGTTCAGCAGGTAATGTATGCATTAAAATACCCACAGAATTTATATACAGTATAAATCCCCTCTGAAGGCAGCAGTGTGCTCAAACATGCGGAGAATACCTTTATGAAGCTGTGTCAGCACTCAAACACTTACAAACAGAGCAGTGATGACCTATTTTCATGGGTCATTTTGAAAACAAATTTTACAAAGTGCTGGACAACAGAGATAAATGCACATAATCGGCAGTATTAAACAAAATAAGAGGACAGAACAGTTATGCCAAAGACTTAAAAAGGTGTCATGGTAAAAGAACACTTATTATAGTTATGTGCAAGGTGAGAAAGGTTAAAACAAACCAGCAGAGTGGAATAATACTGGAAAATGAAATTACTTAAGCAAAGTAAATATGTAAAACCAGTCTTTAGAAATTGTTTAAAAGCCTGAGCTTCTTTGACAATGGTTTCGAAAGGTTTAGGTGAGTATTTGGTCTCCTTCAGCCATGTCACTTCATGTTGTGGATTAACTCATTTTATTTTTCTGTGCTCGGTCAAATGACGGGTACCTAAACTTGCGAGGCTGTGTATGACAAAAAAACAGCCATTGCAGCTTTAAAAAACTCATTTGCATGTGGCATGTAGCATATTGTCCAAAACTTAAATCAACTGGTTTCAACTGGTTTCCCTGTTAGGTTTTCTGTCATTTACATTTCAAAAGATGTCCATTGTTAGACAGGGTTACATTTAGTTGAAACACCAAAGTTTTTTTTTTTTTTAAAACATCCAGATCACATAATCATTGTTCCAACACCATGTCTATGACTTTATTCAATATATAGTTAAGACCTGCTTCACATTGAGATGCAGACATTTAAATGATGAAAAAATCACAAACTGGTGGTTTCCGGTGAATTGTGGACATGTGGGAGCTGCTGGAGTTCTTCGATCGAGGCAGTAATTCCAACAGCTGTTGTAGTCTATAGTCATTAGATCTTACATCTAAAAATCATACTCAAGTCGAGAAGCTTGAGGATAAAAGAAAAGTGGCAGAGGTGCTCACATGCTGTCACATTTTCAAGCTGGGATAAAGAAAGTTCTCAGTACAGCTGGAATCTCATATCTTCTCCTCAGTCACTGAAAACTGTTCCACTCTCACTGAGACATATTCCCACTGTGAAAATCCTACATTTGAAGCCCACCTTTGTTTTTCAGAAACTAGAAACCAACTTTACCACAGATCATTTACATTTTAAAGTAGTTTTTACAGGGGACAGCGACATGACCAGCACTTTGCTTCCCTGATGGTTAAATACCTTGTGTAATAGCTCCTCAGTAGCATCTGTTCTCTGGGAAAAAAAAGTGCCACAGTCAGCAGAGAAATCAGCCAACAAGTCTGTCAGAGGAGTATTTTGGGAAATACAATTGTTTGCTTTCTTTAGCAAGTTAGGTGAGAAGAATGATATCAGTCCTAGATTTGTGCTTTTCATATGGATTTAGTGCAGGGATGTTGTTAACTTAGCTTAGCATACAGACCGACATCAGAAGGAAACAACCAGCCTCACTCTGTCTGAATGTGAGAGTATGTCTACCGTGACCTCTAAATCTCACTAAATACCTCACATCTTGTTTGTTTGTCTACACAAACAGAATATAGAAATGACAAATGTGGTTTTAGAGCAAGTTACAGTGTGTGGTGCAATTATTTCTTGGCAAAAGCATCCAGGTGTATTCAGCAGTGTTGTCACAGTTAGGTTGCCACGTTTGGTCCTATCATGCCTGTATAGAGAGCTATAATAAAATCTGTGCTCTCTGACTGTAACTGCCGGAGAACCGGCACAGAAATTCTATCATCTAAGTTATAGGGAGTGAATATTTCCCCAAATGTTCAACTATTTCTGTAAAAGCTATTCCCAAAATGATGAACTATTCGCCTAATTGCTTTAAAGCCACTATGTGGCTTACAATGATAGATAATTGTAAGCAATTATGTATCATTTTCTATATGATTATAGCATATTTTCAATTATTTTGTTTAAATAGGTTTTTTAAGTAGAAATTATGGCTTATTTCTAGCCTATTCTTCTCAGTTTGAGGAGATTATTTGCTGCTACAACTAGAGGCATCAAGGTTTAAAATTTTCAGTTTCTACACACTATGGCATTAAAGCAGCATTATTCGATCCTTTCAAAAGTTGCACATATTAGAAAACAGGTGCTTATTTACACATCCATCAGACACAGAGCAAAATTAGCTTTCACTTAAGTCCTATTGTGAGTCAGTGAGTCTTTCATATGGCCTGTAGTCATATGATCCACTGCTAATACAAAATATTAACGGCCCCAACTTAAAGTTCCTTGCTCAAAAGCGGGAACTGAGCAGCAGGTAGTGTTTTATCAAGAAACCCACCTAAAAACATGGAACACCTCAAATTTAACCAAGACAGAAATCTTCCATTAAGCCCATTGTAGCTGAGTGAATTAGGCAAGTTATCATGGTAAACAACTGGTGTGCTCTCAGTGACCTTCCCTATGCCCCCTGATTTTACCACCTCCTGCTCCTGCATTGCAACCAGCAACCTTTCAGTCATCAGCTGGCAACTATCACTACAGCAGCTACAGTACTACCTCTCCAACAACCGCTGCTGCTGCTGTAGTCATTACTGTGTCCACTTCACGCTGCGAGATGCCGAGCTGCTGACAGATTCTCCACTTGGCACAGATCGCCACAGTGTACTTCTAATTTTGTGTTTGTCAACTGTCAGAAAGCCGCAGGATGTCTCTTCTAGGTCTGAACAGACAGCGGGACATAATTATTTTGTGTTCCTCGGTACGTCACCCAGCTCCCGAGGAGAAGCAAGGTCGGCCAGCCTCACTGTCTCCCATCACCCAAACAGCTCCTCCTCATCTCACACTCTAAAGGTAATGTGTGTGTGTACATGCGTGTTTGTGTGTGTGTGAATCTTACCTTTTCTGCGGGAGATAGGAAGGCAGGCAAGAAGGGGTGGCATAATACTTTTGTTTACAACACTGGAAAAAGTGTGTATTTGTCTCTCTCACACTCTCTTTCAGTGTATGTGTGGATGTCAGACTAGACAAACCAAGCATTTATTCCCTGTGGCAGAAGTGTGTGTCATATCCAGGTGAGTGTGACAGATCAGGGGCTTCACTACAGTGACGGGGAGCCAAGGCCATCTCGCTTGTATTATTCATGAGAGCCGGGGATGTCTTGTTGGCACACTGCACAGATAGCACAGCAGCAAAATAATGGGAAGCTGTAGCTCACTGCTGTGTCATCAGCATCGAAGTCTTGTAGCAGCACCTAGTGCTCGCTGCATGAAAACTAAATTTCTAGGAGAAGTAAAGCCGTGCACTCCAAAATTTTAATTTTTTTTTCAAGCTCGTCTCATGCATGGCTTCTGAGATCATTTCGGAGTCAAGCTGTTCCCATTGCTTAAATTACAAAGACAAAGGTGACACTTCTAAAGACCCTAGCATTGAGCTAAAAGTGGATATAAGAAGGAAAAAAAAAATTGTTGTGAATCGGATAACAAATACTTATCACTTCCACTGGTACTTAAATGTATGTGCAGTGAGAGCAAACAAGGCTGAGGTGAACAAGGGAGTAACAAGAGGGAATTTTAGAGGTGAGAAAAGGTGCATCATACTTTCAGTATTTTTTTATATGTTTGGTAGGTGCTGGGCTGGTGAGTAGTGGGAAACAAAACTGAGGTTTGGGAAAATGGGGTTATGATTCTGTTGAACCTATATAACAGGGGCTTTATAGGATAAACATATATGTTGACAGGGTATCTCACCAATACTGGGCTAGAACAATGTAGTTTGGGGGTTGGAAACTCAAAGAAAATGGTTAAAAATCTTGGAGTAATGTCTCAAGTTGTCGATTACAGTGACATTTGTGTGCCTCAACAGAAAAGCTGGTGTCCATCTGACAAGAACCGCAGGTCATAACAGGCACACTGGAGAAGAAAACAAATGTACTGTACCTTTGTCACATGCACAGCTATGGAGGATTTGTCATCTAAGTAGAAAAAATTATAGCATACTAAAGAAATGTAATAATATAACAAGGAGCTGTAGATAGAGCGAACATGGCTAATCTTTAAAGTTTAATGAGGAGCCTATGATTGTTTATGATTGTTATGATGATGATTATTTTTATTACACAGTAATGATTAGGTTTATGTGGGCTGCCATGTCGAAGATTGAAGATTTGAATTGTGTTAACTATATCCTGATACCTCTAAAAACCTATTTGGTAATCCCAATAATTTTATACCACTAATCCTGTGGTGCCCAAATATCTTCTGCATGGTATTTTCAGAGCTCTGTTTTTTTTCAGGTCTTCTTATTTCTAAGCATAGGATGATAATGGGAAGCCCCAAGTCCGACTCTCCAACATCAAGAATCTCCTTAATGAGGTGCAAGTCCTGGGGAGAACTTTGATAAGAGCCAAAAGTACTAACGAGGAGATGTCTCAATTGGACATATCTCCAAAACTGATTATTGGCTATATTGAACCACTCAACAAGATTGTCAAATTATTTAAGGACATATTTATTTTTTATAAAGGTCACCTAAAGTATGAACACCCTTATTTACCCACTCCCTCGATATAATTGGGGATTGGCCCTTGTCTGCTCTTTAATTGCACAGTAAGAATAATGTTGTGGACACCATTTAGTTTTGTTTCCCAGCACTATTACTTCCTTGTTCTGCATATTCTTGTTTTCTCCCACTGTACCTGCATTTAATTACCAGTGGAAACCGGTAAGTATTTTATTGTCAGCTGATTCATACAACAAAATTAAACTGTACATCACAAGCTGTTTTATTATAATAAGGATATTATCATTATTATATTATAATAAAGTGTTACAACATATTGTTCTGGGTAAACTAATATTGTGGCTGTTACCTTTAGATAGCCTTTCTTAAGTTGTTATAGAGACATTTGAACATTTCTGGGGCATAAGAGGTGTAGTTGTCATATTTTGTGTCTTCTTGTTAAATGATTATGGGTTTTGATGCTGATTTTTTTATGAACTCAGATGTAGCTTTTGGCTTGCTTTCACTGACTGTGGATTGCTAGCAGGTGGTGGATGTATATTTAATGTATAGCCACTTCAATGGTAATCCATTTGTGTGGCTTTTCCACAAACTGGGTTAGCTCAGTGTTTGTGTGACTCTTACTGCCAGAATGGGAGACAAAAGCTCTGCTCTGCAGGTTTGATTAAAACATAAAAACTATTCATGTCATTATTTTTGAAAATCCTTTCAGTGCCTAATTGCACAGTACTGTACATCAGTATCCCAACATAAAATTACATATATCATTTCATTGTATATGCTTTATCAAAATACGGTCAAGTTTCATACTGCAGGTAAATGATCCAGTGTCATATTATCAAGGTCTCTGCAATTCAGAATTTTCAGACTTGACAAGTGTTGTAATCGTTTAGTTTCCGACAGTCTTTGAACGCAGCATCAGTTCTGCCAACCTGTTGCCCGACCGGAGAAACGCCTCTTCCTCCTCCTCCGCTGCCTCCCTCTGTATTAATGTGGAGCTCGGCCGCAGCTCACCCACTCGCTGCTGACTGGTAATCAGAGCACCACCATGGCCGCAAACCGGGTGATCGTTTATGGCGGAAGAGGCGCTCTGGGCTCCAAGTGTGTCCAACATTTCAAGTCCCAAGGCTGGGTGAGCGACGACAGCTAACCGCTACCCTGCGGAGCAGATGCTAACACTGTGCAGTGCTAGCTGATAAGCTAACTGTACCTCTGTTTCTCTCTGCTTCAAATCAACAGTGGGTCGCCAGCGTCGACATGGCTGCGAATGAGGAGGCTCATGAAAATGTGATAGTGAAGATGAGTGAGTCGTTCACTGAGCAGGCAGGACAGGTGAGCTGCAAGAGACAGAAACATGACTCACACGCATGCTTTCCTGTCTCATTAATGTCAAACTGAAGAGCCGACAGCAGAGCTGAAAGGCCCAATAACTAAAGTCTAACTTTTGGTTTGAATCCAGTCATCCATAAATATGATCTGGTTATTTATTTTATTTTTTTTTGCTGGTTCAATATTGCTTTACTAGAAATTGTACAGGCTAATGCCGCATTCAAGTCGCATTGGAAAAGTAAGAGTCTGAAATGTCAAATGTCTTAAACCAGAAAACCTGAAAATGGGGAAAATTTGACAGCATTAGTCTCCCCCTTTGTGCTGGGCAGGAGGCAGGGTATACTCTGGACACATGACTCAAAGACAAATAAACATGTAGAATTAAACAGTTGATGTAATAATTATATTCTTATTTGATACAAGATTTTATTTTTTATAATAGATTTCATTTTTTATGTCTTGCGTGAACAAATACTATGTCATGATTTTGCTTATATGTATGACTTTGTTGAAATTTTTTAGCATCCCTGTGTTTACAGTTATTTGTCATCTTATCATTCGGACACTTTTTTCTTTTTTCGCAAAAAAGGGTATTAATGAAACACAGCCTCACACGAAGGCGTCTGTAAATGCTGCCTCCAAATATCCCCTTTTGTTTGTTGACCTGAACGCAGCACAGAACATGCATTAAAAATTTCCAGCTGTCAGCTGACATTTTAATGCCAGTCATCTTGTTTGCAAGGCCTCGAGGCGTTATGAAAAGATGTTAGCAGTTATCTCTGTCTGGTTTTTTTTGCAGGTGACGGCAGATGTGGCCCAGTTGCTAGGGGACCAAAAAGTGGATGCCATCCTGTGTGTGGCTGGAGGATGGGCGGGAGGAAAATGTAGTTCCAAAGGTCAGAGTTCAACCTTTGTTTGTTGTAACATTAATCATCAGCCACTTGTTTCCCTGCTGCAATTCATGCTTCATTTTGAAGATAAGCTCAATAAATTGTAGTTATGTAATTTATGTAACAGAGGTGGGGTAAAATAATCTCAGGTCAGAGGTCCATTTTATTTTTTTTCCTTAATTGTAGACTGTATTTTGTGTTACACCAGTAACAGCAGTTAAATACAAGGTGGAAGTTAAAATGAGATTTTGAAGTTTTCAGTTAAAACCCTCTTGCTCAGTGGCCTTTGTCTCTAGTTTTCTGTGTATAGAAAACTACCTTGCAGCAAAAGCAAACCAGAAGTTCTCTGCAGACAAAGCACCAAAACTGATATCCACTGTGCAGCTAATTAGCATTTTGGGTCCTTTCATGCCCTTCCCATGGTATCTAAATATTAATCATGTATGTGTGTTAAATAGACCTGTCGGATTATTATGTGCTGGCCAGTTCAACATTTTGGCAAATATTCTTATTAGCTTTCTGGGAGAGATTTGGATGATAACAATACCCAAAGCAGTAGACTCGCTTAGCGTAGCATAAAGACTTGAAACAAGGGGAAATGGTTAGCCTGTAACAAAATCCATCTATTGCTATAGTTCACTTATTAAAATGTCATATTGTGCTAAACGGGTTCAAAACTAAAGTGTAAAAGCGACACTTTTTGGTGGGGACGAAGTCCAAGATTGTTGCCAGACAAGCAGTGGAGTCTCCAGGAAATTTCTGGTCCCAGCCAAGAAATATTCAGGCACATACCCCCCTTTGAAACGGCAGTTTTTCTTATTTTACACTTAGGTTTTTCTACGGATTAACGAAACAAAATATAACTCGTTAATTAGTGGGCTTTGGACAGTTGGGCTAGCCATTTCTGTGTGTTTCCCATCATTTTGCTAAGCTTGTTGATCTTGTCATCTATCTTTCCCAAAATGCACAACTATTCCTTCAAAGGCCAGATGATTTGATGCATCTGTGGAAGAAGCATGTTGGACAAAAAAAATAACCACGGATAAGATACCACGGAATAAAAAAAACAAAACTTTCCTTTATGATTATTTTCCATGTTTCTCTCAGATTTATACAAAAACACAGATCTGATGTGGAAACAGAGTGTGTGGACCTCCACTATCTCCAGCCGCCTCGCCGCTCTGCACCTTAAACAAGGCGGACTGTTGACTTTGGCCGGAGCTAAAGCAGCTCTCTCAGGCACTGGAGGTAAGGCACACATTTGTGTTTACCGTTCTCATCATGATGACCTGGTTTGGCTGTGTATCACGTCAGGGTGTCAGGCAGACTTTGACTTATTGGAGACTACATTGTGCATACGTCTCTGTTGTCCAATCTGCCAATTCAAATAATGTAGGTAATAAAAGGCGCTGCAGGGCTTTGACCAGGGAATTGACATCCTGATCTGAGGCGTGGGGAAGCTCACACAGATCACAACAATGAGGGGAGAGTGTGTCGATAAAATGGATCCTAGAAATAAAACAAGTGAGGAAAAAAAAAGGATAGAGATCATGGGCAGCAATGGGACTTGGTGGTTAGAGTTTCTGTTTCAAAAGAAAAAAAAAACCTATAGAATAATTCCCAAAATGGTCTGTTTGTCTCTCAGCAGTCATGTTGTTCTCTGTGTGTCCTTGACCATCTGATTCAAACCTGATATGCTCACTCTCTTTTTGTTTAAAATGTAACTGATGGGGTTCATTGACAGAATAAATCAATTCATTCATCTAATAGTACTAATTTATAACAACAGTACTCATATATATTACAGTATACTATGACATACTAAATGAGGTTGTTATGCAAACAAATATCCCTTAAAAATGAATTGTAATTAGAAATAAATTTCATATTAAAATAAAATGTTTATGTATTACTTTTATTTAAATAGGTAAACCTGTATATTACTACAACTTGATTAATCTTTAATCATGACTTGATTTGGTTTTATTTGCTGTTTAAGTACATAACATTTTTGCCAAAATATACAAGATACTTAAGGTCACAGTCTCTCTTTCAGTTTAAAGATGGTAGTTTTTAACAGCAAATGTGTGTTAAACTCAAGAATTAAAAAAAAACTCACATGAGAATTCCTAATATTTTTAAAAGTGTACAGGTGGATTTGGTTCAATTGTTGACTTTTGTCACCATGTAGACCTGAAAGCTGACTGACTGATTGACAGAACATTACTTAGGACAAATTTTGATTTAAAAAAAAATTACATTCTGTGTTGTTTGGTAATAACGAGACATTTAAAAACTTCCCCTCAGGTTCTAGGAAATTGTGACAGGCATTATTCTGAAACATTATACACTAAATGAGTAACCAGTTAACCAGCTTTTTATTTATTTGATTGATAATGAAAATAATAAAAAACAATCATTAGTTACAGCTTTATTACCATGTGACACCAGCACGACTCGTCAGCCTCTGTGGCAGCCAGACGAGCTTTGGAGTGGTGCCATGTGATGTCAAGCCACCCCTGTATCTAAGCCAACCATGTGATGAGCTGAGGTGTAACTCTACAGCAATACAAAACCCTGGCTCAGCAGTCAGCACAGAGCCCACAGGCTCATTGGCAACAGACTTAGCAAGAGAATGACTCAGCAGTTGTGGCTGCACACACATTATCCACATGGACAGTGTGTTAACTCCACTGAAACAGACCGAAGCACCTTATATCTATTGTTCTCTGGGGGCTGGGGTCATACTCTGCAGCAGCAGCTTCTGTCAGTATTGTATTTTAAACACAAAAGAACTGAACGTTTCCATCTCATTTTCCACAAACCCTTTTCTTAAGTTTAATTAAATGCGAGTCAACATGAAGAGAGAAATGATAAGAAATGTAACAGACAGCACTGAGGAGGTACCTTTCCTCCTCCATGTGCTTTGATTAAACAAAGTGAGTAAAAATCTTATAAGCATTGGGTATATTCATATCATCTGTGTGGTGGAAACAGAAAACTTTGATGAACAACCTTCAGTTTCTTCAAAGTCAATGCTATTAGTCATCCTAACCCGCTCTTCTGCGTGAAAATAAGAGATGATCCTGAGATTGAAACAAAAGCATGCTTCCTCTCCTGAACTGGTTACCCTTCTGTTAGGTGATGTCGACCAGGAGAGTACATTCCCGAAACCAAACTTGAAAGACCAACAAAGGGTTGTCAAAACATGTGATTGAGTTTGTACTAATCCTGACCTCAGAGCGAGGATTTAAAATGGAAGCTGAGCCCTAAAAAGAACGATGGAGGAGGCTTCTCTGCCTCCTCATGTGACTTGTGTTGTTTTTTCATAATTTGAGATTATCCTCCAAGATATGCAGAGGATAGCATGCAGCATTTGGATGCACATCTTGATTGTTGTTGGTAAAATTCGATACAGAGGCCCAGTCCAGTCTTAGTTTTAACACACTAGACGGGGGATTAGTCTCTGAAGTCAGTAGTGCAGGAATCTAATCACAATAGAACAGAGTGGAATAGAACAGGCAAACTCAAATGGACCAATACCATTATTTTTCTAAGTTTGAGAATTGCTGGAAACATTTGAGTTAATGTGAGTTCACAAAAAAATAACACAGGTTTTTAGACATTGTAATGTGGAACAATTGCATATTATAACTTTAACAAAAAGCACACATTATACCTTAAAGATGACAAAACATTATGTTATTAATGTTGGACTAAATGACATCAGTTAGGTTTGCATAATCAATATTTATACTCTAAAGTAGAGTAGAATACACCTGAAACACAGAATATATTTCATTGTGTATGCACAGGAAAAATAAAATGGTCTTCTGCAAATGTTGGTATAACTGTCAGGTAATGTTTGGATTGTCTGGATTTCAAGAACAGATTGGATAATTGGGAGCTCTATTACTGGTGGATGCACATTAGCTCTGAACATGTGACCTGTCAGGTACAGGATATGAAAACCTGCAGGTTAACCTGGATGTTACACAGCAAATCAATGCAGTGTTGCTTTCAGTGTCTTTAGGCTATTGTGTGACTGGTACCCCTAGCTCGAATTATATTTGATCTTCCTCTTGGAGAAAAACAAAAGCTCAAGAAAGTCAGGAAAAAGTCATACCTCCACCCCTCGTTCCCATTGGTCAGTCCTTTGCAAGCCTGTCACCAGACTGGTTTAGGGGGGGGTGAACAGATGCTTTGCATTCTTTTGAAAGCCCATTTAGATGTTTGGGAGGAAAAGCATTTACTGTTTCCAGATGCTGAAGCTGCAAAACATTTCTCTAAGTTATTGAAGGCTGGGTTCACGTACAAATTCAGGGGGAAAATAACAGACTAACACGAGAAAAGAGAATAGGGGTTAGGACGGGTTTGTATGCGCTCAGTAAATGGTGCATGATTTGTTGTATACCACTGCGTGAAGACCAGGTTTGCATTTTATGTTTCTGCTATTCCTGTTTTTACAATCTTGAGATGTTCCTTCCAGAGATGCAGTGAAGTCTGTCCACTTGACCTTTCTCTGCTAAATCAATGTCATCCACTCCTGGGCGCAGTGTGTGATGCATTTGATGTGGTGGGTGCTTTTTTTGCAAACTGAATTTTTCTGCAGGACACTAAAATAAAAGGTCTGTCTGTTATCTCCAGGCATGGTAGGCTACGGCATGGCCAAAGCTGCCGTCCACCAGCTGTGTCAGAGTCTAGGAGCGGAAAACAGTGGGATGCCATCAGGAGCCGCTGCTGTGGCCATACTCCCGTAAGTACTGAGGTGAAATGTGGTGGAGACACATTGTCCTGATGCGCATTTAGCTGTGAAGTCAGTGAACGGAGTGCAGTGCTCCAGTGGCACATGTAAACCGCGGTGTGTGATGGATGGGACACAGGTAGGGGGCTTTAAAGGAATCGAAAATCTATATTTGGAGAATCAAAGTCAGACCTCCTGTAGGCTGAAAATGGCTCCGTAAAGTTTCCAGCTGGCTCTCGTGTGGAGGAGGGCATCTGTAGCAGTTACACAGGATTCCAAAGGCGATGAAGGTCACAGACAAAAATATCAAAACATCCATGAAAACCCTCTAATTGTTTATTGCCCTGGCAGTGTACAGGTCCCATATTGCATAAAGTGAGATGACTGTGTCTTTCTGGATTATAAAGCAGGTCTAGGTTCTACATTAATATTGTGAAAGTATCAAAGCGCACAGTCCACAGAGAAATGCACACAGCCTGTATTCAGAAACTGTGCTTTTATAGATAGAAAAACAAATAACAAAGAAATGTAAATTAAAGAGAAAAGAAGGAAACATTTTAAAGAATTACTCCACTGATTTAGTGTTGTACTTCCATGAAGTCTGGGGGACTCACAAAAGGCAGAAGAAGCAGCAGCAGAAGAAGAGATATCTCTAGTAAGGGTGAAGCACATACATTGCAACTTTATAGCATCTTTTAATAGATCTTCCCTGCGTCCACTTCTTTCAAACCCCACCCCTCCAGTTTATAATGACAGGCTTAGAAAACCTAAAAAACATCTTTTTTTGATACCATGATACCACAGGATTTAATGTTGTATTTCAATGTAAAAGCTGTTGTTCTTCTGTGTCAACCAAGCCTGTTTTCACAGGCTAAGTAGAACTAGAATTTTGATAAGCAAACTCACTATGAGTGAATCTATGGTGTGCTCCAATAAAGGAGACTATTACAAAACCTTGAACATCTGTAGCCTCATATACTGTAAGATGATGCCCTCTGAACTACACACATTCAGGTACTGTTATAAAGAGATGACAGTGATGTGCGTTTTTCTTTACCTGTTCACTGCTTGTTTGATTTCATGTTTTGATCCCTTGCACTGGATTATTTTCTGGTGACAGAGAACAGATCCAACGTCAGGATTTCATCAGAAAAACAGGACAAATATACAGAGTCTCATTTACTGTGGATTTTCTTCTCTGCTATAGCCACATTTAGTGCCTTAGGTAGAAAGAAGTGGTGTGTGTTCACTGTAACATAGAAATCTTACACACCGCGCACACGGCCAGTGAAGGGAATGAAGATGAAAGCTATTGTGCTGTAAAATTAGTTGTGCCACACGCTCCTTTGTTGTGTTCGATGGATATGTGCGAGGTGAAGATAAGCTGCCGGGATAAAAGATGGATCAGGCTGCCAGCTTCACACGGCGCGCCTCTGGTTGTGCACATGATCTGTTTCAGATGAATGACGCGCACAGCAGGCTTTGCATCATCGCCTTGTCTATTCACTTATTGGATTTAAAAGCAGTGTTTTTGCACTGTCATCGTGAGAAGCTAGAAATGGATGTGTAGGGGCGTTTCTTGCTCCTGCTCTCTCTTTGGCTGCGTTGCCCAACGAAATGAGGCAGGACTGCCTCTCCAGCATGCTGTCACATCTGTTCAGCATTAGCCCCATGACTTGCGTTTCTGTTACAGCCTGCATCCCCCAATAATATATGTATTCCTGCATATAGTTGAACAGAGGTTTTCAAAGTAGTGGAACAGGAAAAAAAGTCAATTTTAATGGATGTTAAAACCTCAATGGATGGATCACATTCTTTGTTTTGCTTCTATAATCATATCTGATATTTGTTTACATTCAGGCAAAGTATGCCAAAATGGCTATTAGCACTTGCTGTTAGCAGTCACTGAATTATTTTTGATACTGAGCAAAACTAAAAATACAGAAGGTTCTCAGAGAAGTTCTGTAATTGTAAGGAGGTTATTTTTTTCTATGATTCCTAAAAGGGTGAATGGACAATCATTCACATTGGACATCAGCCTTATGATACACTACAATGATCTCCTCTGAAAGTGTAAGTCACATTCAAGCTAAAAATATGTCTGTCGTGTCTGTGTGTTCAGAAGTGACAGAGTTACAAGAAGTGTAATTTTATTTATTTATTTATTTATTTTTGGACACAACTTGACACAATAGTACCTTCACTGCCGTCATAAGCTGTGTGTCTCACCTTCTGCTGCAGCACCAACTTTTGTCCCTGGTGATTAGAGGCTAAATCAGTGGCCAAACTTCAGACCGGTGTGTTTTTGTACCTGAGTGTGTATGTACAGCTCACACACTCCCAAAATACTACAGTACATTCACCACATATTTCAGTAGGTCATGTTGTTTAAAAGCATATTACACAGGGACAGTGCTAATGTTAATATTAGCATGCTTTTGCTGAAGGTGACTTGAAAAGCATGATGTGATGAACGTGATAACAACATGATAACAAAACAGACGCATGATGCAAATGACTTCATCTCCGATCCACATCCATATGAACCCTGTGTACAGAGCCTTGTGTGTGTAGAGATGCTGCAGTGTGCCAGCTCCCCCACCTCCCCGCCTCCTGGACTCTGCCTCATACTCATCCTGATTGTCATCTGGCTTAATTTGGCAGGGTTACCTTGGATACGCCAATGAACAGGAAGTTCATGCCTGACGCAGATTTCAGTTCTTGGACGCCGCTGGAGTACATTGCAGAGTGAGTGCCGGAGCGAATAATGATTCATAGTGTAATATTTCAGTCTTATTTCATCGCTGTAGTGAGTATTGTGAAAATGACTTTTTTTTCCCCCCCTTTTTTTCATGGTTGAACAAAGATGTGTTTTCTCAGCAATATAAAACGGTTGATTTCCTACGCTGGTTTGTTCCTGTTTGGTTTTTGTTTTTTATAAATCTTTGCATTCAGACCTTAGCTACTAAAATTCACCCTTCAGTATAGTTTCATAGTTTCATTTTCAGTAAATTAATTTCAGTAATTTACCTTTTTTCTTATAACCACATCACTCTTTACCTGCCACATGTAGCGTTAGGCTTCTACTGATCTCCTTTATTTGCCAAAAGGACTTAACACTGACTTTCTTTTACTTATTTGTTTATTTGTTTTCAGTCAAAGTAAATATTCAGTAAATGGCTTGAAACTGTAATAAATCATCACTGGGTTCTAGTTAATTGGTTATTTTATGGATTTTGATATCACAAAACAAACAAAGACACACACACTTTAGGTCCAAACAATATTCCATATGTCCCAGCATATTTAGGTTGTATGCAGCATACTGAAGACTTTCATCTGTGCCTAAAAAAAAAAAAAACAAAAAAACAATGAACTAAGATCAGTTGATAAAACTGATTGGCCTTTGTCTTTTTCTTCTATGCGTCTTTCATGACACATGAGCAGAGGTGTTGTTCAGGTGGTGTATGACTCCATGCTCTCCATGAAACGTCTCCATGTGTCTGATTTACATTCTGGCCTGTTAAGACTGGGAGCTGAGGAACTGAATTTTCTCTCTGCCTCTTCAGTGTTAGTGTGGAAAGCTCTTTGATTCTGAGCAGCTGACATCACAATCTTAAACATCACATTTACCTTTGATGCTTTTAGATCGCAGACGCATTTTCAGGTATCAAACCACATCCTAGTTTCGTGAAATACTCGACATAAGATTAAGTCAGCTGCGCACAAGAGTTTGAGAATATGACAAAACAATAAATGAGCCCTAGAATAAAAAGCACGTGACTAGAGAAAAATAGCAGCAGCTATTTTTTTATAGGATGGGTTGTCCATCACATGTTACATATTGGGTGTAAAATATGTAGAATATGTTGATTATTTTCTCTTTTTATTTAAAAGGAGCTAAAGTAACTGTTGTTCAGACCTTTCTGATGGAGAATGGATCTCCTGTGAGGTTTAAACAATTGCTGGTTCTTGATGTTTGGTCACATATATGTCAAATTATTTATATATAGTTGAGTGAGTAAAACTGTGATACCTCAGGAAAGCAAAACAGATCTCCACAAGCTTGGCACTATTGTATTATTCATGGCTCACCTGTGTGTGTTTGTTTTTTGTTGCTTGCTCATGTATATGTAGCTCATTCTCTTTTTTTTGTTGGTGTATAATTTGTGGCATTTTTCTACACAACCCAACACAACATTACATCACAGATTTACTCATACTCAATGCAAAATGATCAAATGTAGTTCTTTGACATCTTAAGGAACTACAGTGGCCAACAGCTCTTATTACATCTTCATGAGGTTGTATTTATATGTGAAAAACAAAAAAAAATTCTGCAATTCTAAAACTTCTAAAATGAAAATCCAAGGAACTGTCGTGTATCTTATGAGACACAACTGACAAAATCCTCTAATATCTGGAGTAAGATACTTGATTCAATTAAAAATTAATTAAATTAATTATGAAACTAATGATAGCCACTTCTTGCAAATGGTTAGTTATCTGAATACATGCTGGCTCCATTTAGACACAAGTTTGTGTTGATTTCCAGAGTGTTTACACGCTGTGTAGGCCGTGGGGATTAGATGGGATTTGATCCAGTTTAATAATCCCGGAGGAAACAGATGAGCGACTGAGGACAGGAATAGAAACAGTCTAGGTGGGGGGGAAATGAAGGGAGGTGGCAGTCGGGTCTTTTTGTCCATTTTCTTGTCCTCTACTCACCTTTCTGGCCTTCAAAAGGACAACGTTCATTCATAAAACACGTGCACTGTTTTAAGACAGTTTTAAGACTAGTACACATCATGATAAACAGAGGTTTCAAATTCATTATTTGCATCCAAAAAGTTAAGGTTACCCTCTGTCCATTTAAAAAGTTTATTGATGTTTATTTTACAAAGAAAGCCAAACATTTTAAGTGATTTTAAGGACTTAGCCTAAATAATTCAAATGCTAAAACAGGGATTGAAACTACAGAACTAACTAGAATAAGAATAAGTAAACAAGACGATCACGCTGACCAAGCATTCAGTGCCAAATTTTATTACTTGACAATTATTGATACTCAGTGTTATGGAAACTTTTCAGTCAGTACCGAACAGTCGATTAGTACTGAGGTCTGGTTCACAGTTCTAGTCCCACTCCATGGCGATGGAAAATACTTGTTTCTGATTGGCTGACAGGTCTAGTTCCAGTCAACTTAATAACAAACAGCTGTGGGTAACCATAGCAACAGTTGTTATGCTGTGTCTCAGTGTTAAAATTAGCTTGGGTTAAACTGACCAAAATGCAGCATTTTTATATACATGCAGTACTAAATAAACAGCTTATATAACATACATGCAATGCAATGAATCATGCAAATAAAATGTTTTTAAGCCTACAGAGGCCAGTGAAACTGTATGTATACTGTACATACTGTAAAAAGACTTGATTGAAACTAGGGAATATTCTACATTAAAATATATTCATTTTTTGAAAAATGATACATGGTCTGTATCACGGGAGAGTTAGAGATCCAACTAGAGCTGCAACAATCAGTCGATTAATCAATTAGCTGATTGAAAGAAGATATATGATAATTATAAACATATTCTGACTATGTACTGTACTACAAGTACTAGTAGTAGATTGTACCTAATGCAGTTTATTGTTATGGGAAGGTGCTGCACTGAAATTAGATAGATTTATGCAGAAATTCACTATGAGTCTTGAATAGAAACACAGCTACTGTATGTTTATGTATGTATTGATAAAGGCAGTATAGACGTATAGAAACGAACAGACATATTTGGGCTTTGGATGCTTCAGTAAAATCACTAAAACTGCTCCTATTTCTTTGTTTTTCTGCAGACTCTTCTTCAACTGGGCCACCGGGGTGAACCGGCCAGCATCGGGAAGCCTGATGCAGTTGGTGACCTCTGGAGGGGAAACCCAGGCTGTGGCCACTCCGTAGAGGACACAGTAGAGCTGTGTAAACAGTGATGGGGGGTTTGTGGGGAGGGAGAGATAAAGATGGATGGAAGCAGAGAGAGGGAGAGATGAGGAGACAGAGCAGCTCAGAGATAGAGACTGGAGGAGAGAAGAGGAGGATATGGGGATGGAGAGTTAGAGAGATAGGAGGAGTGATGAAGAGGGTTGGAGGGTGGAGAGGTGAAGAAGAGAGATGGTGACAGAGAGGAGCTTAATAAAATAGGGAGCTGGAGAGGAGACAGCCAGATGTGTTTGCTTTGGAGTGGAGAGGAGGAGGGGTCTTTCTTTGTAAATGCAGCCTCACAGTGCCATCTAGCTGTAGATCAATACAACTCAATCTCATTGCAGCAGTCCATCAGACTGGGTTAAATCTTTATTAATGGCAATACACTATTGGCCAGTTTGGGACACACATTCAAGAGTGAACTTTTGAACTGATCTTACAAAACTTAGTTTAAAGTATTCAGAATTATTTCAGAGATCAATAGAGTGAAATTCAGCTAAATGAGAAACGTGTCGTTAAAATGTTTGTGTGAGTCCTTTTTGGTCAGACTAGTGTGGAAGCAGCCACCAATTAAGATGCATATAAAAGTTAGTGATCCCACACCATTGTAATTCTATGTCATACCAGTGTTGAAGAAAACAAATGAGCCATGTATTAACGTCTTCTTTATTTTACAGTACTTCGCTTTCATAAGGATCCCTGCCCCTCTCAAATGAATTTCAACAGCTTCCTACCTACATTAGCCACAGTAAATTTCTGTAACATCTGTGAAATTCAGCCCCGACAGTGTCAGTCCAATGTGATGTGTGAGATCTGTAGCCCTTTTAGTTTGTACTGTCCAGAGTCCCTGAAGGTCCTCTGCCACTGCAGAGCCTCAAAGCTGAAGGAAGCCGCTGTCTTCTCTCAAACGTACAATACGCTTTAAAGTGGAGTGGCCTTATTTCATGTTTGTAGCTATCAAGTCAAAGTGTCCTTGGTGTCCGCAGTATGAAAAAGGTGCTCTGTTCCTGTGGGTTTTCTAAGTCGTGTGTTGTAACTGTGTCAAAATTCACAATAAAACGAGTCAAAATGAAAGATTGACTTGAGGTTTAAAGTTTATTCTCGATGGTGGAAACAGCAGTTGACAAAACAATCTTGCTGCAAGGTCATTTAGTAGCTGTTCCAGAGCTTTTGATCACATAACACAGGGGCTATCACTACCTGTTTCTATGAAATGCACTTTATTTAATATCTGCCATTTTATTAGTGTCTGAAGTCTAAGTTTAAAATGTATCCTCAAATAGTACCAATAATGGAACAAAATAACAATAACATAACAATACTACAGCAATGTCTCACATTAAACAGAGTTATGAACATTAGTTGCATGAAACTACACAAGTCAGTGAAGCGAAATGACAATGACTTATGCTGTAAATGTCAAAAACTTCAACTTGCTGCTCTCTATAGATTTAGTTTATGGATTATATACGAATTGTAAATGTTTCTATAAATTTCTATTTCCTCTGAGTGCTTTGAGGGTTTTTCATCCATGTGGGTTTTAAAAGTGAAGTTCAGAGTTCATTCTTGACCTTGGAAAAAGCAGTTGACGAAACAATTTCACCTCAAGGTCACTTTAGGGAGCTGTTCTGCAACGGATGAAGCCCAGTTGATATTTGATAAAAAGCTGACACTAAACTGCAGGACACAATCCAATATGGATCAGATCATTTTTGGAATTACAAAGTGTTAGTCTGTCTCTCAGTATTGCCCCTACACTGTCTGTGGCCTTCTGGTCACATTTTCGTACTGAAGATGTATATCCTTAAAAATTGGTCACAAATATACTGTCATTAATTAAAAAACAAGGCTTAAACAGCTGGGTACTGTAGTTTTTATAAGTGTTACTCAAACAGACATAAGTAGTTCGTGCATTAGGGACTATTTTCAGATGCGGATTAATTCACATGTGGTGTTCAGTGAGTATTTATAGCAGAGGCACAGCATATATGAGATTAGCACCAGCATCCTTGTTTATTGTACCGTAAGAACATGTCAGGCTTGCTGGAGTGTTTTTGTTTGTGTCTAACATGGAGCTCTGTGTTACAAGAATAAGATATATCATGCTGAAACTACTGTTAGTTAGTCAAGTCACTGTTTGTTTTCGACTTTGTTTTTGGAACTGCTGACAATAAAAGAAATATAGAAAATCACCAAACTCAAAGAATAAGGGACCTTAGTATATTACACAACCACTAGATGGAGCTGCTTGATAAGAGTCCTGCACTGCTGCACTGCACCTCTGTGTTTGTCAGTGGAAGTAGCATTAATCAAATGGATGAGTTAACACTGGGAGCTGAATACGCACTGCCATGCATACACTGTATAAAATAACTTACAGAAGGGCCCTTTAGTGTTCGCTCTCCTGCACAGAACTGATCGCAGAGCATCCAGGCCTTTCACCTGCACAAATGCAAATCTCTACAGCAGCGACATCTGGGAAGACATCAATTTCAAAGTTGGATTATGACGAATAGATTATTTTACAGACCCATTCCTCTTTGCACAAAATGTTGTTGTTGTTCAACCAACCCATATATTCACCCTCAGCCTGGACCAGAATGCACATAAATAGACTACGGGGGCAGCTGCTAGGCTTTAGTCTTAAACTCCACCATTTCTCTCGGCTGGCCACACTTCCAGGGGACTATATGGCTGTTGACAAGCACACTGCAATAAATCACCATGCTGAGGATTAATAGGAAAGAGCAAAGCGCCCCAGCTCACTGTAGCTGATATGTATTTATTCTAGGTGGCGTAGCAATTCATCTCACTGTGTGTATGCTTGTGTGTGCGTTTGCATGTGTGTATGAGGGCCTGAGGCGAATTTAACATGTCTGTGCATACATTACCTCCCATGATGCCAGCACTATAGAGTGATTGCCCAGGGGGATCGAGTCAATGTTTATCACAGAAAGCGTTTCAACTGATCAAAGATTACCGCTGAGACAGAGCATGTTGTTCCTGTTTCCGCTAGGGCAGATAAGTTGTCACCCAGCGCCACAGATGCTATTGTTTTCTGCAATGTAAACCTGTGAGGAGCAAATTGTTTGGGTGTCACAGGTGCAGTGGTGTGCTAAAGAGAATTTATCCAGGGTACTCCTCTTTAAAGCCACAGTGAAGCATTTTTCACGTCTCATCTGTCGAGTCTGACCGTGAGTATTTAAATACAGGATGACTGATGTGATTTCAAGTATCTGATGTCTCACTCACCTGTGGTAAACAACAAACAGAGTCACATCAGGTCAACAGGACCACAGAACGTAATGGGACAGTGCATAAAATCTCCTATTGCAGTACATCTGATTCTAATTGTATATCACTGTATTGATATATACTTTGATATGGTAAATAGTGTAGATGCTCCCATGGGGATACCTTTGTGGTTAACTTGGTGGCTAGGTGGTCTATGGGTGTAGGCGCTGATCATGAACTGTGATGTCCCTGCTTTTAATCCTCCTGATGATCTTTGTTGCATATTGTTTACCATCCCTTTCCCCCGCGTTTCCTCTCCTGTCATCTCTCTACGAAATATCCTTCTATAAAGGCAGAAAATTCCCCAGAATACTAAAAACAAAAATTGTTTGAACTTGTACTTTTTCAGCAGTTCTCAGCATCCAGTATTACAATGTAATGGTAATGCTCAGTGATTATTTCCAGCAGTGGCACATACAGTTCTCTACAACCCAAGGTAGTTAAGAGGAAGCTGCCTGAATATAAATAGTATAGAAAAATTATTCATGGTTTGCAAAATTTATTTCGTTTTATGCTATCGTATGTCTGTCATTCCTACACACACACAGTACATTAAAGTTATAATCTATAATGTTTTCTTAGTAATATGCTTCCATTTTGATTCGTTTTCCCTCCATACTGGTTACAACACAACAATAAATTAACTTATAACTACTTACATGAGAAAAAATACTGTTTTAAGTGTTCAGCAGCAGAGCAGGTTTTTTTGGACTAAATATAAACTGCCCTCATAGCTTAAAGTACATTTATCTTATCTTCTTCCTTATGATCTTTTTTTACTGTGATCAAGTGCTCTGCAACATGTTGCACCTCATGATTTCTGATTCCTTTTTGGTTGTGGTTGTCCTGGAATAGAATCCACCCATCCATTTAACCATCCTGGTGCTTGTTCTGTTATTTCCTTTCAGACTATGTTGCACTGTATACTGTATTATACTGAGAGAAATTGGCTCCTGGTCTTCCCTTTTCTCCCTTTTTAATCAAGCCTGTCACAAGTGTCACTAATGTTTGAATTTCACCGTTCAGCCTATTATTATGTCAAATAAAGGACGGAGCAGTGTTTCTGTTCAGTGGCTAGAAAACAAGTGGAGTCGTCTGAATTCACATATAATGGTTGTACTTCCCTTCTAATTTGTAATTTCTTTGACTGTTACGACAAGACCTGGGTAGTTGTAACATGAGCAGTGATGGTTAGCATATTTTACCACACAAGAAATCTACAGAAATCATAGTGTGTCACCAGAAAGTCCAAACAAAATTTAGGAAAAGTGCTGTAAAAAGCAGAAGTGAGCGATTGGCTTTGGAGATTTCTGCAAAATCAAAAACATAAATCTTGTAGGTTACTACTTGCTATGCATGCAGGCAGCATGGCTCACAGTGGCGTTATATTCTGTACTTGATCATTATAACAGGGTTTTGGTGTCTGTAAACCACCAAGTACAGAGTGAAATGAGGGGAAACTGGTGCCAATTTGAGGTCAGACCAGCTCCTGACTTCTTGTATATCATCCTCTCCCTTAAGCATACTCTGTCTCTCCATATATTTTTCTTTATATCTAGATTCCATAAAAGCAGCTTTAGAATAAATATATTATAGTGTTGTTATTTATGTTGATTCAGTGTAATTGCTGATGGTGTTTTTCGGCTCAAGCAGTGTTTTATGATTTTTCTCCACATGCTGCATGTAAAGCCATATAATAGATTACACTGCACACGGAGAACCTGTGATAGCATTAGCTTTATTGACAGTGAATTGAGGCTTTCATGCACAGGCTGTCTCAGTGATTCATTGTGTGAAGCAGGGAGAAGAGCAGCGTCCAGTCCTGCTTACATGAAACCCCTGGAGGTGAATTTCCTGATTAAAGCCCCTCACCCCCCATTCAAATCTGTGCTGTTGTGTGAGCCAGCGTGCGTGTGTGTGTGTGTTTGTGTGTGAGGGTGCATGCTTTTGTGTAGTGTTACTTATGTGAATTAATGTGGCTTTTTGTGCAGTTGGGGTGTACATGTTAGAGTGATTGCATATGTGCATTTACATTGTGTGTATGTATATGTATGTGTTGTGGGTGCGTACTTGCTTGTATGCAATGTACACATATGTATTTCATGCATTTATGAAGCCACATTGATGCACATTTTGAGAAAATCTTATCTCACTCTTTGTTACATGTTTTGTTACTGTTCATCTCTTTTTTTTAAATTTCTTTCCTCTTTTTTTTTATTTCTTTCCAGTCACAGTGCTACAAAGTACTTTTACGTATTTGTTCATATTTTGCATTTATCCTATGCTTGTGTTTTTATATGCATAAATCTGTGCAAAATGTATATATATCTGCATAGCATGTGAATGTGCTTGATGTGTATTTGTGTATGCCTTGTGTGTGTGTGTCAGTTTTATGAATGTGTATCTCTGTGTGTTTGTGTGTTGTAGGGGTTATGTCTGAGATGGCGGGGCGCCATGTGGAAGCCATTGAGACCTGGAGCGGCAGTGAACATGGAAGGTGAGGCCAGATGGTAGTGGTTATCCCTTGGCTGCTCTGGGTAACCTGACCTGCAGGGGAGGACCCCTCTGCCTCCCAGGGACCAGCCGCCACATGTGTTGCGTGAGAGTAAGTCACCCAAAACTCAGGAACCGCCTCTTGGCTTCCTGACTGCCTGTTCTCATAGCTGGGGCTGTTTTTTTAACTGAGGATCTAAAACAACAAACTAGAAATGGGATCAGACAGGAGGAGTTCAGGGACAGGACCATGAGGTCTTATAAAGATCTTATTAAGAGTCCGGTTCATGTGTTTATCCAGCACAAAGTATATCTACATTAGCACTTCACAGTGTCAATGAGTGGTCAGCATCAAAAAACATCATCGTCATGCTTTCTTACTGCAGACATTTCTTACTTTTTCATTATATAGTGGAGGCCAGTGGTGAAATCTAACTATGTACATTTAGTCAAGTGCAGTACTTTAGTACAATTTTGAGGTACTTGTACCTTACTAGAGTGCTTCCATTTTATGTCACTTTACACTTCTACTGTGCTACATTTCAGAGGGAAATACACACACACACACACACACACACACACACACACATATATATATATATACATATATATATATATATGTACATATTTTCCCCCACAATGATTACTTTTATTAGTTTTGATACTTTAAGTATATTTTGCTGTTTAGATTTTAGAAATAATTTGATGATTTTATCAAATCTGACACTTTGTAACTAAACTACCCTGCAGTATTAACCCCAACTCAACCAACTAGATGCTACCTCCACATTAATGCAATGGACTGTCTGCATGATAATTTGATTTCAATTCAATTTGATTTAATTTCATTTATTTACCTGCATTTAAGAACCTCAGCTTTAAAATGGATATAATTTGTATCTATACAGACATTGACATACACATATACAGACAAACCACACACACTCACATAAACACAAATTTTACCTGGAATGGAGCATTTTTACAGTTTTGCTTTGATACTTTTACTTTAAGGTCCCCTCAAAATATGTTTTAAGACATGTACAAAAAATCTGCCGGGAATAATGACCTGAGTCAAATATGGTTTTCTCACAAAAAAGTTGAGCATTAAGGTGAGCACAGAGGAACTTTCCATTTCCATTTTCCTTCTCGTGTAAAACTCTGCACATATAGTCACATAAAGTAACAGCTAGTGAAACACAATATTAACTTTAAAATAGTTAAAGCAAGCAGAAACACTTGTAATTCTTGGCATTATATGTTAAAATTTTATGTGTTTAAGTTTATGTGTTCATAAATGTACTGCAGTTGTCCTTTTAATCATCCATCTCTTTCTGTTAAGGCTTAAAGAATTTAGAATAAGCCATTCAAACAGCCATAACAAGATACTGTACATAATGAAGACATATGTTACAGTCTCTTGTAAAATCAGTGTTTTGAGTTGTAGCCAGCTTGGCCTCTAGATGGCACTAAGTCATAAGTGAACCTGGGAGACATGGCAGCATAATTAAAATTTGAGTGATAAGTTTTTGATTTAATTAAATGCCCCTCAAGCCAGTAATTCACAGTGCAGGGTCGACGTGTATAGAGAATTTATTTTTTCAAATTGGCAACATCAGGTCCAGTGTCTGTTAAGATCAAGGCAGCTCGAGATGGTACTCAACATCTGCTCAGTGAGAGGTGAGCCACTGCTTGAAAAATCCATGTCAATGAATAAATGATGGGCTGATGAAGACCTGCTCCAGATATTCTTTCAATGCACACAATAATGAAGTCTCTGAAATTACTCATCATAAATGAAAAACTGCATGAAAAATGCAAAAAGTGAGAAGTTTGACAAAGCCTTTGACTGGAAAAACACAAAAAATGATCACACACACACACACACACACACACACAGGCAGGAAAAACAGAGGCGTCAATGTCTTTGGAGTGTTTTGATTTGTGATTACACTGAAGTTTGGTGGGAACATGTTTTCCTGGCCTGTCAGGAACGTCACTCTCACAGTAACGACAAGCTGACAGCAATGGCTTGCTTTGCACATAGTTTCTGTCAAACTTTGGTTATATATTTCACTGTTTTCTCCCTGTGCACATAGTGTATGGAGCAGAATATTCTTTAAATTACACTGGCAGATTCTGACATAATTGTTCGTCCATTCAGAGCAACATGGCGTGATACACCAAGACTGATTATAGTAGAGCAAAATTGTTGTTTTCTGGGAAGATTTTTCCCATTTGAAGAAACTGGGATCACAAGAAGCAAAATCTGCTGCTTTGAACAGAATGAAGCATGATGCAAGCTGCAAGCTGTGGCTAGGTTTTGGTGTGTCTTTTGGTTTTACTGTTTATACATGCAATGTAAATGTCATATAGCACTGGAAGTGGCACTATCTTTACACCACCTGCTGTTTTTGTCCTTTTGTTCAACACATCATCATGCTACTACAACATGATGCAAACGTAATGCAAATGTTTAAATTAAATATAGATATCCAGTGTAAAAATATATTCTTAAAAACACATGCCCGTGTGGACAGAGCTGTAATGCACGGCGCTGGCCTGGCCACTGGGGGCTATTTGAGGTTCAGTGTCTTGCTCCAGGACACTTTGACAAGTGGACAGGAGTCACCAGTTCTTAAACCACCAACCCTGCAATTAAAGAGCAACTCTCCCTCCCTCTGTGAGCCACAGCTGCCCCACAATATACCAACTATATCATCTAAAAATGTTTTTGTTTTTGTTGAACATGTTTTTTTATAGAATGGATATAGAGTTAAAATGAGAAGTTGATTCATCAGTTGAAGGACTGACAGAAAATGTATCCACAACAGTAGATTTTGATTTGATCAAGCAAAAATGGTAAATATTCAATTGGATCCTGTTTCTGAAATATAAGGATTTGTTACTTTCTCTGTTGTCTAGTATATTGTTGTAAACTTTTGACTGTTGGTTGGTCAAAACAAGCAAATTGAAAATGTTTCTTTGCAACCCGGAACCTTGAAATGGGAGTGTTACACTATATTCTCACATTTTATGGCCTAAGCCAGTGGTTCCAAACCTTTTGTCTGTCCTATTAGATCAGCTTAAGTTCCCTTTCATTATACCAGCTGTCAAATTCCAAATGTCTTATTTTGAATTATTTCTAAATGTTACATAATGCTGTTGATTATATAAAAATGGACTTTATTACAATAACTTTTTTTTCCATTCAAGACATGGTGAAGTGCCTGTGTTCAGGCTTTTTGTCTTTTTTTATTCTTAAAATTTGCATTCTTACATCCATACTACGATTATACGGAGTGGATAAAGCAGCCATTTATCCATTAATTTTAGATATCTGTTTCAACTTCTGTCTATTGTGTCTATTGTCACAATAGACACGCCTCCTTTTGGAGGGAGGCGTGTCTATTGTGACAAAAAATATACTAAAGATGAGCCTCACACCAGTTTTTAATCCATGTTGTTATCTATTTATTTTCCTTGTAAACACAAATATGGGTGTATACTTTTACAACTAAAAAATAGTGAATTTTTAATTTCAAATCAGATGTCTTACTCTTCAGTCTTTCCACATACTCGCAGGCAGCTGCTGAGGTACCACCAGGAGTACCTCAGTACCTGTGATTGTAAATCACTTGCTGTAACAATTCATCATTTTATTGAACAATATTTATTGAAAAACAGTAATGGACTGAAAATGAAAAAAATGCTAGTTGAAGCCCTGAATGAATATCTCATTTGGACACTTGTATTTCTGTCCTTTCCCCACCGTCATCCTGACCTGATGGGAGAGGTGGTGATGGAGGCGGAGCAGGCCTGGAGTCTGGGCCCCAGAGCCTCAGGGTATAGCCAATACTGACTCCACTTTACTGTGTTTTTCTCCTCATCTCTTATTACAAAGTGAGCCTTTCTTTGTCCCACATGTTAGTGACTCAACACAACTGTCTGCCAGGACCCTGTGGCTCTGATCTCTTCGCCCTATGTTGTTTTGTAATAATGGTGATCTACTAATGCAAGTTTCTTGTAGTACTGCTCTTATTTGAGTGTCTTTGGATAACTGCCCAAATCATAAAACAATGTAAATGCCTCTGGCCAAACTGTACTAAGTGATCACAACCAGCAAGTTAAAAGGTATGAAGTGAGACTGCCATTAAAGGTAATAGCCTCGTTATTAGGCCGGTAGCTGGGGTGGAAGGCCGGCATCACATGTCACCCACCTAATCACATCTGTCACTTCTGGGACCAGAAATATCTCACAGGTTTTTGTTCCTGGTTGTTTCTTACCCAATTACAAAGCAGGTCGAGCATTTGTTTTCAAATTAGGGATCAACACCGGTCTGTGATGACAGGAGAAGGAAAGGTACAACTAAAGCAGGTGATCAGGTGGTTTCCATGTGATAATGCCATGTTTAATGACATCCTCAATGTATGCTGAAGAAGGAAATGTCTTTTGATGTCTACAACATCTCCCCTGAGATGCATGCCCCCCCCCACACGCACACAACCTCACCCCATTATAACACACGAACACATATACTCTGAGTAAACTGAAATTAAGTACAATGTTACCACACAGTGAAACATTACCCACGTATACATTTGAGTTTTCTGTTTATCAGACTTTTTACAGTTTAACAAATTATTTATGCAATGTGAATTATTTTTTAGGCCTGGGGGCTCTCAGCATGTTTTCTAACTTATGTTCAGTATTATAAAAAAATATTCATACCAACTGGAAAATAAGCATTTCACCCCCCCTTAGTAATTCTCATCTGAAAACAGCGCAGAATTCTCATTATATGCAAAATTATGCATTTATTAGATGCATAGGTAGGTATGAAAAGTTAATATCAGGTAGATATTTACATACTGTATGTAAGAGTTAGACAGACAGACAGACAGATTAAACTACCTGACAGTGTGTTAAGTTAAAACTACTAGGTTCATTCTGACCAACTGCAACATTTAAATGGTACTTTCAAATTAAAGCATTGTCTAAAATAAAACAATAATACACTATGCATAATAACACAACATTAAGAAGAAGACTTCTGCACAATGAGTACTTTAGCTTCTGATACTGAATGTAGCTGCTAATGCCTCTGTAGCTTTAATTGAATAAGATTTTGAAGGCAGAGCTTTTAATAATAATTTTTTACATTATGGTATTTTTACCTTTACTCTGCTGCTACTTCTGTTATCAGTGCTACTTACAGTCTGCCATTAACAAGTACTTCTACCATAAGACTACCACATGTAGTGTTATCATTACTACTATTACAAATTGAACTTAGGAAAGCACTGCCTTGTTGATTTGAGGTCAAAAGACAACTAGATTTCTGGGTGAAAACTGGGAAATGTGCGGCTGAAAAGTTCTTTAGATATTTAGGTTACTCATAACTATTATTTCACTACCATATAAATTATGTTTTAAAGCGAAACAGGTTTTAAATGCACATTGGAAATACAGTCATTGAAATTCAACAGTTATATGGTACCTACATATTCAAATAGCCTACCCAGTTTTCAAAATAGCTAAAAAAAACATTAATGGCTGGACCACAACAGTGGGGCCAGCCCTACAATCTGGAATTTCCCTGACTGACTGACTGACTGATCATATTTCCACCCCGGTCAATCGAATGCCACATCAACAAGTTAGAGTTTCTGGGACAAATAGGTTCTATTAGGTGGGTGTTTACAGCCTGCAGTGTTGCTAACGTAGCACATTGTTGCTAAATTTAGAGACTTCTTTCAAACAAGACTGGGGTATAAACTGGACTGGACTGTGTATGTATGCCATCCGGGGTTAGGGGCCAGGAACACACAGGATGCGTCGTGTGTGCTTGGCGGCTGCATAACGTTTCTTTTCATTTTGCCACCTGTGTAGAGAGCTAATACTACCTAATACTACCACTAGAGCCGTAGTAGCCGTAGTAGTAATAGTCAATCACCATTACCATTTCTACTGCTGCTATTACTCTCATTACTGTTTCTGCTGTCAGTGCTGCTAATATGATTTCTAGAAGTACCACTTGAATTACTCTTTCTGCCACTTCTACATTTACCTCACTTATCATCAGTATTGCTGATTATAATAATAGTGTTTCCATCTTTATTGTATAGTACTTAGAAAAGTATTTTTCCCCCTCAGCTAAAACATCCGACAGCCAGTAGGTCCGTCAAAGTAGATGTGGGCAGATACCGCAGGCAGCAGCCAGTCAAATTCAGGTCAGTGCTGGTGGGGGTGGGAGAGTGTGTGTGTGTGTGTGTAGTGTGTGGGTGGAGGGGATGTACTATACACTGGACAAACGATGTGACCAAATTGAGAGTTTCCATACAAGCAACAGGATCTGACCAAGATAAGCCTCTTGGGAGTTGTGCGGTCCTCTCTCTAAGGACGGATTATGCATACACACTCACACACACGCACACACACACACTTCTCTCTCAGTCTGTCTCTACACACATCTGTCCACATGCCCTTCTGTCAGTTTCTCTGTCTGTGTTTCTGTCTCTGTTTTCCTCTGTTGACTTCCCAGGATGGCGCCTCATGCAGAGAAACGGGTCCAAAAGATCCAAGTTTGGGGATTTTCTGGTTCTTTTAAGCCTTAGGTCTTTGTGGAAATATAGTCTCCTCAGTGCCCCCCACTCCCACACACACCCTCTTACACATCTGTTTCTCATTTACATCCTGGGTCTAAGTTCAGTAAAAGATGGGGGGAGAGTGGGGGTGTTGGGTGGGTATTGGAAGGTGATGGTGGGGGACAAAACATCTTAAGTCTTACATGTGTAGTTTTCTCCTTTTTCACTATAAATAAAGACTTTGTTTCTAAAATGTGAGATCCAACATTTTAACAGCACGTACGTGTTTACTCACAGTTAAAGTAAATGATTAAAAGCATCATATTTACAACTAATAGTTCATTTAAAGGTGTCAGCTAATGCGAGACCTTTGTTCATGAAATAATTACACATCCACAGTCTTGACATTTTATTTAGTTTATCTAGTCTTAACTAGTTGTTAAGTAAATCCAAGTTATCTCCACTTTAGTTCAGATTTTTTTATTATTCCAATCAAATATATTATTAAAAAAAGAATTTGAGGACTAATTACCCAAATTATTATTTTTTTTTAATTTAAATTTTTTACAAACAAGACTCAGAGTCAAGAGCAATGTTAGCATCTATGAGCTAAATGTTACGTCAACATAGCAATATATTTACAATGACAATGCTGACCTGCCGATGTTTAAGAGGTGTTATGTCTACCGTGTTCACCATCTGTGAAGTGCTAGCATGCTAGCATTTGCTAATTAGCACAAAACATAAAGGACAGCTGAGGCTCATCTGAACGTCATTAATTCTGCAGGCTTTTGCTCACAAAGTAATGGATGGAGTAAAATGATATTGATGTATTTCACTGAATAAGTGAAACATTTGATGTGCTGGTGGTGCTATATAAAATGTTTAAAAATTCATCAAAGCCATTCTGATAAATCCTCAGAGAACCAAGAATGTCTGTAACGAATTACGTGGCAGTATATTCACTTGTTGTCATGATATTTTACTCAAGACCCAAAACGTTAACCTCATGGTGGTGCAACATGAAAACTGCAAAATTTAATGGCAGTCCATCCAATAAGCCCACTCAATGAGATGCGACTGACTGACAGATTGACATTGCCATCCCATAATTAAAAGGTTATGGATATGTATAAACAATATACATTGACTTTAGGATACAAATGCATTTTGATTAGTTTATAATGTGACCAGTAATCCAGCATATTAGCGTTGGAAATACTTTTATCTGCACTGATGTTTGAAATGTCCTCATTTGACAATTGCCAGTATTAAAACTGAAGATATCTGAGATTCTATTCTGACAATTCCAGATATCTGACCTATCTGACTACAACAGATCGGTGGTGTATGACCTGAAACTGATGCAAGCCACTGCAATAGACTCTAGCCCTGCACAGCAAGCCAGTTGTTGATTTTAGTACATCCATGGTGGTGACTGTTAAGAAAATACTGGAAATGCCATTAACAGATCTCATCATCATTGAGTGTTATGTTGAGTGAGTGCTGCATCTCACAGATAATTATTCAGGATATCTTGTGAGAGTCGCACATTTATTATCTCCAGATACAGACGAGGAACTTAATTTTTGCACGTTCAGGTTGAGCTGACATGGCAGTCGCTGTTGGCCACACCACATCGTTTTTACTGCCTGTGCTGCAATGAGGACCACCAAGTCAGTTTGAGGTTGGTCTGAGAAAAAGTGGAAACAGCAGCAAGTTTCTACATGATGTGAATATTACGTTTTGGCTATCTATAAATGTAGATTAAGAATTTAACATACTGTATGAATGCTTATATATATAAATATTTGAAGAGAGAGATGAAGATATCTGTCTAGTTGAAAACCCCTGCAAAGGTATACATAACTATTTTATAGATTCTGTATAATTGATGCAGTATCTCCACCTTAGTTATAGACTACTCATGAGACACAGTATTTACAATTGCATGGAAGTTATGATCAGTGAAAACCTTCGTGAACAGATCTCAAATCAACTGGTTGTTTTTTAAATAAAGATACTGTGAACTTAAGGTACGGATAATAAGAGCATGCAGAGCTGTGCTAAGAATGTAATCAGAGGAAGTATACCATAAAGCAATATCTTAACTCATCAAAATGTAAATAAAGATATCCAGAATGTTCTCACTTCTCATAAATGAATTAATGGAAACTTGGACCCTAGTAAAATTCATATGGTAGTAAAATGGCTTAATGATATAGTTTAGTATAGTATATAATATAGTATATGTGAAATCTACGTTTTACTTTTTAAAAGATATTTTGACTTGTAAAGATGAATTTTAAGATATCTTAAAGGAGAAGTCTGGTATTACTCTTGATTTTTCTTATTGTAATTAAATTCTATGAAAAGATTAAAGCCAACAATGTTTTTTGTCTGTCTCTCAGCACTGTCCTACTTCCCCAGCCTGTCTGTGACACTCACCCTGAATCCAATTAATTTCTATTGAAGATAGTATACCTTAAAAGTGAGTCTTTTGTATAATTTTATTTTTAAAAAGGACAAAGTCATTTCCTGAAACAGCAGGGCACTGTAGTTTTTAGTAAAACTTACCCAAACAGGAGTAAATAGAACATTTGTTGGGGACTGTTTTCAGCCGTGGATAATACATATTTGGTGCTCTATTGAGTGTTTACATATAAGTGGGTTTAAAAATAATCTACAGTGCCCATGTTCATTTGTAATGAAGGAACATATTACCCAGTGCAATGTCGTGGCTGAACGTGGTTTTAATAGTTTTTGGACAACAATGGAGGTTGATGGCACAAAAAATAAGATATATCAAGGTTTGGATATGCAGATAATACTTATTAGTTAGATATGTCATCTGTTGGTTTTTGTCTTTTCATCATATTTGTGGAGAACTAACAAAAAATATAGATGATCACCAGATTTATCCTTTAAATTAGGATTTCAAATAGTCAAAACATAACTATAGATATATTAAACGTTTTGGATTTGTCATAAATAAAATGAATGTATCTATGATCTGATATTAAGACCAGTCAGTAATCTACAGTATCAATAGCCTGATGATAGCTGTGAAATTATTGTTTTAATATCTCTTTAAAAAGGTGTTTTAACTTGTAAAAATCTATTTGAAGAAAGTGCAGTTTGAAATGTCATTCTAACTAGTAGGATTTTAAAGTGGCTTGCTCTACTACTGTACTGTAAAGTTGCTGTTGAATGTGGATGTAGTTTTTTTAAACAGCTGTATTCATAAAAACGTAATATATTACAAATCTAAAACAAAGAACAGGCATGACAGTAAAAATTATAATCTAGATGAAATATTGTAAAAAAGAAAAAAAAAATGCCTTAATTCCTCTTTATATTCTACTTAGACAGAGGGATCCAGTTATGGTGGATTGATAACATTAAAGAAAACATATTCACCTCTTTATCAAAACCATCAGCTCCCACTGAAATACTCTGAAATGTCACAGGTCAAAAAAACAATGCAGAACAATAGGCCTGCTACATGTTAGACTGCGTGCATTGAGTATATTTTTAGTTGCAGCTACAGGAAATGAATGTAAACAATTCAGCTGTTAAAAATTCTATGGCCTATTTGACCACACAAAGGCATTTTTCTCTTATGTTTCTAAATGACGGATTTCTTTGAATCACGACTTTAAAGGAGCTCTCATCCTTCATTATTCATGTTAATTTATGCAACAGAATACCCAACTAATAAAATTTTGGAATATTTAAGTGTGTCTTGGTCCAAAGTAATGAGATATGCCAATAATAATATGTAAATTTAGTGAATTATTGAATAGGCATGACTGAGGATTTCTTATTAGTTTGCATGTTTATCTCAAAAAATCCATCAATTTTTCAGAGTGCTTCTCGTGCCCTAGCCAATAAGTAAATCTAATCAAACAGTGAAATCAATAATTCAGGTGTTTATGTGCTGCTGTGTGCATGTATCTGTGTGTGCAATTGTGTAGTACAGTAGATTTAGTTTTGTCTGGTCTTTATTTACAGGATACAGTCACCAAACTTTGTGAGTGGCAGCCTTTTTGTTGACTTGGCACCGATTCCACTGTAATAAACTCATGGCTGATCTGAAATCAATACAGTTTATCAACCACTCACTGCTGATTATTGCTAAGTGCCTTTTTTAATTACACTGCCCCCCTGTCTCGAGAATACTACAAAACACGAGGAGAGGCAGTAAATGTACAGTGGTGAGATGCATGCGATATTTTACAGCAGCCTGTGGTGATCTGGTAAAAAAAAAAAAAAAAAAAAAAAAACCTGTGCCAAATGTGTTTTTTTCTTCTTCCTCTTCTTCTCCATTCCCCTGCCTCATTTGCAATGATTATGTTATCAGGGCAGCCAGGCAAAAGGGTGGAGCAACCATAATTTCAGTGCGGGATTAGGCAGAAATAACGAGGTCACCAAGTTACAGTTGCCATGGCAACGACACATCCAAGAACACAGGATGCCATTGCTTATAAAAAAATAGAAGAAACAGGGCCCAGGATTTTTCCTCTCTCTCTCTCTCTCTGCCTCTTTTTTCATACCCCTCCCTCTCCATCTTTCTCTCTCTCCCATCCTCTCCTTCTTCCCGTCTCCTCTTTTTTTTTTTTTTTTTTTTTAGGCAGTGAGGAGCGGAGGGGAGCAGTTCACTTTCACTCCCTCTGTTTTCCAGAGCCTTTTGTTTCTGAACATATTCAGAATAATAAATTCACTGTTGAGTACATTTGCATCTTTCTGGTATTCATATTTGGTGGGAGGTCTGTTTCCTCTCATTTTAACGTGGCTGTACCTGCTCTATAAAGCTCATTAGAGAACACCCTTCGTCACCCTCCTCACCCTAATCAGTCGCCAATCAGTTGTGTGACTTTCTGCAGAACAATAGTGTATTTGAGGATTTTCAGTCAGGATTTAAAGTGCATCATAGCAAAGAGACAGCACTAGTGACAGTTACAAATGACCTTCTAATTGCATTGGACAAAGGACTTGTCTCTGTACTTGTCTTGTTAGATCTTAGTGCTGCTTTTGACACCCCTGACCATCACATCCTATTACACAGACCAGAACATTTAAATGGCATTAAAGGAACTGCACTAAGCCAGTTTAAGTCCTATTTATCAGATATCTTTCAATTTGTACATGTTAACAATGAATGCATGCAAATGTTAGTCATGGAGTTCAACGAGGTTCTGTGCTTGGACCAATTCTATGCATCTTATATATGCTTCATTTAAGGAATATTATTATGGAACACTCCATAAACCTTTATTGTTATGCAGATGATACGCAATTACATTTATCAATGAAGCCAGATGAAACCAGTCAGTCAGCCAAACAAAAAGCTTGTCTCAAGGACATAAAAATGTGGATAAGCTGCAATCGTCTGCTTTTAAACTCAGACAAAGCTGAAGTTAATGAACTTGGCCATAAACACCTCAGAAACTTGTTATTTAATGATATACTCACTCCAAATGGCGTTGCCCTGGCTCCCAGCAACATTGTAAGGAATCTCCTGAGTTATCTTCAATCACTATATGTCCTAACTAACTTCAAAGACAACCTTTTTTGACATATACAACATTGCAAAAGTCAGACACGTTCTTAGCCTAAAACACACAGAAAACTAATTATGTACCTAATTATGTTACTTCTATGCTGGATTATTTCAGTTCCTTATCATCAGGCTGCCCCAACAAGTCTCTAAAGACTCTCCAGCTTATCCAAATTGTTGCTACCCATGTATGGACAAGAACTAGGAGAAGAGATCATATTTCTCCCATATTAGCCTCGCTGCACTGGCTCCCTGTAAAATCCAGAATAGACTTTAAAATCCACCTCCTCACCTTCAAAGCCCTTAATGGTCAGGCACCATCATATCTTCAATAGCTCATAGTTTCCTTTTACCCCACTCTCCTGTGAAACCATCTTGCATTTTGAGTAAACACAATCTCCACTTTTAAGAGTACGCTTAAAACTTTGCTTTTTGGTTGTTAGGGCAGGCTCAGACTTGCCTTGACGCATCCCTTAGTTATGCTGCTAGAGGCCTAGACTGTCATTGTTCTTCCCATTATACATCTCTATGTTGAATTTGCATTGTGCTGTCTCTTTCCTCCTACTCTCTCTCTGTCTTTGTCCACTACCACCAACCCAAATGGTTGAGGCAGACGGTCACTAAACCAGAGCCCATTTCTGCTGGAGGTTTCTACCTGTGTAAAGGGAGTTTTTCCTTGGCCCTGTTGCCAAGGGCTTGCTCAAGGGGGAATGTTGGGTGTCTCTAAATAAAATTGCGAAGAGTACGGTCTAGACTTCCTCTATATAAAAAGTACTTTGAGATAACTTCTGTTATGAAATAATAAGTTCTCCACATTTTTTGGCTGATTTCTGTTTTAGGGGAAAACTATCTGAGGTGACTGAAGTCAGAAAAAATCAAGAAATAAGAAAGAATGGCTTTTTTTTTTTCAAGGGAAACAATTTATCTGGTACCCTGGTCTGAGCATCGATTTGGATTGAAGTTGCCAGAAGCTTTTGGGCTACTGTTCAAACAGATATCCATTCCCATGTTACACCTAACTTCTGGTAAGACCAGAGCCCAGAAAACCAACCCAACACTATGCAAAGTCCAATAATCAGCAGCCCTGGAGATAGCACCCAGTCCAGTGCAGTAATTTTGAAGCACTATTGATCGTCTTTGGGATGATGCCGATTACACAAAGCCTTAAAAACAAAACGCATTGTGGAGAATTGTAGAAGATGCAAGGACAGTAGCTGATGGTAAACAACAGGGATAGATTAAACAGTGAACCATAATTTGTGTTTCCAGTTGGCTGTAGACAGTTAAAAACGTTGAAAAATAATGACATTGAACTTAAGGACAACTACAGTATTAACAAAAGGTGATAGGACACAACCTGCTCAGGAATAATCAGCAGTTTTTATTTCCATTTCATGTAATAATATAGACAACTAGAGTGCTTCACATACACCAAATTATAAAACTACAATTATAGAACTCACATAGCGTACATTATATACTGTACGTGTACACAGCAGTGGCAATATTGTGATGTTTTATCTAGTTATTAAGCAACGTAAACATACAGTGTAAGATATCCTGATTTTTAAAGGTACACAATTACAGTAAAAATATTTAAATATTGTACAGAAAGTTATTCAATTCAGTTCATTCTTAGATTGCTTTTAATATGAATTAATTTATGAGCAGCATTATAATGGTGGCTATATATTTTTCAAGCTGATCATATGCTTTGTGGGCGGTTAAAAGGAAAGTACAATATTTCCCTCATAAGGTATATACTAGAGTAGGCTACAAATAAATTTACATATAATGATAATACAGTACTCAGGTAAATGTACATAGTTTCTTTCCACTGCTTCTTACACAACATAATTACATGTATATAATGTAGATTACTGTGATATACATGTCATATATTTGGCACATTATGTCTTAAAAGACTGAAATTTTATACTGTCCTATGTTGTTTTACTTCAATATATGACATGTATGATATGAATAATTCTTTACTTTAAGTCTTAATATGTGGCATATGCAAGAATGAATGGTTTATAACACACTATAATGTGTAGAAGGACACATGAAAGTGTTTATTTGCTTTTATATTATTACAATTGTATTTTACAATATTGTCATTCATTATCTGTTCATTCCTCCACAGGTGTTATAGTTGTGAACAAACAGATGAGTAAACACTTAGATCTGCTTACAACTACATTACAATGTGTTATTAACAATTTATTAGATATTAATACACTGCTTATAAATGCTAAACAGAGATTTGTGTGCATAGCATAATGCATACATACCACACACAAGCCTGTGGCCAGTTTTGAGACATTTATCCATTGGTGTTCACCTGCCCTGCATGTTTCTGGACTGTGGGAGGAATCCAAAGCACCTGGAGGAAACCCACACAGGCTCAGTAGGAGAAAGCACAAACTGTACCCAGGAGGGAGATTTGTACACAGAGCCTGAAAACACATAGTTGTAAATGTTCTGATATATTAAAAAACCCATCATGTATTCCTAGCTCTTAGCAATGGAGGTTGCAACAAAAGAAAAAGTAACCGTAATTATCATAACAATAGTTTGTACTAGTAGCAACAGCAGTAGAAATAAGGTGGTTGGAGTAGTATGAAAATGGCACAAGTCTAGAAACTATGTAAGTTACAGGTATTTGGTTCTGACAATGTCTGGAAATCCATGAACTGAACTGAATAAGCAATAGATTTTAGGAGTTCTTCTGTCATTGCATTAAAAGAAACAACAGCAGTAAATAAGGTTATTTTATAACTTGTATGACTACTAATATTTGTAGGAGCAGTAGTACTTAAAGTAATAGTTATAGAGGTAACAAGAACCTTTTTTAAGAGGCCAAATCAGTAACTTTGGGACTTCAATGATTTATAGTACTCTGTATGGTCTACATAATGGCAGAGTTTGCATAGTAAATTGAACATTTGCATTTATTTTGTCTCCCAGCTCATCATAATTCAGCACCCATGTCTGTTTTCCTCCTGTCAATACAGAGATTTCTGATGTACACAAACTTTCAACAGCATAACACAGCACTCATTTCTATAAGTCTGTGTTTTAACTTTTGGTGGCATGTACTGTATGGCTGGATTGTGCCTTTAAATGAGATTACATTTCTCTTGTTCCAGGGCACACCAGCAAAGAATGCATCATGGCAACATACAATAATATGCACAAGTAATATATAATCAAAATCTAATTAAGCAAGGTAAAATGATGTTATATAATCACTTAAAAGACAGTCCAGTTGTCCACTAGCAGACCTGGCCACACCTAAACACACTGGTGAAACAAAGCATTGACAACCCTCACAAAATCTGCCTCACAGCCTCATTATAGCTGCACTATGCTATTGAAAAGAACCATACCTCTATGAATACATCTTCAAACGCTTAAAACATCTTTGAAATTAAAAATCCCATCAGATTTCCAAGAAATAATCTTGTGGAACTGAGATGTATCAGCCCTGAACTGCTGTGTATTATAGTATAAAGGTACAGGGTGGGCAACAGGATCAGCACAGATCACCATGGCTGCTCTCTGCCTTCAAACACTGGTCCAGTCTGGCTCTTAAAAACACTTTACTTGTTCAGCACTGAAACTGTACCATAAAGTTTCAAACCCTCCATGCTCTTTTTAATTTTTTTAATTCTATGTGGCTGTTTAAAATTGATCCTTGAGACTTAATAGAGCAGCTTTAAATACATGCGTGGATTTAATTTAAATTAGGACCATCGCAGTGTGATTTTCTGTTTTGTATGAATAGCAGAGGAACATTCATTGTGTTTGGTTTCTGGAATATTCTCTCTGCCTCACATCAGGTAGCAGAGAGAGATGGGCTGTGTGTGTGTGTGTGTGTGTGTGTGTGTGTGTGTGTGTGTGTGTGTGTGTGTGTGTGTGTGTGTGTGTGTGTGTGTGTGTGAGCAAGAGAGAGAGAGAGAGAGAGTGCGTGTTTATGTATGTGTGCTTTGTATGCATGTCTATTTGTGTGTATGTGTGTCCATGAGTAAGTGTGTGTGTGTGTGTGTGTGTGTGTGTGTGTGCAGGCGCATGTGTGCGAGGCTGCTGCCATGCCTACGAGATGGGGGATGGTAGCAGCACAGCCAGCTATTTTTCTTTCTTTCTCTCCTGAACATCAAGTTTGGTCTCCCATCAGCCTCGTCCTCCACAGAAAATGGTTGTTGGTTAAAGATGTGGGGCAGACATCTATTGATAAAATGAGATATTGCACACGTGATTATTGATTAATTCAGCATGATATAGATGTTTATTGATCCATGAATATATAATATCATTGACTGAAAAACCAAACTATGGTAGATACACTGAGCTAAGAAGCATAGATACAGATGTTACTGCTTGTGATATGCTTGATACAGTTGTTTATTAACTAACTAATAACTGTATGACTGTTAGCTGACTAAGATGTGAAGGGTGTAGATGCTACATGCAGGTTTTAACTGACAAATGTGTTGATTAGCTCACATATGGAAGACACAGATGTTTCTTAAAAAGCAGAATGGAGATGTTTTATAACTGAGTAAAATATTAGAAATACTGGTTGTTATCAGCCAAGATGATAGACTCTAATTGCCTGTTCACCTCCTCCACACTGTAAACAGTCCCCATCTTTCTCTCGGTACACTCTTCGTCTGTTGACGTGCTGCACACTATGTCTCTCAAACAACCTGATTTGTAAAATTAAAGGTAAAACAGGAAAACGCAACACTCCAATTCATCTTTTTAGATCTGATTTTGTTCAAACTGCTGAGCTAATGCTTCTTAATTTGTGACTTTCTATTTACGTTTAGTTAGACAGACACCAGATGGTGATTGGTTTTTATGGCAGAACCGATTTTGGAAAAAATGTAGTTTGTTGAAACAGTGCAGATTATAAATAAGTGAGAACTAGTTTGATGCCAGTAAGTGAAAAAAGTGAAAACTCTGTGCATTCTGACTAGAATCTAAGCAGCTGCTGACACTGCTGAAATGAACACATGAAAACTATCATTAGTTTTCTGTGGTTAGTTGTAGCAATAGACACTAAATGGTGATTGGTTCTGTATAAGGAATTGTCAATGCATAAATAAACACTGAAAAATAATAGAGCTGTCAACACTATTTTGATGCCAATAACTGAAAAGAAAAACTGACTAGGATCTGTTCTGCTGCTCACACTGTTGAATGCACGAAAATGGCAAAATTGTCAGTGTTAACATTCATTGTTGCACCATTATTTCTGTGATTCCATCCCCATCAGAGTCAATTTATGACTTTCAGATAGTTTTGAACAGTCTCCAAACTATATCACCATCACAAGTGCACAATCAACACTCAGAATAATTGTCAGTGAACAATCAGCACTTGCTGTGTGGAAGGGGAACACTGGTAGATGTATCCCCTATTATTTGGTCTACAATATTTTGCTCATTTTCTTTTTTTTGCAAAAGTTTTGCACCTCAGTTGTTGTGATGCCATGTCACAGAGGGAAGCTAATGAGCTGGCCCATCCAGCCAAACTGAATCTGAAATCCCTTCAGTAAATGTTTGCCACATCATGGTGCAAAACCCACAAACCCTGGAGTCCCGTGTGTCCGAACACAGCACACCACACCACAACAGTGATAAGCCCATTTATGTTTATTCTGCCGCTCTTTCTGATCACTGCAGTCTCATAAAGATTCTCCTGACTTTAGCTCACCAATGCTTGCAGGTTAGGTAATTAGGATCCTGCTATGTGCACATTGGCAGCCATTGGGGCTAACCTCTGCATGACCTCTCTCTGTCTGTGGAATGTTGGCCGCCATTCACGCTAACGTCTCGCTCACTAGCCGTTGGCCGGCACCACCGCCGCCGCACCAGCGACTGCAGGAGACTACCGAGGGGCATTTTTTTGTCAGCACTTGGCAGTTGGCGCAGCTTCCTCACTAAGAAAACATATCCAAAACATCTGCAGCAGAGTGAGCCGAGAGAGGAGAGGGGAAGGAGGTTGATGGGGGAGGAGGTGGGAGGAGGGGAAGAGGGGTGGTGGTTAGAGGGATGTTGGTGGGGTGGGGGGAGAGCAGAGATGTGGGGGCGGCAAGCAGCAGAGGTACGTCTGCGCTGCAAATCTGACGAGGACTTTTGAAAGGCTAAATCCCAAAGAGAGCGCTGCTGCCTCGGCTTGCTGCACTACAAACAGCCAGAGCTGAGACAGGCTGGGCTTTTACACTGGAGGTGCTCCACGGGAGCGAAGAAAAAATAATTATAATGATAACCTCTGTATGCTATACCTGACAAATGTTGCAGATGGAAAATATTTAAAAATGGAGAAAGTGCAGGAACATTTCATATGTAAAGTGTCAGTGTTTATTTGTTATTATTTGAAATGTTTTCATGGTGTAAATGCTGCCTTGGCTTCAGCATTTCATGGAGAGGCCCTCATTCAAGGTTGTGGTTATGTTATGTGTGCACATGTGTGTGTGTGTGTGTGTGTGTGTGTGTGTGTGTATTTGCGTGTGTGTGTGTCTGTTTTTTTTTTTTTTTCTCCACCATTTCCACAATTTTTTCCACCACTGTCATGGTGTATTTGGGGGTGGAGAATAACATTTAGTTTGAAAAAAATCTCATTTACAATTACGGTGTGTGTCTCCACATTACACCTCATATCACCTCGTTTATGAATATGATTTTTGTGGATTGTATTTCCTTGTTAAGGCAAGAAGGGGTAGAGAAAAAATAAGAATCATCATGTTTATGATTAGGTCCAAACCACATTATACACACACACAAACACAGTTTATAATTGCCTGTTATTTTAAAGATGTCTTACAAGTCAAGCTCTCCCACATTTTTTGCTTGACAGCGAGGAACGGAGATGGGGTCTTGTCTGTGAACAATGCCATCCTGCAGCGACACTGGTTTACAATCTGTACGACTGCTAATCCCACTGGAACAGTGGAGGTAATCTATACATGAAGGTGGTGGAATCTCTCTCACTGGAGGTCCTGTCCAGATTCTGTGCATGTGCCATGACCGTGGAAAAGGGGATTGGATCCTGTCCCTTCCCTTTACTCAGCTAAATCTCATCAGGAAGAGAAAAGCATCACAATCACTAATACTGAGCTCACTCTTCATTCACATTTCCATCATTGTGATTACGTATATATTATGTATAGTTTGCAAAAGACGTCAGATAAGACAGATTTCTCTGTTCCACCTGCATGGCGTGTACATGTGCATGCTGAATGCAGAGGGTATTGTTTTTAACGAGTAAATACAGCACTGTTGGAGGCATGAATCATACTCAGCATCACTGGGCAACATGAGTCATCAGACCTCTGTCATTTTGTCCTGAAACACAGTCTCCAAAACCAAATGGGTCACATTCACAGACATTCAGAATGGCCCAAAAAACATTTAATCTACAAAACCAAATTAAGGGTTAAAGGTCACCAAGAGAAAACATGTATTTCTTTTCACTCCTGCACTATTATGGCTATTACGCTTCGAACATGTTTTCACCCACCCTCTTCACTTACAGTGAAACTTGTTTACAGCCGCTCTCTTTAATTTACATGAAACATGAAATAGTTCCCTGCTCGCTGGAATGGTGATTACAGCATCCAATTGAATCCTTTCCAGGGGCTCAGTGTTTACTCTCCATCACCTACAGACTTTAACACAGGGATGCCGATAGATGGAGCTGTGGGTTTGAGGAGGAATGAAAGAGGAGGAGGAGGAGGAGGGAGAGGAGTCGGGGGGTTGACTCTCTCAATACTTGAAGTTGAGACAGAAGTGTGGAAAAGCCACTGTTTCCAAATCTACGGGGCAACTCATTAGCAGCACTGTACCCACTGATGTCCCTGCGTCTGTGAACGTATGTGTTTGTGTTTGCTGGAGTGAAATGGAGGCTTTTGTGCTACACAGACTATCACCACGTGTCCCCGAAGACAGTGTCACCATTAAGTTAATGATGGCTCCTTGATGATTCAGGGGGAAAATAAGTGTTTTTCTTAGGTAGTGGTCACTTTTCTTAAAGGAATGAGGAGACGTCTTTGGAAAGACACTCTTGGGACTACTATGTTTACATGTGTGTTTGTGTGTGGGGATGTTTGTGTGCTGATTTGCAGCACGTGTTGGCGTGCATGCTCGTGCACTCATGTGTATGTGTGTGCGCGTGTGTGTGTGTCTGTCAGGTTTCCTGCTGCGCTGTGCGGCTGGGAGCCCTAGCAAGGGTAAAATTCCATTCTCTCGGCGGAGCAGCATTCTGCATGAGCCAATTCCCAGGAGACACTGCTCTGCATGTCCTCCAGACAGCCAAGCTGAGGCACAGGCTCAGGCTCGCTTATTAACTGACCTGAGGGGGGGCGGTGGTGGAGGAGGGAGGGAGGGAGAAAGGGAGGGAGGAGGGTGGAGGGGGGGCAGAGATGGAGAATGGAGGAGGCGGAGGAGAGGAGGGGGGAAGGGTGAGCCCAGGGAGGCAGGAGGAGGCGGTGGGTGAGGAGGGAGAAGGGGGGGGGGGGTGTTGGGAATTATGGGTTTGTGTGTGCGTGTGTGTGTGTGCGTGTGTGTGTGTGTGTGTTTGTGTGTGTGTGGGCGTGTGCGTGAGTGAGTCTGAGTGTGATCAGGGGTGATGGGTTGTGGGGATACGAGCGTGCATGTGTGCGCTTGCGTGCTTGCGTGCTTGCGTGCGTGCATGTGTGTGTGCGTGTGTGTGTGTGTGTGTGTGTGTGTGTGTGTGTGTCAGAGGCAGAACTGGTTGAAAATATTAACTCTTTGCTCGCTGAGCTGCTTTGCTGCAAAAATTCAGCATAAGAAAAAGAGGAGTGTGGATGTCTAACAAGCTGCACTGTGTTTGTATCCTTGTGTTACAAACGTGGACGTGTTGCCACCTTGTTAAAAGGGGTTGCTGGTTAATCACTTTAAATATGTAATTCAGCATTTTCTGAACTTGAAGCTATGCAATTTAACCAGGAATGGGTGTATTCTCTGTCACTGTGTACCATTTTGGTGGACATAGGCTCCATAATGGCTTTTTGTTGTCACTTCACCACCAGAGTTCAGTATAATGGTGCAAATATGATTTTAAACTCCACCTTTGCACACACAGGCTATTTCTGAAATAGAACTAAATACCTCTACTTCATGTATTAATCTATTTACACTGATTCGTCATCCCTGTGTGCAAATATTAGTTTGTAGTCTTGTGTGTCTTCCCATAATTGCTTGACATGACTGGGAAACTCATTTGTCACCAGTATGAGGAAATAGCATAATTGAAAAGTGCTTTTCAATTACAATTTGTTTAACTTAAATAATGAAATAAAATATGGTGCTTCAAAGTTTTACTTCTTTTTTTTTTTATTATTATTCCATCCAGCAGCAAAGAGGAAAGAGAGAGAAAAAAATCACTCACGGCAAAATGCAAATGAGCCTGGAAGCTATTACGATGCTAATGAGATTCCACCATAGAAGTTGCTGCTCCGGCATCCGGGGTATATTTCATCCATATTTGGAAAACAGTTGTGTTCTCAAAATAGGGGACACACTTCCCACTGTTCACAGTGGAGTTCGCAAGTTTTTACTTTCAGTTGAATCTTAGATAGGAGAAGGCATGACTTACTTAGTTATACTTAGCAGAATACAGTGGTTTATTTGTAGTCCGAACATTGTGAAATTCTGCTTTATTTTTAGCAGTACTTCAATTTCATCAGCTGCTTGTCAATCACCAGTGATCTCCTTTTATTGATAACACAATCAAACTCTTTCTCCCAGCTTCAAAATATCTCAAACATTCTGCATGTTGGTACATGTTCCACTCAAAAAAAAAGGCAAATGAGTGTGATTGTTTACACCAGCAGCAGGCACATCAAACACAGCTACAACTTTATATTGTCACGCTGTGCTGTGAAACAGGATAAGACGTGTTCCGGGTTCTTCCGAACACGAGCGGCATCGGTGCGTTCAGGTGCAAAACCTGTAGCACAGCTGCTAGGGTGTGTAGTTTGTGCGCCAAAGGCAGGCAGGTAGGTAGGTAGGGAGATAGGGTATGTTACCATAGTAACACCAAGAGGGAACCCAGCAGAAGCAGAGTGTCTATATGTGTCCTGACCCATTTCCATTCTCATCCACAAGTGTTTTGTCTTCCTCACCTTGCCGTTTCACAACTAAAAGCACCTCTCCTTCTTCATCCTTGATGCATTTGCTGCATTTAACAAATGGTCGAGGCTTGAAACGTCCTGCCAAACATGCAGGATACAACACTACAAACTCTCAAGGTACATTTGGTTTCCTGTTCAGTTCAGTTTAGTTCAGTTCAATTCAATTCAATTCAATTCAACTTTGTTATCCCTGAGGATAAAAAAGCCCAGGAATAATACAGAAGATGTAGGAAAGTGAGTAAAACAAAGTACTGAAGTCATAAATTAAGAGTACTTTCATTCACTGAACTGCGCTGACATGAGAACGTCTCCACAAAGACAACACAGACCGGAGTTAAGCTAATCAATAGCTGAAAAAGAAGAGTTTTTCACATTGTTAATTTTGCTACTAAAGTGAACTAAAGTGAACTAAACCTTATGCAGAAAGGACAAAACATAAATGTGGTGATGAAGGTCAGAACAGAAAACATTCACAAATTAGAGTAACGATGATTATTCTGGTCAGCTCAATAGAATATCTTCAGTGATTATCTTGTAAAACAGCATTAGTGGGCTAAGCAGCATTTTTATGATGGTGGAGTACTGTACATGAATAAATGTAATTTTAAAAAATGTTCAGTTTAGAGCATGATTCAAAGTGATTAAAAGTTGGGAATCAATCAGAATAGTTTTAGCCTCAATTATATTATCATGAAACATGTCATTATCAGCCAAGATCTTTCTTTGTTACTCATTGTAAAAAAACATTTAAAAGATAAGGTTAATTTATATTTTTCTTGTTGTCAACAAATCCAGTTAAGAGTTCAAAACCAGAAATGTCTTAATTCCAAACTCTCCACCCTGTATGTGGCCCCTTGTCCTAGTGCTAGTTTAAATCTTTTAAAACTGACCAACACAAACATATAGTGTCATTTTTTTTACATGGCTCAGCAAAAAACAGAAGGGCACTCTAGTTTTTAGCAAATACTGTTTAAACTAGAGTAAGTAGTGTGTTTGTAGGGAACTATTTTCAGCAGTGGATTAATACACACCAATACATATTTTCAGCAGTACAACAGTGTGTGTGGGATTGTCTCAGTAAAAACTACTGTGCCCATGTTCATCATAATGAAGGAACATGTCCTCCAGTGCAATAGCACGCAACCCTGTTTCCTACGTGTTTACATACTAATTTACAGCAGAAAGGAAACATAATACTAACTGAATATCAATTTTATTAACATAATGAGGAAATGTTGCACTCCCTTGACTGGAGAAATTTTGACAGTTAACAGACAGCACTTACCCTTCCTTCAATGTCTATTTTGGGGGGAAAAAATAGTAGCCTGGTATAGAAACATAATTTTCAGGGGACAGGGTTTTTGGTAGCTTTGTCCAACAATGGAGCTCTGTGGCACAGAGGAATTAGATATATTACGATGTGAATGCACGGCCAGTACTTTAAATAAATTCCAGTAATTGCTGGTTTTTGCAATTTCATGTAATTTGGTGACAAAAAAAACCAAAACTGAATATACAGTAGGAAGTGATCAATGAGTCCTTCCTAGTGAAGCAGTCTAAATCTGTATGATTTCTAAGAGCAAGTTTTGAATGTGGTCTGTTTTCTGTGGGTGTCTTCAGTGTAGGACATCTTGAGGAACAGTCAGTGTGGGCTAAAAACTGAAAATGTGCTGCTCATTGTATACAGAGAAACACATTACACCGTCAGTGGGCAGCGCAGCCTCACGTGTAGGTCCTGTTTACGTTCATCTGTACAATACAACCAAGTGGATACTGAAATCTGTTAAATGAGCTGTTCACTTCAATGTACTGTATTGCAGCCACACTCGAGCGGTAAGCGCTTTAGGCGAGCAACCAAATCCTGTTAGAAATGTCAATTGAAAAGGTCTTGAGATATTAAAAATGTAGTTTTTAATTAAAGGTTTATTAATAGATTTTTCAAACTTTTTTTTTTAATTACCCGACCAGATGCCTGAGGCATTTGGATTACAACTTTTATCTCACTTGATTCAGACTGCCTCTCTCCATTCAGCCATTTTGGATTAAAAGTCAGACTTCATAAATGCTGTTCATTAATTCCCAGTGTGGGCAGTTAATGTGAGATTCAGCTGCAATGTTACGGCTGGTCTGAGTGTCTATTTATTTTTAGATTCTTGTGGCTACTTTGCAGCCCAGGCCTAATCTGTCACGGAGGAGAACATGGAGGAAATCTTAATCGCTGTGCCAAAAAAAGATTTTCAATGCAATGTAGTGTGTCTGGTTTGAAAATTCAACATGTTAGTGACACATACTGTCACAGTAAATGATGTTATTGACATGTGTTGCATGCATCATACTGTAAAATTGTTGAAATAAATCAGAACCAGTCTGTGTTATGCTGTTTGCATACACGGTTATGTCAATGTGACAAATTATGCAAACCTTCATGATATGAATTATAGACAACTAGTTTGTAAAATATATAGCACACAAGTGTGTTAAGAAACTCTTATTTCCTGAATTTAGATTAATGAATGCATTCAAAATGTGTTCATGTTCATTTAATAACAAGTGTAAAAGCAAGAAAATCTAATCAAAATGAATCATGGGCAATTTGTGAGATTTGATTCTGCATAATCTGCTCATTAGTGGATTAAACAATTTCACCCCAATTAAAAATATACAGGTGGATACAACAAGTTCAGGCATGTTCTCTGAAGGGCAACAGTCATTCTGGGAAATGTAGGAAATCACAAATTGAGTAGAAACAGAAAGTGGACATGGCTACCAATGGATGATTATCTTTTAATGGTGATGAATCTGTCACCATGTAAATTATATAAAGTGTAAAAGCTATATTTTTATTAATATCATTAATATGTGAGCTTTGTTTCTTTGTGTTCATCGAACTTCCCAGAGATCACCCAGTCACACTGTGTGGGAAGTCCTGTAAGTGTGTTTTTGTAGATGACGCTCTTTACCTTCTATGATTAGCCATAGTGACCTTGATCCTGATCTGAACTACCCAGTATGTACACTAATCTTAAACTACTCAGCTGGTGGAACTGTAAAACGCTTCACTTACTGTGCAATAAATACCTTTTTAATCTAGGAAGTACTTCTGAACAGTGGGTGATGAGCAAGGTTGGGTGACCAACTGGGAAAAGCAGGCAAATGCCCCAGGGCACCAACGCTCCCAGATTCACTGCATGTCATTCAGCTATGGTAATTTTGATTTAATTCAGATCCGTTAAGTTGGGTCCTGTTGGGTCCTATTTCAAAAGTTCACTTTATTGTTTTAGTTTATATTGTGCACACATGGTGCATGCTCTCAAAAGAGTTGTGTTTAATCAAATCACCAAGAGGCAACACTAATTAAGTATTATTCGACCCGTTGCATGGCATTCATTGGGAACTTGGAGGTGACAGCTAAGGGGCCCAACAGCTAATTTTCACCCCAGGGCCCCATAATGGGTTAATCTGCACATGGTGATAAATCCAGCATTCTGTGTGTGAAAACTCATATATCACTATTGCATGATAATGATCAACAGTTATTTAAAAATACATATGCAGTGTATATTTTATTTGTAAAAGCTTTGGTTTATTGCTCATAATTTAGTTTGCATATTGTTGCCGTGTGCCACAGCGGGTTTCTGAAAGCTGCTAAAATTATAAATTCTCAAATTCTGCACATGGTGGTTTTGAGTTTGGTGGTTCAACCAACCACTGTGCACATAGCTGCTCGATTTAATGAAAAATCTGGCATGTCTAAAAAAACATGTTTTGGCTTGTAAAAGTTCAGGATGACATTTTGGATTGTGGACTGTCACTGCAGCAGACAAGCCAGCCTGTGTTACTCCACCTTGTCTTAATGGCAAATTATGCCACTTTGTGCATAACTAGCCAGGTTCTGAGATTGTGTCATTAGCATCATTGACCAGCGGCAGCACAATCAATACAATATTGTGAAAATATGCTACACATAAAATGGACTGTGGACTGAGCAACCTATAACTCTACTGTCTGGATACAGTATAGCACAGCAGGAAGAACATTAAACGTATCTCTTTATTTCAGCTGAGATCAGTCCATTTTTAATTTCAGACTTGAAACATGCTGCTTTTAATGTAACCTCACCTTAAGACAAACTTCATGAAACATTTTCTTTTTTTAATCATGAAAGCAGCTTATTTGTTGCTACAGATGACCTGAGGGCTTTCTCCTACTGTTTTCAATGCAAGAGCCAGCTTGCTGCAAGAATACTAATATCTCTTAATAGTGTTAACACTGAAGACGCTTGACCCTCAGTTGCAATGGATTCTCTCCTCTAGTTTTAAGAGCTTAACTGTATGAAAACATGAAAAACAGTCAGTTGTGAACAAAAGGAGCAGACAGTGCTGTGTTGGCATTTTATCTGATCTGTGTGAATTGTTAAATGGATGTGAACAGATTCTTGTTGTTTTTTTCCCCCCCACACATTACAAAACGTAATGTGAACACTGAATATTAAAACAAAAGGCTTTCTTTGTGGTTTCAGTATCATTGCATGTTAATTGAAACAATGCATCACTTTATACTAGAGGACATGCAAGGAAACACATGCACATGCACATGCACACAGAGATCTTACTTGAACTTTGCAAGAATGCAAAACTGAGCGTAGGTCTTGAGGGAACAGGAAACGACTCCCCCACCCCCCCACTCCAACCCCCCACCTCCCCCTCCCTCCCCTCGCTTCCTCCCCCTCCCTCCCTCCCTCCCTCCCTCCCTCCCTCCTCCTCCTCTTCCTCCTCCTCCAGCACCACGCTACAGCAGCGAACTAGGCAGGCCAACTTGCAGAGTGCAGCTCAGCCTCGACAGCGGCTGCTTCCCACTGGGGGTCTTCGGAGAGCATCGCACTCCCATGTGCGCTGCTGTGCCCGCTGGATGTTGAAATCGCGCCGTGCGCCTCACAGGAGCCACCATGTCCAACACACCCCACGACCCGTTCTACTCGTCTCCGTTCGGACCCTTCTACAGGAGACACTCGCCCTACATGGTCCAGCCCGAGTACCGGATCTACGAGATGAACAAGCGGCTGCAGGCGCGCACAGAGGTGAGGGGATAACCGCCGCACGGTCCCGTTTAGGTCGCGGTGCCGGTGGGAGGGTGGCGCGCCATGGATGTCCGGTGCGGGGAGGAGGGAAGGGACGTGTGAGCCGGACAGAGAGAGGGGCTGGGGTCGGCGTTGAAGGTCCGTCAGTCGGGAGATGTGGATGTGATGCCAAAGTGCCAAACATTCCAGAGGTGAAAGTAAACAGGCTCCGGTGTGCAGACAACACGCTGCGAGAAATATCATCCTCTGGAGTGACCTGTTGTAGCGACGAGTCTGAAAATCAAAGAGTCCAAGTGGGAAACAGATGATTTGCGGAAGAGATGCTTTCACGTGGCCAATTAACTTGTTTGAAATTCACGACTTAAGTGTCACCTCCTCTGATTGGAGCTGAGAGATGCACCTGAAGTGGGCATCGCTTGTTACATGTCTAAAAGTCCTAAACGAGCTCAAACTAGACTGCAAACATATGAAATAACCTGTTTGCAGATTCTAATCAAGATTTTTAGGACTGAGAGTTATTTTTCAGTGTGACATGTTAAACGTCAGGTTAGCCCATATATCACCATGAACTGAGTGTTGGATTGGAAAAGGTTGCAGTCAAGTCTGAGAGACTGTTCAAGTCTAACCAGGCTGCAGAGACTGAGGCAAAGTAGCCTTTTCAAGTGCATTTAATTCATTTGCATACATTTACATGTCGCCTGGTTTTTACATATTTGCATACTGTGTCTGGTCGGTTAAAAGCTGCTGCAGCTCAAACCAAACAAGCCCAACAAGAATGTAGAGAGTTTGCCCACTGTGGTGAAGAGTTTCGGGTTTCACTGTTAGGGCAACATTATCTGTGATCTATGATTCATCGCTCTGTGTCTGGATGAAGTTTTCTCAATCAAAGTGACCCTGGCTGCACATTAAGAAGATCATGATGTAATTGCATGGGGGTGAATTAACTTCATGTCAGTTTTCCTGATGCTTCAATGAGTTAGGCGCCAAGCGAGTGTGGCATACAGTGTTACTCAGTCTGAACCTTTGCTGATCCCACTGTGAATTATATAGCAAGCATCTGTTTTCAGCATCTGCTCTGTGATCACAAAATGTGTAAATCTGGAGATAAAAAGTTCATTCAACATGTCAAGTTGTGAGGCATCTGCAGGGGAATAGACAGCATCAAAATTCTAAAACAAGTGTCTTTCAGCAGCTTAACTGTACACATTTAGTATGGGCTAAATGTTAGGGCTGCAGTTGAGGAGTATTTCCAATTATTGATTAATCTGCCATGATTAATTGGTTAATCATTTGATCTATAATGTCAGCAAATAGCCAATCACATAATCTCTTGTTTTGTTTCAACCTACACTCCCAAACTGAAAGATTCAGTTTACTATCAGAAGAATAAGAAAATATATATAGTAAATTTAGTAAAGATATAGTAAATTTTTGCCATTTTTACTTAAAAAAATGCTTCTCAAAATAGTATCTGATGAATTTCTATCAATCTAGTCATGATTTCAGCTCTATTAATACCTAATATTCTAAATAATCTTATCTCTGGTTACTGTTGGAGGCTTTTAGGAATTTGATTCCCACCAAGACATTAAAAGTGGAGGAGATTTGGATGAATATGTCCATTAAAGGTTTTAATGAGAAATTTTTCATTTCGGAAATCTTATTTTGGTACAAGACTACCAGCTGAGTTACTGCAGCAGCTTGCAGAATGATGCTGACTTTCCTAAAGAGGAACTCGCAACTTTAAGCAGACCACAGCAATGTTGCTGAGATGCAATGGCCCAGTCTGATGCATTATTCATGCGGAGTGGTCCAAGCCCCAGTGGACCTCAACTCCCGTACCACACATACCCAGACACCAAGTGCAATCACCACGCACGCTCATACACATGCAGTACACACATGCACATGACATACGCACGTGTGTTAACTAACCAGGACGTGTACACAGCACAAAAAAAACATACCATTGATAATATACATGGAAGTTTTGCATGATATGAACACACAAACATATATTATACAGACGCGTCAGTTTAAACCATTACCTTCATCTCCTCAGACTAAATTATATAATTGCATAATAATATAATTAGTTTTTGTTCCTGTTGGTTTTCACATCTTCATCCTCCTCCTTGTCTCTTTCTTTCTTTCTTCGGTGGCAAGAGTGTATAATATGTCGTCTCTTTAGCGATGTGGTTATTGTTTGATTAAAATGCAGGTGTTGATTATAATGAGGAGGAAGTAGTGTCTTATGGAGGGTAAATAAATGCTTCGAGTTTTGCTATTTGTTTGCATCCAGATGTGCCATACAGCTCAGCTCAGGCTTTTAACAAAATTAGATAGTAATTATCGTCATGAATGCAAAACCGTGGCCATCAATTTACACAAAAATCCACTACATGTAAAAAAAAATATATATATTGTGCAGCAAAGGAAAATATCGTAGTAGAAATCTCCCTCTACAGACCCTCATATGTAATGTTCCTTTCACCTTCACTAAAACAGAGAGGGGAGATTGTGCAAAAACATTGTACATTCCCCATGAAACAAACTTGCTGAAGCTGTGTACTTCCTGTAAAGTGAGCTTAGCCGATGGTGGGTCAATCTCCAGCTTAACCGCTGCTGAGTCCATCTCCTATAAGATGACTGTAAAAGTCAGCTCACAGATAGTTTCTTGAATATTTCATCAAGGTTTTCATGTGAGCAGGAGTTGCAGATCCATATCCTTTTGTGTTTGTTGGCTTAGTCGCTGGCAGTGAACTAATTTTACGTGGAAGCATCAGTTTCACAAAGTCCGTTTTGAAAATAAATGACCATTGTGTTTTGTTGACATTGGCTTTACTTATTGTTTGGGAGCCCACAGATTCTAACACTGTATGTATGCAATTATTTCCAATAGTTGCTAAATTTTAAAGTTGTAAAAAATGTTTTACTTTTTTAAGAAATGAACATAAAGCATTGTTATTACACGAAATAAAGAACGATTTAATCTTAAAATGTTAATGGCATATGCATGAAAAAATATTATTTTTTTGGTCAAAAAGTGATTAGCAGACAAAAAAATCTGTATAGTTATGTTTGGGGTCTGTTGGACCCCAGAGATAGTGCTGCCTTAACATCACTGTCAACACCAGTCACAGATATAGATTATGTGAAAATTCACAGAATTTGCAGCCAAGGGCTCTGACATCCCAAATGTGTCATTTCTTTATAGCAAACGTCTGAAATATGTTCAAAATAATGCTTATGACCTTCTCATTAAATTAGGAAATCAAGTATCAAGATGATAAACGAAGTAAAAGATGGCAGGGCTCTCCAAGATGGAAATCCTTTGACTTATGTCCTTATGTTATTTAAACACATAGAAGAAAACAACATATATCAAGCAAATCCAAAGAACATATAACGTGACTGCCTCTGCTGGATTTCAGAGTGAAGAGATATTATTTGACTGGGTTTGTTGCTATATTTTGTTGATCCAGTCAGAAAGATTTCAAGCTTGCAAACTGCAGTCTTGTCAGAATTATCACCCGAGTAAAGATGCTTAATATCGTGAAAGGACTGCCATTGTTGAGGATAAGAATAGCTCGGAGCGTACTTAACATCGTGCTTGCTGGCAGGCCATCGAAGCAAAATGACTCACCATAGTTTGCGTTCCCAACATTCTGAGTAGTTTTTTAACAGGGGAACTGACTAAGCCTCAGTATGACACCATCTTTGAGAAAAGTGTTGAAGGAGTCGACTGAAGTCACTGCTCTGTTAGAAATTCTTCCATTTGTCTTATTCATGAGTGTGCTTTTGAATTTGCTTGGCTGGTGGTGCAACTGCCTCTCGCACTGGCAGGCACAGGACTCAAGGATTTGACACTTGGAGGAGACTCACTTACCCCAGAGGAAAGTATAGTCCGTATGAGTGTAAGTGACGTCTGCAGCAAAAGCTTGATGCAGATAATTCTGTGGGAGTGAAATAACAAGTTGTTAGATTTAGACAGAGACGTGTTCTTTTTTTATTCTCTTGGCTTAACATCTTACGTACATGATTGTTGTATTGACTGGAACTCTAAGTGGACAGTGTTTGCAGCATCTCTCATCTCTTGAATCATTTTAAAAGCCAGAGAAATTAACTTTACCAGAAAAATACACCCTCAGATGCTTTTGTGTCCATTATAGATGGTTAAGAGTGAATTTTCATGAAGTTCAGTGCATTAGAGAGGCTGTTTTATAGTTTTTTGTAATTTACTTTTGGCTGTAGACATTCTCTCATCTATACATCTGCTGCCAGCAACCCACAAAGTGAAAAACGTGAAGGCTAGGAGGTGAACGTGTAGGACAGCGCTATAGTGTAGTATAGAGCTGCAGCTAATGGTTATTTTTATTATCTGTGAAATTGTTGATTACATCCTTGATTAATCAATGAATCATTTGATCTATATAGTCTCAGAAGATAGTGAAAGTGTCCATCCCAGTTTCTTTGCACCCAGTCATGTCTTGTTTTTGTCTGAAACCCAAAGATATTCAGTTTACAATCATATAGAAAAGCTGTAAATTCTGACTTTGCACAAGCTGCAACTAATGGTTAGAGTTTTTGGTTAAAAATGAAATAAATCATTAGTGATTATTAACTTCGTAGCCAAATAATTTTGTGAAGACTGACTAATCGACTAAACGTTCAGCTCTACTGCAGTGATGATGATATTGGGGCTTTGACTATCAGTTCATTCATTGCTGATTATTTTCTCCATCAATCATTTATTCTGTGTAATGTCAAAAAAATACTGAAATACATACTAAATACACTAATCATTTTTCACAATCACAACATCCTTAAGCCCAAGTTACTTTTCATAGAAACCTTGTTTTGTCTCACTCAGCAGAGGTTGTTGCTTGAAAATAACTAAAAAACAATGAATCATTTACTGATTTGGATGGATTAGTTCCCTAATCCTTTCAGCTCCACTATAGTGTCGGTGAAATCAGGGCAAATTATTTACATTAACAGTTAATCTGCCAATGAATTAGTGACTTGTTTGGTCCATAAACTACAATTTCCTAAAGCCCAAGGCGATGTCTTTAAAGAATAAGTCTAAAAACCCAAAGACATTCAATTCACTGCAATGTAAGATGAAGAAAAGTAGCAAATCCTCACAGTTGGGAAGCAGAAAAAATGACTTAATCAATGAGTCAGTTATCAAAATAGTTGCCAATTTTTTTTCTGAAGATCGACTAACTGATTGATGCCAGCTCTACTGATGATTATTTCTGGAATAATCAATGAAATGTAGTGGAAAGGTCACAATTTTTCCACAATCAAAATTTCCTGAAAGCCAAGTTTCTGCCTTTAAATCTCCTGCTTTGTTAGACCAAGATTTGAAAACCCAAAGAAATTCACTTTACAGTCACGGACAATAAAGAAAAGCAGCAAATTCTCACAGTTGAGAGGCTGGATCAATTATCAAAATAGTTGCAGAACAGTTGTCTGTTGATCCACTAATCATTTAATAAACTAAATGTTACAGCATAATGAGACTGATGATGACATATGAGAAAATGAGTGAATTGTGATTCGAAACATTAAGACTGATGACGTTTTGCATCATTTCTGCCTTCAAATTCTATTGCAGATGTAAATATATCAATATGATCTCATGTTGTCTACATTAGGCCTGATGGCAAAACAAATACTTTTTTTTTAGGTGAGACTCTCTTCTTTTCTTTCAAGCTCTGATGCTCAGGGACAGTTTCTGTTCACTCGCAGTAACAGCCCTCTCACCTGCCATGCCCCCAGAAGCACACATGGAAATAAGGAGGAATAAAACCTAACGACACAACAAGTCCTGTGTGTTTGTCTGGGATCAGCGCTCACCTTTGAACTGATAACTGCGCTGCAGCTTAAACAGCCCTGCTCCTGTGATGACTCGGGGTCTGTTTCTATCCCAACCTTATTACCTGCTCCATTCATACTTATTACCTGCGTGGCTGTATTTCTGCGCCAGGCTGACTGCTATCCCATTACCTTCATTTTACACAACGTGAACCCGCTGTGACCTGGCAATCTAAACAGGCTTTGATGTGGATTTGATGCCATGCATACGGTGTGACCACATTGTTTCTGTGCTGTCGCTCGGGGGGCACTGGCCCCGGCGTACGGAGGCAGCTGCGATGATTTGTGGGGGAATTTGACACTTAAGCGTATGCAAATGAGGCGGCGGATTAACATTCAGAGGAGGAGCTTGGTCGACCTCAGCCGGTGTAAGGCCATTAGCAAAGAAGACATTAATATTCAGCGGCAGAGAGCGGGGACACAGAATAACACTGTAAGTAAAACTACAACACAGAGGATTGAAACAGAAGGAAAACAAAAGCATTTTAATGGAGGCACCATAATAATACCCACAGGGCTGCATTCAGAAATCTCTCCTCTGCTGCTGACAGTGGGTCTAATGGTCATACTCTTCCTCAGCGGATAGACATGCAGTCAGTAACAGTGATTGGCAGGCCATTCATTGGATTTTTGTGTCTATTGCACGTAGTTAGTCTCATTCTCATTATTCAAATGGGCCCACAGACCTGACTCATTGGCTCAACTGTGCAACTGGAGGAACTGGAGTGTTCATTATGGCAAATTCCCTTGTTCCTGTCAGGGGCAAAGTGGATCTGTTCCCATCAGCACTACATGTCAGATTGACATGAATAGGCTTATGATGTAGAGGTCAAGTTGGCACTGAGCTGTAAGGTTCACAGAGAGGGATTAAAGATGAGCCACCAAACCACCAAGAACACACCAGGAGATTTATTTTAGTTAGAATCTGCATTTAACTTCACAGGCACGAAAATGCAAATAATGAGCATTCTCATCATCAATTAATCTGAAGATTATATCTCAGTCAATTGTTTGGTCTGTGAATGGCCAGAAAATTGGGATAATTGCTCACAACATCTCAGAGACCGAGTTGATTCACATTGTTTTGTCTAAGTCAAACAAGGAAGATGAAGAAAAGCAGAAAATCTTTACATTTGAGAGGCAAGAACCAACAATGTATTTATCATTTATTGCCTGCAAAGTGATTTAAACAATGATTCATAAAAAATGTTGCCAACTAATCGACCAATCAACTGATTTTTACGCTATCCATCCTAGCAAAGTATTTTCAAGCTGTATTCAGTGTTTGAAATAAAAAAAAGCCAAGATTTCACATAAAATGCACCTGTTTGTCAGCTTAAATCACAAAGTGTGGATGCAGGAGAGAGGGGCACACCATCCCTTCCATTTTAATGATGTAGTTTTTTCTGTAGAGAGTGATTTCCAAACTGGAGCCGAAAACATCAGCAGTTGATCGACAGAAAAATAATTGGCAACTGTTTTCATGATCAATTAATCGTTTAAAGACATTTTTCAAACAAAAAGGCAGAACTTTTCCCCCAGTTCCAGTTTGCCAGTTGCTGCTTTTCTTTGCCTTGTGTGATAGTAAACTCATTATCTTTGGATTTTAGAGTGTTGGTCAGATAAAACAGGCAGGTAATGCTGGGATCATTTTAGAAAATGTGTGATAGGCGTTTTTCACTATTGTCTAACCTCGCATAGACCAGTTAATCAAGAAAATAATTGGCAGATGAATTGATAATCAAAAATAAACAGCAGTTGCAGCCTTTATTAAAATGATCCCTTAAAAGCAAATGTGCAGATATTGTCCAGCTGTGTCAGTAAATGTGAGCATACTGTGTGCAGATTAGCATCTCCAACACAGCAATCTGACATCGCTTCATGATTTCTGACAGTCCATAATTTCCCTAAAACAGATAAACCAAAACTTCTACTGAACTGAGAAACATTATATGTGTAAGTACTTAGTAGCTGGGATATTTTTTGCAGTGTGTGTGTGTGTGTGTGTGTGTGAGTGTGTGTGTGTGAGTGAAACTGGCTGAGAGTAATTACCAGAAAGGTGTTGACCATCACGGTGCCCTTATCTGAACCATTACTGTTGGATTTATCTACCATCAGGGAAAACAGGCCACCATAGGAATCATACAAAAGACTTTGAATTATGTCACAACTGAGGTGAAATCATTTGAAATCTTTTTTTTTATGAAGTTATGGCTCAGATCAATTATTAGAAACATGTTAAGCATATGGTAAGTGTGGTCATAGGGCAGCGGCTCTTCTTGTTTTGTTGTTTAGATGCTTCTTTTTTTTGCAGTTTAAACCAGCCTCATTGATGCTGGAAATTTTTGCACATAATTTATTAATTAGTTAATACAAAAGTAATAGTTGATTAGACATTGAAATTAAAGATAATTTTCAGTTAGATAAATGCTGGTTACAGTACTCTACATTTATGCTCCCTCCCACACATTACACAACAAAACAATGGAGAATAAGTCTTAAATAAGTCAACAACATTTGGTATTTACTTGGCTCACAGAGTAAACAGCATTATTATTTATTTCTCTAGTCTCTAATATGTGTTGTTATTATGATTCACAGCCTTATTGACAATGAAGAGACATCTGCTTTTGTGCACTCGTAAAATATAGCTCGGAGCTCTTACATTAAAAACAAAAACGTTTTATATTTTCATAATGCTGCCAGTCAGTGAAAGGACTGAATCACATTAGCTTCTGCTTGCCTTAGTTAACAATCTGCCTACCTCCCCCTACGCTAAATTAAAGAATAAAACTGCTAAAAGGTGAGCGGACAGGCTGATAGTTTTGAAAAGAAAAGGAAAAGGTAACCTTATCCCCAGAAAAGTGTGGTCAGAGCTTTTTGCCTGTTTATCATTTCATTCCCAAGAAAACTGCTCTTTGGTGTAAAACAACTGAATAGAGAAAGAAAGGACAAAGTCAGGCATTAAATGCACTTTTCATGTTTTTGAGGTGAATCTGGGTTTAGGAAAACTGCAGCTGCACAGGTTAAGATACAACTCCACAGTTCAAACACTGTCCTGTCTTACTGCAAGTTGTGGGTGACAGTAATTTATGTCTGTTTCTACAGACCATAGTGATGGATATTTAGATAACTTTATAAATCCCCACACAAGACACTAGTTTGGTCTTCCATGCTTGGTAGTGGAGGCCATTGTGGTCACAGGAAACAACATAGGAAATACATGCTGCCAATACAACCATAGGAACAGCAACATACAAACCAGCATATTCCAAGACATTATTGTTGCTCAGGAACCCGCCAAGCCTCTAAATTTAATCTAAATTTAACAATGTCTTTAAGATGGGTACATTGATATTTTTAGGAAAACAATATATCAAATGACAGTGTGTCAGTGTGAAAGGGGTTGCTTGCAGTGTAATCTACATCATCTGAATCTACATCTCCGCTCGGCTACACAGAGCTTTATAGTTTAGGCTTATTGTCTGACCCACAACTTTATTTTAACTTTATTTTTTGTGCTTCACTTTCACTGCTTTCTTAGTGTTGTTTCCGGATGCAGCAGGCAGCTGTTTGCAGTGAAAAATCTCAAAAATTCAACTGTACCTTACCTGCTCCGAACCTAACGGCAGACAGACACACTCTGAGACTAGCTGGGGAACATAGTGGAGCATTTAGCACCTAAAACTACAGATATTTTCCTTGTCAGATGGCAGAGACTAAAAACAGAGCTAAAAAAGAGTGAATAATACCACGATCCATTAATAAATCAAAAGATTACCTGTGATACGCCTGAAAACAAGCCCATTTAGCTAAAAGAAATAGATAGGAAACAGATCTAACAACCTGTGCCAAAAGCACAACCGATCAAAGGTTTCAGAGTAATATTCTACCATACTAAAGATATCGGTTTGGATGTGATCTTTTTTGTATATTTTATATCACATAATAGTCTCATTTTCACTGTGTTGATCCACTAATGTCGTACTGTACATGGGATGCTCTGAGAGGATGTTCCCAGAAAATCATATGAAAAAAAAGAGACCTCTGGTCAAACAATGAGCGTCAGTCACATCCAGCAGGATGCTCGGACAATAGACCCACCTTTTTCCTGGCCCTTTCCCATGGTTCCTTCCAGGCCACACTGTCGCTCAGATAACAGAGAAGACAGACAGGCCTGTGATCCATCTATGTCCTGTTGTTCTCTGTCCCTGATGTGAAAATAGAGTTCGTCCCGAAAAAGAGAGGTCACAGGTTGGATCCTTGCATCCTAACAACTTTGTTAGGTTCTTTGAGACGCTCAATTCGGCCTCGATGATTGTTGGCACTATTTAAAACTGCTTATGTGTCCATAGAATAGATATAAAACACAGTGTGTTAAACTGCAGTTTATAACAGTAACTAGATTTCTAAATTTTACTGCAGCCTTGTATGGCAGAGCACTTTATTGTTCTCTTCTACTTCCAACAACATTTCCAAGACTTTTTGGCAATGGCAAATCCATTTAGCTGTTGTTAGCCATTTGTCATATTTTTGGGACGTATCTTCGGCATATTTTGCCAATGTTTATACTCATTTGGATCAGATCATAAATGAGACTAAGAATCTGTAACCATGCTTAGTGGCTCTGTGAGGCTGTAGCCTATTTAGAGACAGCGGTGCTTTGAGCTAGATGCTAACATCAGCATGCTAACATGCTCAAAGTAACAATGCTGACATGCTTGTGTTTAGCTGGAATAAAGTACATCATTTTCGCTACCTTAGTTTAGTATTAGCATGCTAACAATTGCTAAACAAAAAGCACGACTGAGGATGAATGTGTTCTTAGCGGATGTCATTAGTTTTGCAGGTGTTTGGTCATAAACAATAAAAGCAAAGCTGATGATGGCACTAGATGAAAAAGTTCAGGAATCACAATCAGGTTATTGCAGTCATCCTGAAAGAGACCCGAACGTCTTTACTAAATGGCAATCCATCCTATAGTTGTCCAGACATTTTGCACAAAACCTCTTGCTGTCTTGAGGTGGGGGGGGGCGGGGGGGGTGGGGGGGGGGGGGGGTGGGGGGGTGGGGTGGGGCACTGTACTTCAGGTTACTTACAGAAGGAACCAGCCTCTTCTCTGTGCAGGTTTCTGGGTGTTTCGTCACTTTAGTGATCAGCTGTTTGACTCTTATGTAGTTTACTGTTTTTCCTGTGAGCTGAACTTCAGTGAACTGTTCTGAATAAGTAGGGAGTGGGGTGCAGAATATTAGAGGCCCGGATTGTTTTTGTTTATTTCTAATGTAAATTCAGTCAGTCTTCTTTAGCATATATCTTAACATATCCTCCAGGGATGAATATAAACTTACAATGCTTTAGTCAGTCACAAGCTCTTTTCAGGAACATCCTACATGAAGCCAAGCATCCGCCCTGCTTAAGTGTCATTGAGCAAGACACTGAATGCATACCAGCTCTGTGAGGACTGCATTATAGCTGACTCTGGCCTCTGGACTCCACCATTCTAACACTAGCACAGGGTTAGTGTGGGTTTGTAGTGATTACAGATCATGCTCTCATTCACACAACATCACACAAATGCTAATTCACTGGCTTCACATTCCGTGCCACTCTTGATATACAGTATATGTTCAGTCTTACACATAAATTTTGCTCTTTAGCCGGTGAATAGCACAATAAGGAACAGTTTGTACTGCACTGTAGTTAGTTATAATGTAAATAGTTTAGTTTTAGTTGAAGTCACTCTCTGTCAATACAGATATTTAGTTATTAATATGTCATTTTTGTCCACAATTTTCAGATTTTCCTAAGCTCTGCAAATACTTTTAGAATTAAAATGCAGTGACTACAGAAATCTGAAACCATCAGAAGATTGTAAAAGATTATCAGATGAGTCAAAAATTTAATTTAGTACATGATTCATGTGCACGCCCTCAGTCAGTGTGGTCACATACCTCAGCCTAACCAGCAACAGGTGAGGACCTATTTAAAGTGAGAGCTAATGCAGCAACGTTACATTACAACACAGTGCATTCACTTCAACTGAACAATATCAGTGGATTTGATGAAATCCAGTATTGATTGAGCTGCTTGTTAAGCTGTGGGAGGAAGTGTGCCATGTGCTTATTGTTTATTGGTCTAATTAGCTCAGCGGTGGGGAATACAGGCCACACTGGTGGAAGAGTGTTAGTGTGTCCAACTCAGAACCTGAATCCTCAGTTTCCTGTTGATTGTAATTTCTCATGGGTGCAGTAAGTAATTGTATTTCCCTTCTTTGTCATTCATGCATTTTGTTGTTTTAGTATTTTCCACCTTAATGATATTTGTTGACACTTAACATGGTGCCCTGTTCTTGTGTCTTCGATGGTGATATTGACTTCTTTCTGTTTGTTTCTACTGAGCTGAGACACTTTTTAAGCAGTCAGGGCGTTTACTGAACCTGTTCACATCTCTGTTTTTCCCTTTTTTAATAGATATGAAAAACTAAACTCTAAACTGCGAGGCTAATATTTGGTCATTTGTTTAATTATTCATTGTCAAAAATGTCAGAGCAAGTTTCCAGATCCAAAGGTGGCATCTTCAAACAGACTGTTTTGGCTCCTAAACCCAAAGACTTTCAATTCTTTATTATGTAAAACAGAGACAAGCAGCAAATCCTCTAATATTATGGCTCAGGATTATAGATAAATCTGATTTAAGTTAGAAAAAGAAATAAAAATAGTTCTGCACTTCTGCACCATAAAATGTTGTGTATTGTTTTTTTTTTTTTTAGGAAATTTATGTTTGCTGTCTTGAAAAATACCGGATAGTTTTGTGTCTTCAGATCTCAAAAAATACTCTAAAACTCACTTCTTTGAGGTGAAGATCAGTCAGTCTTGCTCACTTTAAGTGCTCACATCTCATAGAAATATGTAATTTTAAATGGGGGAGATCATTTAGTTAAGGAGTTTACCACCAAGGTTAAACCACAACTCTAACCTCTGAAACTAAAACAAGTAAATGTTTGGCAGGTTGCTTGATAAATAACTGAATTAATAAAATTGTTGTTGATACATTTTTTTGTTGATTTTTATGTTTAGTTATCTGAATCTCACTTGTCAGTCAGTCAATGGGAATAATAATAATAATACTGATATTATTTTTCTGTTGTGGAGATCAGTCCTGAAACCATCAGTGTTGAATGCACTCTCTCTCTCATTGTCACAGCTTCTCTTCATGCATGTTTGTCACATTATAACAGAAGACAAACCACTTCAGTGTATTAACCTTGACCCTAAATCTACACTGTAACACTGTCCGCTGCTTGTAACTTCTGACACCAAGAAAAGAGAGAGGGAGAGACAGAATGGCCCAAGTGCCCAAGTAAACTGGCTCACATGCAACCGAATGTGGGAACTTCTTCACTGACTTCATTTATAGGGAGAAAGTTCATTCCTGGTGAATGAGCAGCGGCTGCTGAAGGGCAATGACGTTTTTGTCTTTTCCACCCGTGGCATTCATTTCTCTTCATTTGCATAATGCTCGGCTGGTGGATGTAAGGTGGCCAAATACAGCAACATGTTCAGTTTGCATTATATAAAAACACTTAAGACCCAGGAGGATAAATCTGCGCTGGTATCAAACATTAGTGTGCACTGACTCTGACATGATTAAAGTGGTGTTGTCTATGTAGTCTAAAGGAGTGGTTCTTGTACTTTGTCATCCTAAGGACCCTTTAATAGATACAGTACAATTTTGTCTCGGCGACCACCTTTTTGAGGTATTTGTTTTGCACAGAATTCATCCTGCATTGATGAAAAAACCTTGAAATCTGAAGCCAAGTCAGTCGTATATTCTTGTCTTTTACAGGCCCAACATTAAGTTTAGAGCCGAACAATTATTTTCATCATCACTCTGTTGAGTTTTTTGTTTGATCTGTTAAGGTCCAAAGATTTTTGAAAAAAGCATCTCAAAACTCCTAAAACCCACAATGATGGAAGCATAAAATTCCTTGTTTTGTTCAATCAAGAGTCCAAAGACCAAAGATATTCAATTAGTAGCAAATCCTCACATTTCAAAAGCTCAATCCAGCAACTGACATTTTTTGCTTGTTACATTACTTGCTGTTCAACTAATTATCTGTCCATCAACCAATCAATGAAACAACTTATTGATTCAGTTGTAATATAATGAATAAAATACCAAAATATTTTATACATTCCTTAATATGTATTAAATTCAATTTTTAGATTTTCTCTAAGAATATGACATGAAATACATTTGTTGGAGAGTCCTCCAGTCAAGTTGCTGCCACAGAATTACATTTATTAAACATCAAATTGAAAAGTTTTATCCTCCGGTGGCCTTCACAATAGAATCAAACATAAGCCACCTTGCTAAAGATCCTTCCCAAACATTGAGAGAGTCTTTGCCTCTGTTAAGTAGTTATGCTCCCCAATAACCTGAAGCTGTTTGAGTCTTTGACAACAGTAAAACTTCCTTGGCCCACCAGTCAGCCGGGCTACATGCTATTCAGGAGCTGAATGGGGTTTCAGACATTGGTAATTCTCCAAGGTCAGGCCCCAGACACGCCTACACTCTTGGAGGCTTTTCTCGCACAAGAGGCTGGAAGCAACGGCGAAAAAATACAGACTGACAAAAGCTTGCTGGGAAAATGGTTCATGTTAAACATAGAGACATTAGTGGTTTGTAGACTTTTAGCCAGATGTGGATATGGAGAGAAAGCTGTGGTCTTCTTTTATGTGGCTGTGTTGCGATGAATGCACACAATTTCTAAACAATAAATAAAGATGGTTGTACTCCACATAAAGCATGAGTATGTGAGCATGCGTGTGTACACATGCAGTACACAGCAGTGGTTTGAGCAGTTTTATACACAGGAAAACTTCTCTTTGTGTTTCTGTTCCCACACTGTGTCATCTGTCGATCCATCCTGTATGGACATTTCTATATGCAAGGACTTAACCCTCAGCTCTGTTGCTATTTACTGAGGATCCTCCCTATGCTGTCCCTCCAATCCTCTGGATTTCCGGTAAATCCCTGGGGCCGGGCCAGCGCTGGTGATTTGTGGTTGGCTAGTGGGCAATTGACACATTGATAAATCCCCCTCAGATGGGGTGCGATCCGTTTGAATCAATAGAGCCTTATCGGCTGACGGCCGTCACGGCTGCGACCATGTTGGTTCACCTCGGGTCCCTCAGAGTTGGCCTGATTTGTAGCATTTAACAACAAACATCTTCACGCCACGTGATTCGTCAGACAGTCCGCGGGCGTAATTGAAGGCAGGACGCTGTCTGTCAGTAAGCAGCAGCAGAGAGGAAAGGAGAGACAGACAGAGAGAGGGCGGTTGATGTAAAGAGAGACAGGCAGAGATAAAACAAAGAAAGGATATTGGAAGACAGAACAGCGCAGGCGTCTTTTTTCATAGTAAATATGTGTCATTTACAATTTTATAACCTGCTACCAATAACAGAATAAAAGTAAAGCTCCTAACATTTCCTGCTGTAGTTGGGGGATTTAAAATGAAGACAACATTCACAGCACTATGAGCCTCCAGTTTGGGGGGTGCAGCTCCAGCCAGAGGATTCGTATGGCTTGTATCCACTGCCCAGGCTTTAGCTGTTCTGCAGCCCGTCTGGCTCTGATCCAGCTTCTCCTCTGTCTTTAGATCAGGGCCAAACCTGGCCTGTTCACGGCTCAACCAGCCGCGTTTCACAACTTGGCGAGGTGCTACCCAAAAGCTCCAGTTTGGAGGATTAATGGTTACTGATTCTAAATGGAACTTTCCCTGGTTATGATGGAAAAGTTTTGACCAACATTTTACTTTATTAGGAAGTGCTACGAAATGTGTATTAAATTTGCAAAATAAGTGATTTGGAGAAGTGCAATGAAACTGCCAAGTGCCGATTGTTTTATTGTTGTGAATGCTGAAACTAAATGCTGTTCATGTCGCATGAAATGTGCTTGTTATTTTCAGATTCCTCTGTTGTCTGGGTGGGAGGCTTTTCAACAGAGACAGAAACTAAACCATATCATCTATGGTTGAACCCTGCTGGGCTGAGCAGAGCTAATGGAGACAAGACAATAGACACACCGCTGTCAGCTCTGCTCTTTGTGAAATACTCTTTATTGTTTTGGGTGGTTTTAGGCCTGAGCCAAATATCAGTAGAATGCCAAAATTAACTATATTGAGTGAGAACAGAAATATTATTTTGTAAAATTGTTCAGTTTAAGGAAAATGCTTGAACACAAGGTGGCAAGGGCACAGAGAGAAATAATTGGGAAGTAATAGTAAAAGTGAGTCTAACAAAGATACCATAGTGGAAAGCAGAAGTGAAGTCAGTGTGAGTGAAACACTGTTTAAATCAGAATGAGGGGGAGGTTTACTAACCCTCTTCTGTAAAAGTGAATAAGGGGGATTTTAGAGAAGACAGTATTCTGTAAAACAGCGAAGTGGGGGCTTAAGTAAAACACTTTTCATTAAAACAGTAAGAGGAAGCTTAATGAATACCGGAGTCTATAAAACAGAGTGATGGGAGCCCTCAGGATGACAGCACTCGAAAAATTTATCTCCAGCACTAAATCCAGGCAGTTTGTGTCAAAACGGGGATCACGCTTATTCATGAAATCCTCCAACTTGTTGTAGCAGCAGGGAAAGTTCAACAGAGTCATTCAGGTGAAATACTGTTCTGTGTTTGGCACCACAAAACGTGCAGTTGCTGAAATTAAAACCTGAAATTAAGGTTGGTGGTATTTTGTGCAACAAATCCCATGAAACCAAAATCAATAACTAACTAGTATTTTCTGTGGAGCCACAGCCTGATAAATCTTTTTCTTCTGTGCATACTAATAAGTATACAAATACTAACTTAAGTAGTACAAGTAGAAGTACAAAAGTATTAGCAGAAAAATTTAGTAAAAGTATTAAAGAAGAGTACTCATGAGGCAGTGGCTACTGTTAGAGTGTAATATTATAATTTAGAATTATTAATACTGATGCATTTTAATGCGGTGTCTACTGGAGGTGGAGCTAATTTTAATACTAATTTATACTGTTGGGTAGTTTAATCTGTAATAATGCATCATATTTTAGAAACTGATCTTGTTTTTAAAATATGAATCTGTAATCAATACATATGTCAGATAAGTATAGTAAAAAGTAACACATTTTACCACATACAATAATTCCCTCAGAAATATATCTTAGTGAAGTAAGTAAAATAGCATATGAAAATACTTAGGTAAAGTACAAGAGGTTCAAAATGGAAGGCTACTTAAGTACTGTACTTAATTAAAATGTACTTGCTTTCCTCCCCTGACCACATTTGCAAAATGGGTCAAATGCCCAAAGCAAAACAAAACACCTAGTTTCTACATAATTTGATAAACTAATTAAAAACTTTCGTAGAATACCAACGTTGACTGGTCCTCCGCTCTCAGTCTTGTGGTCCCATTCTTGTGGAGGAATGATAATTCAACATCTAATCATGGTTTTACAGTTGGGGCTTTTGTTTTGAAGGTGTAACGACGGAAAGAGGTGTAAACGCGCAGGCAAACAGTGACAGGCCCCGAAGGAAAACCTCGGTCTTTATTGTTCAGAAATGTCAGAATTTGAATCTGTTTGGCACCTGGCTGATATTTTATGACGCGTTTGATATTTCGTGATGATGTGATCTTTTACATAGTTTTAACATGTTTGAAAGTTGGTATTTGTAAGCTAGAACGATGGCTGTGGTTTCTGTGTCACGGTGGGTTAACACTGAAATGGGTTAAATTGGCTTTGCTTTGCTAATGATGCAGTGCAGTCCTATGAAATCAGTAGTTGCAGAATTATTGTTAAATTATGTGGTGGTTGAAACAGCATTTCCTTGTTATCTGCTGGTTCCAGTTTCTCTAATGCATGATTTGCTGCTTTCCCCCCTGTTTTATACAGTTTTAGACTGCTGGTTGGATAAAACCAGGTATTTGAAGATGCCACCACCAGCCCTGGGTAACTGTGATATTTTTCAGCCTTTTCTGACTTGTAATAGACCAAACCATTAATTGGTTAGTCAAGATTATAATCAACATTAGAAATAATTGTTAGTTGTATCCCTAAGTAGTAATTCCTTGTCAGTCTGAGGTTTATGAAACAAATCTCCGGGGTTATAGTTGAATACTACTCAAAGAGGAACAGCCTTTCAATCTTCAAATGATATTTGACCACATCACATGGTTAGGAAAGGAATGGATTTTTAGTTTCTTCTTAACTCTTTGTAGTTTGTTCATGATTTATTATGAATCAGAACAATGTGGACCATTCAGCTACCATACATTCTTGTTTTGGCTAGTTTATGCCTTTTATTATTTGGTAGAGAGACAGGAAATGGGACAGAGAAGGGAGGAAAGGGTCCAGCCAGCCAGGATTCGAGCCGGGAACACCTGCTTAGAGCATTTGCACCCATGTGGTATGTGCCCTAACCACTCAGGCTGCCCCCCTGCTACAATACATTCCTAATAAAGCACAAGACTTTCGTCTGTGTGATGTTTTAATAAATTTACAGTGTTGAGCTGTTTTTGGAAATTAGTAAGACTGAAGAAAGAGAAAAATTAAACCTTGTATGAATTTGACTTTTAAATATTTACATCTTCAGTAGGATCAACTCAGCTGGCACAGGGTAGAGAAGTTAGAAATGAATGAGAGCAACTAACTATTATTTTAATTTTCAATTAATCTTTCTTTTTCAGTTAATTGTTTGGTGTATAAATGTGTAAGAAAATTATATATATATATATATATATATATATATATATATAAAAACACTGCCCAAGGAAAAGAAAAGCATCAACTGATTTTTTAAGAAATTGAATCCTGTGAATCTTTTGCAATTTTCTGTCGATAAACTTATGGATAACTCGACAAATCAACGCAGCTCTCTTTTTCACAAAAATTGTTTTTGATCTTTGAGTTATGTCTTTATTTTTTGTTTCATTAACAATAGTTCTACCTTAGAAACTGTGTGGAGCAGTAAGATTGTTGTGAGCTGCTGTGTGTGTGTGCAGAGTGTCTTGTTCACCCTTCACTTGACTGTCAATCCCCAGAGGCCCCGCCCCTGAATGGTAGTGGATTATGGCTTGAACTGAATCTGAATGCTGAGTAGCACCAAAGTCAGTCTCTTTCTCTCTCTCTCTCTCTCTCTCTCTCTCTCTCTCTCTCTCTCTCTCTGTTTCGTCCTGGTGTGTCACTTGTCTCTGTCTTTTTAAAATAGATGTATTCACATGAAACAGACACCACACACATGCTGGCTGTTCACACCTGCTGATTCTCACAGTATGACACAGTCAATACACACACACACACACACACACACACACACTCATGACACGCTAGTTTATGCAGTTCATTCCCAGTGGACAGCTGGTCAGTCGTGTGTGTTTGACTGTCATATTTCCGTTTCAAATAAAGATTTTCAGGCAAAGATTGTTTTGTTTCGATGCTAGACTACCACCTATGCTGGCAGCTCATTCTCACCATGTCTGGCATGGGCTCCATGTAAAACAAAGACACACACATGCATACACTTCTATCCAACACCACATATCCCAGAGATACTTACCTACACGGAGAGTACTGTGACATGTTTTTCATATATCCGTTTATTTTACAGTGAGGCTGAGTGATGCATTTTAGCACCAGTAGGGCATTTAAACTTAGGAATTAGATTGACTCGCCTAATGGAGGCACTTGCATTACAAGTCAACATTTTTATGCCGAACATGTTTCTGACACAGTTGTTCCAGTTTTTGATGAAACTTGCAGCAGTGGTGTGATTGGCTCAAGGCTAAGATAATGAAAATTTGGCTTAAGGAAAGGGAAGGTTAAAATGCTCAAACACTGAAAGGCCATAACTGTTCTATCACTGCTTCAGTTTTTACAAAACTTTTTACACTCAAATGTGGCTTTTCAGTTTTATTTAATCAACAACAATTTTGACTAGTAATTAAGCAAAAAGGCCAAACATTTGCTACCTCCATTTTTTTAATTGTGAGGACTTCTTGCTTCTCTCTGTATCATTGTAAAATTACTGTTATACAGTAATAAATTTGGACTGTTGCAATTTGTAGATGTCATCCTGGGCTCTGAGAAATTATGATTGCCATTTTTTCTGTTTTTTTTGACATTTTACAGAAGTAATTATATGATTAATCAAAAAGGTAATCAAACAGAGGGCTTTATTTTCCCTCTATCTTTTAATCTGCTATTTATTTTCTCACTAAATCAATGAATCATTTGGTCCATAAAATGTAAGAAAATAGTGATAAAGGTCGGCCCCAGTTTCTCATAGTCCAAGGTCTCGTCTTTAGATGTTTTTGAATATTCATGAAACAAACTGAAAAAAGTGGGATTTTTTTTATATTTCAGAGGCTGAAAACTTTTCGTACTGTATGATACTTGTTTTGGTGTTTTGTTGCTTGAAAAATGACTTCACTTATCAAAGTTTTGATACGTAGCTAATCAATTAATCAGCTAATCATTGCAGCTCTAATTGAGAGATTAATTGATTATGAAAATAATCAGTAGTTGCAGCCTTTTGTGGAAAAAGGATGTATCTTCTTCTATCTGCTCCTGTTTTTGAGAAAAATACTGAATGATTAAAATTATGTATTTATTGTTTATCCAGTTTTGGAATAAAATAAATAAAATACAATTCAACTTCGTTTAATCTTTCCACAAGCAAAAATAGTCTTTAAGTCTTCTAAAATGACTTAAAAAAGCAAAAAATAAAAAATAAAAAAATACAGAAAATAAAGATAAAAGTCTTACTTCAGTTTGTAATCCAGTCTGTAATCACTCAGATCAGCCGATTGGTGTCCAGACAAAAGACCTCCTCACTAACTCATGATCAACTATTGATTGACCAGCTGCTTGAAGGACCAGGTTCAGGTCCTCCTCACCACATTTTTAGCTCCTTGCATCAGACTCATTGTGTTGGAGACACGTTGACCTGCGGGGCGCCCCAGTCGCTGCTTATTGGGCTTGACACTGGTCGATGGTGACAACGCTAATTGTCAACATCTGGGAAGTGCTTGCCATCCCTCAGCCCAGCGCAGAATAAACCGCGGTGATATGTCATAACGTGTCAGAGGAAATTAGCATCAGTTGAACGTTGTTAGGTGGAGGGGGGAGGGCATGGAGAGGGCAGGGGGAATGGGCCAACGTTATTAGGGGTTTTAGTGAGGTGGGGGAAGAGGGTGAACGGCTGTTAAAGGAATAATTTCAGGGCAAAGAGATTTACATGATACTGTTTCCTCAGAGTTGTTACTATTACTACTGTTAATGAAGCTTTTAGTAAAACTACTGAGAGCCTGCTTCTAGGTTAACAACAACAACAACAACTACTACTACTACTAATAATAATAATATAATGATACAAAAATAGTTGTCAGTTAACCATTACGCTTGTTAATGCTACAGCTAGTGTTACAACTACTAAAAACAATACTACTGTTACCATTTATACTTAAGCTGCTATTAATAGCTTATTGCTAGTGTTACAACCAAAATTTTAACTACTCCTACTGTTACTATTATTATTACTAATACTTAAAATACAACATGTACAGCTAATGCAACCACATTTAGTACTATGATATTACAGCTACAGCCATGACAAATGATGCTATTACCTTCACTGCTGTTAATACAGATAGTATTATTGTTGGTATTACTGCTTAAAGTGCTGTAACTGTTACTACAATTACTATTCCTTTAGCTGTTACTACTGCTACTTTCTGATGATGGCTACTACACTACTACAGTTTAAGTTTTGAGAATTACTTAAATTTGTTTATTGATACATAAAGAAAATAAGTATAAAAACATAAAAACATACTGTAACTGCAAATAATAATAATAATAATAATAACAATAATGACAATGATAATAGCACTGTTAAAGGCACAAGCTAACAGTATCCTCACCTGCTGTTAAAAGTAGAAGCAGCAGCGATTTGTAAAGCTGTCGGACCTCAGCTTGTATTTCAGACTTGTCGGAGCCTCAGGCAGGTCTCTCCCAAAGTCCAAGCTTAAGAAAAGTAAAGGGTGTTACCAGGCTTTAGCTTTACATTGACCTGTATTGGAAGCTTTTAGGCCAGCAGCCAACATCCTCTCTAAGATCACTTTTAAAACCTGATTTATAGACTCCTTTTCATATGCTTGTTATTTATTTGTGTAGCTGTTAGCCCTTTGTTCTTATCCTTCCACTCTGCGATGTCTTTTTATGGACCTGTCATAATTTGTTTTAAACGTGTAATGCATTGGACTGTTTCGCTGTTCATAGTTGATCGTTGAAGCACTTTGTAAACTGAAATGTAAACACTGTGATTTAAATAAAGCTCATGAAATTCATTTTAATGAAAAGGAACAAACGAACCAATCTACAATAAAGGGAAAACTTGCCCCGCACTGCTGACTTCATATATCAAAAAACAATGTTGTTTTTTAATCTTGTCTCATACAAAAGCCTGCATAGCCACAATATCTTTGTCTTATCACAATGGATCAGTATTGAATATATGTTAAAAAAAAATGCAACAGCATAAGAGCAACAACCTGGATAAAGGAAATTCACTGGGTTATTAAATAATAGAAGAAAATGAAGAGTTTCATATCAAACTGAAACAACCCATGGTCCTTTCAGAGGCCTGGAGGGTAACTGAAGCAACATGCTTATACACAGCGCATATTTTAGAGATGCTGATGAACCTAAGCCAGTTATTCTTATCAAAACAGACAAATAGTAGTGTGTCCTAAAGAGGAAGTCCTGCATCTGTGTACCTGTGAAAATGACATTTGATTCTATTTGTCCTCTAACAGGAAAGTGACAGTTTGTGGTGGGACGCCTTTGCCACAGAATTTTTTGAGGAGGACGCCACTCTAACACTCTCCTTCTGCCTCGAAGATGGACCAAAGAGATACAGTAAGACTCCTCTGAAAATCATTACGGCCACTTATTACTTATGTGTATGAAACCCAACAGTGCAGTGTAAATTAATTATTCTTTAGGTGAGTTTTAATAAGTATGTATCAACAGAATATCTTAATTCTGTGTTTATTTACGCTATTTTGCACTACACAAACTTCATCAGTAATTGAAGATGTGCTGCACACCTGTCATTCATTCAGGCTTGCAGAGATTTCTTTCAGCTATTGACCATCTCTGAAATCACTCCCTCATTCACTCACTCACTCACTCCTCCCTTCAATAACTACAGTTTACTTTTGCAACTCTGAATACTTACAAATCATCACCATTTTGAATCACAAATGACAGGTGTTGTGTCCAATGACTGTAATTTTAGCATCTACAACAAGATGCATTGTATTGTGGGTTTGCCAGCAGAAAGACTTTTTTCACCCTTGTATCCTTTGTATGAATTTTTGAGGGCACTAAAAAATTTGGACACTCAAATAATATGGCGGATGGTAAATGTAGTGCCCTATATAGTAAATAGGGAGTGATGAGTGAAACTGATTTGCGTCTCCTCCTCTCCTGAATTGTTCGGTGAAAAAAAAAAAAACAATGTCAAAAGATACCCGAAAAACAGGTGATTCTTTGCTCTTTTTGGCCTCTTAAATGTGACTCTTTCCTGACTTTGTTTTGGAAAACATGAATGTTTGCTGGTAAGTATTTATATTTTATATAAAAATCTGGCATTTCATTTACATTTTTCTTGAAATGGGCTTAAACCAGAAACCTGTTGATAACATGTCTCTGAGAAAAGGGAGAGTCTATCACATAGTCTTGTTAGTTTGATGTTTTACCCTTAGATTCTCAGATACCTCAGTCTGTGTTTTTCAGTTATTTGGTGTTTCCACTATGCTTCAACCAGCTATGTCTATTTCCAGTTAACTTATTGATTACCCACAATTTCCAAAATGCCTTTTTTACATTTGGTAGAATCAAGTGTGTGGACTTGTTGAGTAAGAAATTGAAAATTGAGACTTTTCCAGTAAGGATTTGTCTTGTTGAGTCAAACATTTCTGCATTCTACTATTCTAAGTGTCTGTCATTGAGAAAATTGGTGTCTCTCCCTCCTCTGACAATAGTTTTCTCTGTGTTCATGATTGTGGAACATTGGTGCAATATCACACGTAATTACTGGGGTAACCTCTTCATGAAAATTTCATCACTTTGCTCTGTGGCCTGTGCTCTCTAAATAAAGATGTAAATGTAAACAGCAGTATGAAAAATAGGTAAATCATTGGTTATATCTGTATTGAGACACTTCACAAAGCACTGCCTTTGTGAAAGATCATAATGTTGACAGCGTGTTGCTGTCTTTGCACTTTTTACTGAGAAGAGTGCAGAACAATCTGACGCCACCTGTATTGTGTTAGTGTTGTGAAGTTAAAGGAGTCATGTCAAGCTTCCAGAGTTGCAGATGTAAAAGTCGTGTTCATTATCTGCATTTTCTGCATTCTGCCTTGTGCTACTGTAGATGACAAACAGTTTGAGCACTTCAAAGCTTGGATGGACAAACCTCTCCTTGTTAGAGAGGGTGCCTTAGAATATATCAGGCTCGTGGGTTAAAAAGTCAGATGTATAACACTATATACATGAAAACGTAAGGAAAGAAGTCATGCTAATCCCAACTAGTGTTTCTGTAACAAAACATCCAGTCACTAAGCTTTAAAATCAGTCTTGTGCAATACTAACAGCGATGTGATAAAACATTTAGCAGCTTTCATCAGTTCACTTTCAAAATCTGTATCATTTAAGATGAAGTTCCCAACTTCAGTAACAAAGAATTTTCTGTGGCTCAGATTTGCAACTCTGCGTGGCAATAATAAAAACCGACAATATCCTCAGATTATCTAGAAGACGCTCATGTTTCTATGTTGAAGAACTTTCTTAATATAAATGAAAAAAATGTAATTATTAACAAGAAAATTAACAAAAATACAATTGGAGTCACTTAACAACTTCATACTGCAATACTGCAGTTGTTGGCATACTGTATGGATGGTTGTTGAGTTAGTTCCATATTAGTAATGTAAGGTAAATCATGTTGGCTTTAAAGATTTTAACAAAGATTTTACATAGATTTTAACAAATACCCTCATCAACTATTTTTGCCGAGAGTTAGATGAGAAATTAATACCTCATGTCTGTGCAAGGCTTTGCAATTATCAATTATTTTCATTGTCGATGAATCTGTTGATTATTTTCTTGATGAATGTAGTAGCTCTTTTATCTATGAAACATCCAAAAATAGTGAAAATTCGCTATAGTAAACAACTGAAAGTTATTGATTTTTATGACAAGGGTAGAACACAGAAAAGCACCCTTAAAGCACAGACATGATCAATCCTAACTCTCAGAAATAAGGGAAATAAACATATAGACAAAAACAACAAGCTTTTGTTATGCTTTTAGTTAAATTTCCAATTAGATTTCTGATATTCCCATAGGCTCCTGCTTAGAATAGGATGTTTAAAAAGGTTTCAAAGGCCTGAGTTTCAAAAAATGTTCCCAACACCTGATTGTGTGCACTTTGAACTCAGCACCCTGACTACAGCTGCAGTATGTGTTCTTTAACAGCAAATGACAAAGCAGTGGCTGTTATTGAGTTTGTGATATTGTCCCCTTCATCTCATCTGCATAGGTTCATGTTTTGATATCTGAAACATATTGAATATCACACAGACAAAGATAAGGAGGAGGTCCTCTGAAATGAGCAGATGTGTGGAGTGTCTGCTGTTGGTGTGTGTTAGTGTGTGTGATTCAGCTCAGTCATGGAGGAGGAAGAGAGAGAGAGAAGAGAGAGGGAGTGGAGGATTGTTGTGAGCCGGGCCCCGGTTTGCTTTTCAAATGTAAAAATAAAAATCCCCAATGGTGTAGAGACGGTAACCCTGTTCCCCCGGGAACGGGAGGCTTAACACCATGGCGATGATGACTCACCGTCAGTCGCAAGCCGTCCTCGATTCACATTCAGGTGCTTGAAGTTACACACATGCGTACACACACACACATGCACACACGCAAGCGAATACAAACACATCCAGGAAAAATCCACCGCCCTCATATGTCCCTGGCAACAGATTTGACTCAAAAAGTAAAACTAAGTATGGCATCTAATGAAAGTGATGTTATCTGTCTAGAATTTGCATTGACCACATTATATATGCATATATATAAGTACAATAGATCACAATTGATGAATTTCAACTTGTGTATCTGTAGTGTATTGTAGTTTCATGATAGGTAAAATTGACTGTTTTGGTTGAATTGTACATGTAAAAGAGAAAAACGAGAATTAGCAATAGCTATAAACTCTTCGTGCAGCACATTAGTTTCATATTCTGTTTTGGAATGGACTAAGAAACTACTTGAATGGCATTGTCCCGATCAAATGAATAAATAAACTAAATATACCACATAGAAATACTGATTAAGATATACGTACATTAGCTTTTTGGCCATTGCTTGGCACTGTTGTTAATTTTAGCTGCAGCTAGTGAATAAGTTACAATGATGCAGCAGGTGAATGGACTTCACTGTCTCGCTCCAGGCTACTTAAAAGTTTTGGGGGAGAAATTCCTGTTGTTTATCTTACTCAACAGGTAAACGCTAAAATTATAAAATATTATCTTACTCAACAGGTAAACGCTAAAATTATAAAATAAAAATAAAACCAAGAGTCCACACTGATAATAGTTTATCATGCTATATGCTAACATGGAGGATAGCTTAGCATCTTGCACACTAACGCACTATGCTAATTTTTTTTGCAGGAAATCTTACTTTCTCTAAACGAAAATCTAAAAAAATAAGACACTTGAATATTACATGCTATCAGTGTGTAAATATAAAATCCCAAATTTCATGATTGCATATCAGGGAAATGGTTTACCCTTATGCATGTTTCATATTTTGTTTGATTAAAGTTTTAGATATCATTTGCTGAAATATAACCTATTTATTTTTTTAGTAAATAAGAAGAGAAGATAAAAAAATTTGAAATATAACCAAAAAAAAACTCCTGCTTGTGGCAGCTTTAAAGCAAGCATTGGAAGTAAATCTGAAGTGGATTATGCATAATAAAAGTCTTTGTGTCTGTCCAGGAGACTGGACAAACATACGCTAAAAATTATAAGATTATGTATAGATATAAACTCCCGGGGACATTTTTCACTGTCACTGTAGAATGTTAACATGGAGTAAAGAATAATGTATGTAAATGTAAATATAGTAATATGTGGCTCAGCAAGTATCTTCAGAGTGGTAGACAGTGCTAGACAGCATTTGAATATGTGAAAGTTTTTTTTAGGTCAAAAAAACAACAAGAATCTTTCTACCTTCTTTCCCTGGAGCTTATTTCTTCACCTTTTCTATTATACTGAATCATTCTTGTGGCACGGGAATTTCTGTCCTGTCTGTTATCGGGGGACTTTGGACTCTTCCATCCTTTGTTTTTTTTATTTTAGTGTTGGCAGTCCAGAAATTTAAGACTACTCTGCTGTTGTGCTCATTGTTAGTCACTGTACGAGAGCATCAGCTAACTGCCTAGCACATAAAATGTAAATGTGACTGGCAGTGGCCTTACTCTGAAATAATCTTAGTTTCCAGCTTTTTTAAAAGCACAGATATATGTTTATATCGGTTTACAGGTCAAAACAGCACTAGCCAGTGGAGATGTTAGGCTGTAGGAGGTGGAGAGTGGTTACCACTGGTTAAAAGGACAATGCATGCGTGTCAGTAGAAACAAAAGGTCATAGCATTTGCAGTGGAACAAAATCTCTTCAGACAGTCACATAGTATGGGACAAAATGTTTTCAAATCAAGTTCACAGCAGCATGGATTTTGGATGTGAATCCCGAGGCTTGAGTGGTGATTTGTGATTGTTATTATGGAGCTTATTTTAGCTCCACGGTGTCACACATTTGTCATAGCATTTATAAACTGAAGAGAGAATATGTGTATCTTTGAGGGTAAAATACACTGAGCAAATGAAAGTCTTTATATTTGACTTTTCTTATGCAGCTATTGCATGTAAACACCTATGGTTATAGTTTAGATTATTTCTGGCAAAAAGGTTTATTTAATATTGAGTCAAAACAGTCGAAATGTATGTATTATTCAACTGAGGCACTCTCTGTATAATGTATGAGGGAATAAGTGTAAAATCTCCAATCCTTGTTGAAACTGAATTATATCTTTTGAGTCATTCGGTAGCTTATAGGATAATTAGAAAGAAACAATCATTTCACTCCATTCTGAGGTGCTCTAATTTCATAACCTTCAGCGGAAGAAAAATTAGAAAAGCCAATTTGCCTAATCTGTTTTTTTTTTTGTTTGTTTTTTTAATTGCAAGGACCTGTGTTTAGGTGTTTTGTAACTTGTCTCCAGCTGGTGTTCATTGTCACTTCTCAGAGGAAATAGATCATATTGGAAATGCCTGTGTGTTAATTGTTTAGGGATGAACACTAATACATTTGTGTCCTGTATTAGCTCTCTCTTCCTCCGTCTGTTTGTCTTTATTCTGAAATCAGTTCTGAGCTTTAACTAGGGCTGAAATTATTGATTACATAGTCAACTGACAGAAAGTGAACTTTGTCAGTTTTGATAATTGATTAATGATTGACGTCATTTATCAAACAAAGGTGTTTAAAATGTGTTCTTTCAGGCTTCTCAAAATGTGATGACTTGCTGCTTTTCTGTTTTATGTCTTTGTAGTTTGAATGCCTTTTGGGTTTTGAATGCTGGTTGGACAAAACAAGATATCTGAAGACTCAGGGAATGGTCAGGGAATTACAATGGGCATTTTTACTATTTTTTAGACTAACCAATTGAAAAAAATGATGTTTTTAAATTGGGCTCAATCTGTATTAGGTTTTTTGTTATACGAAGGCACTTGCATTATTTTGTCTGCTAATATACATCAGATAGATTTCTACACCCTAACAGGGCTTTACTTGTGGCTCATTGATTGGTAGTTGCTCCAGCTTTTTAAATGTAAGGAGTTTCTGTGTTTTCTGTTTCTCTTCATTGTGAGCTAAATACCTTTTGGTACTGGACTCTTGTCAGAAAAAAACAAGCACTTTGAAGACACCACCTGGGGTTTCTGGAAACTGTGATGGGCACTCACTGACATTTTAGTGAACAATTATTTGATTGATCATGAGTAATATAATAGATAAGTTGACAATCAAAATGATAATTAGCTGCTACTTTTTCATTGGCTGCTCTGGCTAGTACATCTCCAAATGTATAGAAAACCCTATAAATGAATGATAGTTTTTTTCCTTGCTGAGATTTTAAGAGCCAAAGCATGAGTCTGCAGTCTGAATAATTGCCCACCCTGTGTCACTAATGAAAAGCAAACTTCACCAGATTGTCTGTTGTGTCTAATTGTAATCTACATTTATCAATAACAATAACCATGTCAGAAGATGACATAAGCAGCTTATCCAGACAGATTGTATTATTTCTTCCTTTGTCATATTCTTGCAAAGATCTGAAGAGCACTAAATGTGAGCTATGAGAATTTGTAGTCTCAAATATGTCATAATATTTTATAGCGTCTTTGGAAATAAAACTTATTAAAGCCTTGTACTGCCATGAGAGTATATTGCTTTGATAAAAGTTAGTATGTTTAATGTGCACTTGTTGGTATCATGTTTCATCTTTACAGCAAAGGTGTTTCGGTGCATGTTTTTGTACTGCTATATGTCTGTAAAACAATTCTCCATCAGTGTGGGCCAATTATTGTTTTCTACACCGAATTTTCAGAAACTCTGTCTAATTATATGCCCAATTGCCATGGCCTTAACATTCGCCCCAGTACCTTGTCTGGCTCTGCAATCTATGAGGCATCTGATGAAAGCTGCACTCCATGATGCAATCAAAGAGCAAGGCTCATTTTAGAAGTAGTTCAAACAAGAGAGGGAAAACTCTGCATGTTTAGTGGGCTGGTTCAGGGCAAACTGTGAAAGTGATTCACAACACATTTACAATTCATCTAGTTATTCTTGCATTGCAGCACGCAATAATTGCAGCGATAAAATGACCACAGCTAATAATCTTTAAGCAAGCATGAGGACATAATGAGGAGGAAGAAAACAGGAGAAACAGCTTTAATATGTGTGAAGGAATGAACTGAACTGCCTTTGCCCTGAAGAAAGCTTAACAAGAAACTTGCTCAGTGCTGTGAATTAAAAGTGGGAAATTTTTAATCAATAAACACATTAATTGGAGGCGTGATAATGTTCAAATCTTACCTTACCCCATTTCTGCACCTACCAACGTCATAATGTGCAGTTTTAGCAAGTCATAAATTAGTCTTACGGTGTTGGCAGAAACTATAATACTTACAGTAAAGCAATTCTTAAGCAGATTTTAGTCCAACGATACATATAAAACACTTTGAACTGCCAGCTTCATTCATGCTTCAGTCTTTTATTTCGCAAAAGTCATACTGGGCTGTTTCATATCAGTGTTTTACTTTGCAATAATGACCAGCTCATTATACATAGTCCCATTTATTAAAGCGTCTTTTGAAAGTCATTAACCACTTAACTCAGCATAGTGATTCAAATGGTTTTATCCCAAACAAAAAGGAATTTGGAATTTGCAGACATAAAACTGTACAACTGCATCCACAGACATGTATGTAGCATCTGACTACACAGTAGCAGACCCAAAAGAAACCTGGTAAGGTTGCTATTAAGCATGCATCTAGCTTGCAAAAATGTTATGCTCTTTATTCAAATTTAAAGTGGTTGAGTACTGGAAAATTTGTCATCTTTGCCCTCAGTTAGGTGAGTGCAATCCAAAAGGGTTTGTCTTTTTCTTTTTTTGTCAGAGAATGTCATTAAAGCTGCGTACATCAATTTTTGGCCACCAGGGCTCAGAAATGGAGATAAGCTAACAAAGACACAGCCTGGTTGTTTTAAGTCCTTTATGAGGTTGTTTTGGCTAATGTGTTGGCAGAGATTGTCTTCTTATACATCCAGCAAACACAAAGCAGCATTACCATCCATCAATTTCTGGGTATCCGAAGAAAATTAAGTCTAATGTTAAATCTACTTTTAGCTATTTTTTGACTCTTTTCTAACTCTTGCTCTTGCTCCGCTGCATAGGTGACATACAGTGGGTTTATCAGAGCATACTGAAAACAGCTGGTTACCACTGCTGGGAAAAAAGTTGGTGAGAGGACTTATATTGAACCTTATGGTAAATGTGCTGTAAAATAAAAACAATGTGCTAAAATAAAAGGCTTGAAGCCTGCATAGAGCTACAGAGTTTTTCATCAGTACAAATGACTCCCATCTCATTTTAATAATTTGAGAGAAAAAAAATAAAGCAGCTTTAATTTATTTGATTACAAGTCCCCAGTTCAGAACTAACATCACAGAGCTCTCTCTGGCCAATCATAAACATGTCTCAACAAAGCCATGTAATAAAGTTTATTTCCAGCTTTAGCCCATTCCTATAGTCATCATTGTGTTATTGATACCCAGTGTGTCCTTCGTATATCATTTTATAATGATGTTAATGGCCAGTCTGAGTCAAGACCTCTACATATCTTTATGAGGTTTACAGCCAATCCAGTCTCACCCCAGTGTTAAATACATTATTCCTTGGTCACATACATAATCAGAATGATGTTTACTGATAGAGTTCATACAGTATCTATGTGAAAGAACCTGAATGGAGGTCTGAGATGGAAAGATAAGTCTAGTGCTCTGATCTGACTCCCCTTCTGTTGAATAAAAGATTGACAACGCTGGGTTGGGAAGGGCCTGTTGAAGGGGGGCTGTATTATTGAATTGGGTGGTGGGATGAAGAGAAGGAGAGGCGGAGTCCCAAATGAAGGTGTGGGAGTGGTGCAGCGTAGGACTGCCTGTCTGTTTGTGTGTTCATGTGCGTGTATCTGTGCCTCTGTATCTCTGTGAGTGTGTTGTCTCTGTTCAAGAGACGAGCAGTGTTTGTGTGTGAATGTGAATCTCTGTGAACGTGTGTGTATGTTGGGCTGAGAGTTAAAGGGGTATCTCAATGCTTCTGTGGAGGGGATTGTTTTGAAAGGAGGAGGGGGTGGGGGATGGGGGGGGTGGGGGTGGGGGGTGGGGGGGGGTGGGGGTGGGGGGGCAGGCGGTGTGCGAAGCTGCTTTACAGAGAGATGGATAGGATGGTTTGAAGGTGTAGAGCAGTGATTGGCAGTCAGGATGATGCGGCCCTGGCTCAGCTGCAGCGCTGAGATGTAGGCTGCTCCTGATTGACAGTCGAGCCGAGGCTGGGAACCACAGCGCTGGATTGGCCACAAAGAGAGACCGAGGGAGAAAGAGAGAGGAGAGCAAAATTATAGATTTAAACCAAAATATGTAGCCTTAACATTTTACTGTGTATTGTGTTCCTGGATAGTTCGACACTGCCATCTATTGTAAACTATGCTCTTGGCATTTTTATGATATTCCCCACAGCTGACAATGTGCTAATCAAGCTTCTATCTGGTAAAGAGAAAGTGATGAAAGGAGAAATGAGAGTTTGAAAGAGGACTGAATGATTGCATACCTTTTGGAGAGACAAACAATGAGTCCTAAGGAAAGCACTGGGAGGATGTAAAAATCTATGAAATGTATATGAGCAGGTAAAAGTGCTCTGCAATATCTAAATAAAACACATTGTCTTTCACAATAGCTTTACCCTAAGGCAGCAACAAGTGTTTCATTTTCACTGTTGAATCTTTTTTGATAATTTTTCCGTTAATTGATTTTTTCTTTTTAATTGGACAAAATAATGAAGAATGCTTGGCACAGGTTCCCAGAGCCAAACATGATGACTTCAAAATGCTTGTTTTGAATTTCTTTTTTTTACCAAAGCCAAAGTATAACAATTTACAGTGATATAAAACTGAGAAATTGTCAAGTCCTCAAATTTGAGAGGTAAACATCAATAGTTTTTCGGCATTTCAGCTTGATAAATTACTTCATTGATTAAGCAGGTGTCAAAAATTTTGATTGTCGGGTGATTGATTAATCAACAAATAGTTACAGTACTCCTTCTTGTCATATGATTTAAATCTCAGTTTGTTTTGCAAAATATAAGATCTTTCTTCAAGGAGGAAAGTCTTTTATGGATGTACATGGAAATACGCTAAAAAGGTTGAGAATTGGTTAGAGATGCTAATCGGTGAGGCCATGCAAGGTGTCGACTTCAGTCTTGTGTTCATGAAGCTGCTTTTAAGTAAATTACTTATCCTGTAAATTACTTTGTCCCATTGCTTGGTGACCTAAGTTTTGGGTCTTTAACCTTTTGTTATGCGACTTTGCACTCAGGCAGCACTTGAATGCCAGCCCCACTGTAAATACTAGCTTTGTAAAACTCACAGTTCACCGGTTTTGATGAGGCTTTATGACAGTCTGAGGTGCTCATTTCATTCTTTGGTAACACAAAAAAGTCTTTGTCTGTCTCTGTCAGTAATTTTTGACCTAGAGGTCCACACAGGAGTGTTTTTTTTTTCCAAACCACCGCCTGCCTGCTTGGTAGGATTTCGGACTATTACTGCTCCTGCAGCTCCCCTATACCCACTCTTGTCTGCCACTGCAGAGATTCTGAACACTCCTGCTTGCAGCAATACTTTCTTCTAAAATCCAGTCTGCCCCATCCCACAGGGAAAATAAGACACATGTAGCCCGTATAGATTTTTTTGTTAAATATAAAGAAATGCTATTACAATTACTCAGCTATGTAATAAGTCACTTTTAGAAGCCTGAAATGAAAATAAGCCTTAACATATGCTTTTAAATGTAAACAAAGAAAGAAAAAAAAGACAAAAAGAGCCTCAATTTCAGGCATTAAGAAATTCTTCATGCCCCTGTTTTCTGATTGTTAATGTTGTTTCCAATAGCAACAGATACAAGCAAGATGCTGGACTGTCTGACGTCAGAGCATACAGCAGTAACTGTCATTATTTACAGATCAGACTTGGATTAGAGATAGTAAGTTTATGTACTGTTACCGATGGTTAAAGGAAGTGTATGTAACCAAGTAACACAGTAAATCTAATGAGAGAGAACAAGGCGAGTGGTTTAACCAGAGAGAAACTGAACTGAAACTTAACATTATTTGGTATTGTATAGAAAAAACATATAGCCAGCAAAATAAGGATAATTCCATAGCTGACATTCAAGTAAAGTCAAGTGAAGTTAGTTATAATATTTTTACAGAGACCAAGAGCACTTGGTGACAGTGGCAAGCAAAAACTTCCTTTAAGAGGCAGAAACCTCAGGCAGAACTGGGCTCAGGGTGGGCGGCCATCTGCCTTGACCGGTTGGGTTTTGAGAGAGAGAGAGAGAGATGGAAAGATGGAAAGAAAGAGAGACCAAGAGAGACTGCAGGGGAAAAAAGACCATGATGCACTCACAGTAATAATAGTAATAAGCATTAAAAGCAACAATAGTAATGTTAATGGTCGCTATGATACTGCTACTGATATAAATATAGTTTTAATGTTAGCTAATAACAGTAAAAATGTGTATTATTAATATCAATAATTTTTTATTTAATAAACATTGCCTTCTTTTCTGAGCCATAGGTAACCAGTTGAAAGACATGAAAATTAAACAACCATCCCAGTTTTTACTGGGCGTGCTGGAAGAGAGTGTGTAGTACCAAAGTCCCTCTTTTTGTTACTGTCCCTCCACTGAAGCTCAAAAACTGGGAGTTTTATACTGAAAAGACTAACTAAAAATATTCACTTGTGACTCACTCAATCTGCTGAAGCTTAATATTAGCTTAAGATAAACGGCAGAATTGACTTTTTCACATAGGAAGTACTGTGGGTTTTGTCCCCCATCACTGACACTGGAAGAACATTAGGAAGGTTTTTTTTTTTCAATGTGCAGTATGAACAGAATGAATGATGAAAAAGTACTGTTTCCATGTTCTTATGGGTACGTGATTATCATCCTAAGATAGACTTGAAAAACTAAACCTATCCTTTTATGACCAATAAGATTAACCTGATGACACAGATGACACACAATAGTAATAATAATGATAATTGCATCATAATTAACATCCTACATGTGCAACATTTGTGTTGGGTGCAGTAGGACCTGCAGGATCCCACTGTAGTTGCAGCCCTCTATTCTGACCGTCGTAACTGATGCAGTTTGTCTGTCTGTCATTTGTTTGCTGTTCTTGTTACCTGGGGATTTGCCTAAACTGGCCATAAAAATTTATATAAAGTACAGATTTCATGTTATTAAATAATTGTTAAATAAATCAATTTCAATTGCAGACTGTGTTTTTTTTTTTGTTATTTTATACACTGTCTAACTGCAGTGACGTGGACCAGTTAATTGTTTAGTCAGTACCAGAACAGAAAGAGACTATTTACTGTTTCTGTCTATTTCTCACCCTGCGATAAGCCTGTTATCGTTGCCTCTGCAACTGTCCTCTTCTCCCCTCTCTGCATGTGGTTTGTGCAACCAGTCAGATGGAATGCCACCAGTCTGAGTTGAGTGAGGTGAACATGGTGGTGGCTACTTCACATTATCAGGCAAAAAAATTAAAAAAAAAGGATGTTTATTTTAGCATGGAAGTAAGTTTCCTTGGGCTGAAAATGATTAATCAGTCTCACACAGTGTCTTAGTGATTTCTGAGTGAGGCAGATGGAGGTGGCTCATTTTAAAGGGACCAATAATTATTTGAAACAGTCACTTGATTCCCATGACAAGAGGCAGTGGTACCTCGTCTGTATGTACCTGACAACCTTCAGCTCCCATTCATGTATTGGTAAGATAAAAGGACATGTTTCTGTCATTTATTTTCCTATGGAGTTTCTACTGTTGCTGCTTTATACATTAGGAAAGCTATTAAAATAGGTAAATGTTATACTATGCCACATGCTACAGCAACATACTTGTCCCAATCATATATTTTAAATACATCCATCATCGCTTATGAATTTATTTGTTTAATTATCATACTTGTACAGTATATGAAACATTGTATGATAATATTTTAAATGAGTCACTTCTCTTTATGCCTGCTTTTATGAAAACATACAGCTGCAAATACAGCTGTGACTGCTGCTCCCTGATATAATGTAGCTTTTCTACCCTTAAATTTGCAGTGTGACAGAAAAACTGATGCAATTAAAATGACGTAGAACTCACCATCAATGTGAACTCAGAAGGAGCACGAGACAAAGAAAGGATGACACAGGAGTGAAGCCCTAAATTTGTTTATTCTCTTTTACTGATCAAGACTTTGCAATCATGCCAGTCAATAATAGATGCTGAAATTGATGTGAATCCAGTTGGATTTCTGTTGTTCCCCTCGTGATTTTTTTCGTGCAGTATGTGTGAATCCGTGGGTGTTTGCACAGTGAACATTTTATCTGAGGCAGCAGCACACGTGAGCAGTGGTTTTGTTGCACTGTTTGACCAGAGAAGAAAGAGATAGGCCTTTTAAAGACATAATGTGGTTCTTCTGAGGCTGCTGGGAATCGTAGCCTTTTCATTCTAAAACAATATCCAATATCTATAATAATTGACGCCTCCTCTTGCACAAAAAGCCTTCTGGCATGAAAGTAAAGCACATTAGGAGCTATTCATTTTTAACAACAACACAGACAACTCTGCTTAAAAATACTATTGTGTACCATTACTTTTTTCTTGTGTGCCTTCACTTGAAGTCCGTTTTGTTTATTGAGTGCTTTCAAAAAACTATAAACAACAAAGGACGTGAAGGACAAATGAAAATGAAAAGTACAGACATTTTATGAAGCAAAGGAACCAGAGTTTGTTTGCATGTTTGCAGAATGAAATGTTGGAATAAAAATAATCCCAAGAATTATTTTGAAAAACAGTATATTAAGTTTCCTCACTTCTACATTTATCTGAAAAGGATATGAACCCGACCTAGTTTCTATAGCAATAATATCCGAGAGGACCTTTCCTTATTGGGATTATGGGCATGACAGTGAGGCAGTGAGCTATGATGTTTAGCCGCTGGCAGGAGGGCCCATAATTTACCATAAAAAATGTCCTATTAAGTGTTCTGGACTTTTTTTTTAACAATACATGACTAATGACTAAAACTTTTCTTCACAGTACTTCTCATAGTTCAGAAGTACAAACAAATTAGCTCCACAAAAAAAGCCAAACCAAACTAAGAAAATAATTATAAAATACAACTGGAAATGCTTTTTTTAATGGGGCCTTTCCTAATGTGTTGGACTCAAAAGCCTGCCTTTAAGTGGCGGAGCACATTTGATTAAGCAAATACTTTTATAATGGAGGTGACACGTTAATACTTCCCACTTTTCCTGTGCTTGTTCCGAGCTAAAATTTTATTTATTTTCAGCATAAATCTGCTAATTATAAAATATGTTGGTTGAAGCAGGTGTGTAGCAGAGCTGCTATGTAGTGTTCAACGCTACAGTGTACTGTGGAGACCATGCTGAGCTGGTGTTGATCATTCAGTGACTCTGTTCATTGTATTTCACAAGCACAGAGAGCGATTGTGCAGCAGAAACCCTGTGAATTCTTCCTTTCTTCGCAGTTGCAGGGGAGTTATGCTGGTGACGCACAGTAAAGGGCTGACTGTTCCAAAGATGAAAATAGTGACATTTTTTACTTGGAACTGTTTTAATCATCGATAAATCAGTGTTATTTAGCCTTAGATATTGGGAAGTGGGCCTATTGGCAGGCAGCGAAAGCCCTAACTACAAAAGCTTAGCTCACCAACCTGCGGCTCCTACAATACAATATTATCCGTATTATTAGCAGATTTGTGATGTCATTTCATATCCTGTATAAAGTCTACATAGCGATTGGTCAGTTGGGTTGGTTTCCAGGTGGCCTGGATCAGGGTGGGAACCATTGTGTGTAGCTAACAGGAAAGGGGGAACAGCTATCACAGGGCACCAGCTGTCCGTGAGGATGGGCAGGTCCCCTGACTTCCTTTCTCAACACTCTTTGTGCCCCAGAGCAAAACAAAACCAGCCTCCCAGTTTGAGACACAATAGATGTTGCAAACAGCCCTCCTCTGCTTCTATCGTCTATATTCCGTCTTCATTGTGTTTTCTCCATCTTTTCCTCTCTCTGTTTCTCTACTGCATCCTTCCCTCTTATCATCTTCCCTGTCCTCTCTCCTTTCCTTCTTGCTTTTCATCTACTTGACACCTTCATCTTCTTCTGCTTCTTCCCCACTCCTTCCTTTGCTGATTCTTCTACATTTTCTTTCTTCATCTTCTCTTTACCATCCTCATCGCCATTCCTGTCGTCTTTCTCTACTGTCACCTCTTTCTTTTGTCATTCGCCCTCTGTCTTTTTGCTGGTGTCATCTCTTTTTTTTTTAATGGGTAAAGTTTGAGTGTTCAAAGTGAGTATGTATTAATATATATTTTGTGCTGTTTTGCATGCCAGTTAGATTGTAAAAATGCAGTCAGTATGACAGTTTGTTGTGAGTAAGGATTTTCTTGACAGAAAAACGTTACAATACAATATGAATTCTCTTGTGGAACAAACTTACATATATTGTATTATTTAGTTGATTCAAAAAAAAAGTTTGAAAAATACTGTGCCTATGTGTGCATGGTCAAGAGTGGGGACCCGAGGTGATCTGATAACCAAATGGTTAGGGTGCTAACCACATAGTTTCAAATGCTCTAAGCAGCAAGTCCCGGGTTTGACTCCTGACTGGCTGGACTATTTGCTGTATGTCATTCCCCTACTCTCTTTCTCTGCATTTCCTGTCTGTCTTCATCGGTACTGTCTAATAAAGGCATAAATGGTCAAAAAGAGTAGTGACCTATTAACTATATTTTTTATTTTGTTAAAAATATTTTTGGGGGGAAGGGGAAAATTCTGTTCCCATCAAAGAGAAACAAATACTGCAGACTGAATTGCATAGTTCACTATCACTACTTGGATTAAGTTTTCAAATGACTGTGCTCCTACATTTTGTAATATAAAAAACCCATTAAATTACATTTAAAGAGTCTTGGGAAAGTCTTCCCATGAGGTCTCTTACTCTACGCCTCTGCGATTTGTTTTGCTGAAGTGGAATTTGTGAATGTTTGCTACAAGTCTTGATGACAAACACGCAGTTCATGAAAAAATGAAGAGTGAAGTGCAACATGAGCTTTTAACAGCAGAACATTCCAGAAAGGTCAACAAGATGGCTCTGAGAGAGAGAGAGAGCGAGAGAGAGAGCGAGAGAGAGAGGAAGTTTTATTAATAATGAATAGAATTTTCATCCACACACTGGAAAAAAGAAGAATTCCACCTGGGAAACACTGGCATATGTGCACGCACACACACACACGCACACACACACACACACACACACACACACACACTTATATACAAACACACTGTGGAAGTTAGAGTAAACCCTTGATACACCGCACACGAATACGGCGAGGCAGTGCAAGAGGGACACACACACATTCATCTGCAAACATGCACAAACACACTCGCTCACACAGAGAGAGGGCGCACCTGGTCTCAAATACAAAGCAGTCGTAGAAAAAGTGTTGGCATATGTACAAAACACACTCACATTTCGAAGAAACACACAGTTGTGCACGTTCATAATGCAGAGTTATTGACACATGGAGAAATCCATATTTATATATAATACAGTGTGGTGGAGGCCCATCAGTCTCCATAGTCTATGAAAGGGCCTGCACCGCTTTACTTAAGGTATTAAATGTTTATGTGGCTCTTTTTCATCCCTCAGTAACCCATATTTCCACACACACACTCACAATGGCTGTAACAGCTTCCCAAATCACATGTGGAATTCACAAAGTCAAAATGATAAGAATTTTTTTTTTTTTCATCTTGGTGCCTTATTCTTTTGTATGTATCTTTTTTTGAAAAGAAATGGCACAAAAATTACAATACATTTTTGCGCGTTACCAATTTTTGCAATATAAGTGCATTTTAGTGGGTACCTCATGCCATATTCTGACTAAAATGGAACAATGGAAACCATTCTTGTGCAGTTAACAAGCAACAATGCTGTGGCTCAGCATTTACATTGAGTTCACTAATTGCAGGATTGGTGGTTCGAACCCCAGCTCCTCCTGTCAACAAGTCGAAGTGTCCTTCAGCAAGATGCTGAACACTTGAAGGCCAGTGCTTTACATTATAGGTTGCTGCAGTGACTGTGTGAATGGGTGAATGAGAGGCTTACTAAATAGCTTTGAATCAAAAAGCTATGGATACGCAATCCATAACTAAGTAGAAAATGAACTGCACTGGCAATATTTTGTGCCAATACAGGAGGTACTGTGATATTCTCATAGTTCACTGCTAACTAACTTTTTTGGCTTATGACCCTGTAAAATGAGGTAATGTCTACTTACAACTGCTCATAACAAGTAGGGGAAATCATTTTTGCTTCTCAGATTGTTTCAGTTGAAGAATTTCTAAATTCTCTTAAAAAGGTAATTTCCCAATAAATTAGTTCTGATAAAACTGGATAGAAAAAAAAGAAGTAAACACTGTTTTGGGTAACAGTGCTGCATATTTTACATATTTTTTTAATCCCTGTAAATTTCTCAGATTTATCTTTGGAATCCTTCTGGTGTCCAGACCCCCATGTTGGGAACTTTTGCCTTAATAAATAGTTGCAGAGGTGGCCAGGATGGATGGACATACATTTGCACCGCAGACTGAGGTCCTGTCTAGTCAATTTAGATTTTTCTATTTTCAACCAAGAGTATGACCTTTCCCTAACTTGCAGAAGATCAAGTGTCGTAGTTGCCTGAAATTTATCCTAATCCAGTTTAAGTTTGAGATGTGATTAATATGAATGTTTTGGTAGAGTTAGAAAGGGTTAAACATTGCATACAAGAGTTTGCGTTTGGAAAATTATCTGAATACCATTGAGAAAACCCTTTTATTGGTTGTTTGAAGTGACCTATGTTTGAATGTGGTGTCTCATTTAATTTTTAAGACTCTACAGTTGCATCCTGGTTAGTAGTATTGATTCATTTTAAAATGTAAAAAAACGATTCCACTTGAAGATTATTTTAAGATGGGGTCAGAATTATTTTATGTGAACATTTCATTACGGATTTCATTGCCATCAGCCACTCTTGAACAGCATCCAGTTCTTCTGAATGTGCTTGTTTTCCAACCTTAAAGGAAACATTATCTCTTTCATTTACACCCTATTCCCATATCCAGAGTCACCTGGATATGTGTCAAAAAATGCAGGAACAAATTATGCACAGAATTGTTATACAACAGGCTAGATACACACTAAGGGCACACTGCTTGCACACCCCTACAGTAATGCTTAAATTTATCCAGTGTGCATTTTGCTACCTTGACTTTCAGGATTCGCACAACCCCCAACCCTAACCCCCTTCCCCAAGGTGAGCTGCTGAGAGCCTAGCAGGTATTGCTGTCTCTTTCAGATCAGAGCTCGATTATCAGAGGCCAAACGGTGCAAGGCGATGCTCATTACCATTAATTCGGACTCAACGGGAGTCACACAATGTCTGTGTGTGTATCTGTGTGTTTGTGAGTGAGCTGTGAATTCCCCCTGTGAGGATCCCTTGATCATGTGTGTGGCGTCTAGTTGAGCACTCAGCCTCATCCAGTGTGAGACCATATTTCAGTTTTGTCCTTTTAATATGTGTGATTGGAGTTTGACTTAACTTATGGGGGAATGATGCATCTCACCACTGAGTTCTGGCATTTTTTCTATGTGCGTTGTGTGTGGTGGTTGGGGTGATGATGGTGGTGGTGGTGGGGTGGGTGTCTTTGTTTCTTCCTCCTTCTGCGTGGTGTGTCCTCCCTGCGGAGCTGTGCCCTGGGGGTCGGTGAGGCTTGGGGTGGGGGGGTGGGGGGGGTGGGGTGGGGTGGATGGGGTGGGGTGGGGTGGGGGGGGGGGGGGGGGGGGTTAGCTATTGAATTATGGATGGAGGTGAAGAGGGTATGAGGGCTGGGACATACCCCCCTCTATCACCAACACTTCCGACTCCAACTACCCCCCTCACCCCCCAACCCACCCCCACTCTATCCTCCCTTTCTCTCTCCGGTTTCCCTCTCTGCCCAAACAGTCGCCATCCACGCGTGGCGTGAGGTTGGATGAGGGTGACTGGAGATGTGTCTCTCTCTCTCTCTCTCTCTCTCTCTTTCTCTCTTTCTGACTTTCTGCTTTGCAGTTTTTCTTTCTCTCTTGTTACACTTTCGTCCTTATCTTCTTCTTCCTCTCCCTTCCCAGGGAAAGTCAAAATGTTAGAGGTCCATTCAGGTGAAACTGGTCTGCAGATGCAGAGAAAACGAGACAAAGACATACAGTACTACAGTAGCTTGATTTCTTCCACTGTGAACTACCACCAATAATTGGCTGTTTTTTGATTCTTTCCTCCCCTCAAAACCATGAAAAAAATACTTATGTATTAATAAGCTACTTTTGTTTATTTTCAAACATCATGAGATGAAAATAATAATTAGAATTTCTTCTTTTGTGCTTCATTCATCAGCTTCACCATTTTTATTGATGTTTTTTCTCATCTTATTCTATGTGTTATTACATAACGTAATTTAACGAAACCACCACACAACAGAGCAGTGGGAAAATATTTGTTCCATCTTGGAAGTGGCGACTGTGGTGTTGAAGCCACACAATAATGTATGTGACATTTTGCGGCATTGTTGGGTGCACAGAGAAGACTGTTTACTGTTGAATTTTTCCAGTGGTGCACTCAGCCCTTCGCTTGTTAGTTGTTATAAGACCAGGGAGAAAAGGCTGCTCCAACTTGTTCCAGCTGAATAGCATTTCTTAGTGCAAGAGTCACATAGTTTTATTGTGGTTTTAACCAGTAAATTCATAAATAAGGTTCGTCCAATAACCTTATGAATATCCACAAGTTCTGAGACACTTGTATTCCTGAGTAACACAAAACTCCTGTTTTTTTACCCTTTGCATCTTTTTATCTTTGAATAAAAATGCTAAACAACCCTCCTAAAAATAAGGTTATATACTACTAACCAGCCATAGCAAATAATATTTGAAAGACACACTGCCAGGTTTAGGCTTCTCAAAAACATAGTAAAGAACCATTTTTAAAAAAACATTTATGCAAAGTTGCAAATTTGAATGTACTGTACTGCAAAACATTAACCAAAAATGTGTTTCAGTTCTTTTCCCAACTAAATCTGATGACGGTTTTGTGGTCCTGTCCAGGCACTCAAAAGGTTAAGGACAGTTCATGGTCATGGTGAAAGATGTAAAAAGCCAACAGTGACTTGAAGTACATGTCAGGATGTGTTTACTCCTTCAATAATTAACCAAAACCACCAAAAAAAGTGCTGCAAAATAAAAAAAATAATAGTCATAAAAGAAAATCACTTTAATAGACAGGAGAGAAATATAAAACTCAACACTAGCCATTTTTATAAAAATCAAATTAATTTACCACTTAACATACTTTCTGAATAAACTACTATCCAAATAAACTCTGTGCTATTCACATGACTCTTAGGCTGATTTCTGTCTCAGTTAGGTGTCATGACTGACGTTCACTGAGTCTGGTGCTTGGCTTTTGAGTAAAAATAGAATATAAACAATAATACAGAGTCCCAGGCATTGTGGAAGTGTGTGTCACTGAGAAATCAGACACTGGAGCATGCTAGTGAGGAGTACAACAAAGTGGTCACAAGGGTTGATTTTTCAATTTGCCAAATCATCTCTCCATCATATACAAGTTAGTAGTTATTACCTGCCGTTGGTCGAGCTTTAACCAGTTGTTGCTGTGTCCGTTGCTGGTTGTTAAAATGTTGATGGTCTTAAAATGAAACCCATGCTCATTGCTATTGTGCAATAATGCAGCATGCTACTGATTTTCTTTTCGTTTCATAAACTATATTGAGGCATTGGTATGATTAAACTTTCCTTGTCTGTGTTTGGATACCATGGTTTGAGTGACAATAACTTTGATAACAGGGGACCTCTAAAAGTCAGTGTCACAGTATTAAACGAGGACCGTCATTGCTTTGCCACCCAGCAGCTTTCCTTTTTGAAATGTAATTTTGAACTAATTTTGAACGCTGAAACGTAGCAGCGTCTTAATGATGTGCTTTGGCTCATGCGTTTGGACAATTGTGAAAAGGGGGTTTTAATGAAATCTATTATTGTTTTTCGTTGCAGGGGCAGTGGGGGAAGTGTTTACCTCGTCTAAATAGAAAACAGCAGCCCCCAAAATGACAGGAAATGCACAGAGAGAGAGGGAGTGAGAGAGAGAGAGAGAGAGAGAGAGAGAGAGAGAGAGAGAGAGAGAGAGATTGAATTAAAGTTTTATGACTGATGAATATTTCATGTTCTGGGCAGTGATTCCCACATTCTGGCTGTGTGTGTGTGTGTGTGTGTGTGTGTGTGTGTGTGTGTGTGTGTGTACACTTATATGCACAGGCTCCAGTATGTGTATGTGTAAGTGTTCTGCTAGAATATATGCTGTGTGTTTTTAACCCTTTCTGTACTGCATTAGGTTGCTAGATCTGCTTTGTAAAGTCTGTTGTCATGTTGTCAATATGTAAACTCTGGATTTGGTCTTACATCTGGAGATGGATTCAGATTTCAGCCAAAACACAATACCCATATGCCATACGTTGTGGTACACCAGAACGTATGGCATATGGGTAAACCTGCACAACCTACACCTAAACCTAAACCTACACAACCTACACATTCTGGTAGTCATGTGTAGGTTTGTTGTGGGTGTTTCGCAACATCACAACAAGTAAATACTTTCCGTTAAAAAACAAAGAGGGAATGTCATACCAAAACATCTGTAACATTTGAAGATTTTGCTAAAGCTGGTTTAATACCTGACATAAGTGAGTGAGTGGTAGTCCCACCATAGATACTTGGATTGCACCATTTGCTAGTACTAAACAACACTAGAGGGATGTATTGTACATGATCAGATCACGAAGCGTTGCAATCGTTAGATGATTAATTGATTAGTCGAACAACAGAAAATTGCTCTGCAGCCATTTTGATAATCAGTTTTCTGTTTCATATTATTATTATATATTATTATATTATATTACTATTATTCAGTGATATATTTCCCACAGTAATTGTGTTTACATTTTCATTCACTATTTTATATTGAGCAGTGGCCTCTGATTTTTCTGGCTTGAATCTGAAATGAAAGCTATGTGACCCTCATCACATGTTTCATGTGGTCAGTCAGAAAGTTGTCCTTCCTTTTTTCCTCCCTATTTGAATAGTTTTGTGAAGCCAGTGATCCAGTAGGGCAATGTTTGCATTGTCTTCATGTATGTTTTTGAAAAAGAGGATACTTACCTTTCCTCAGTTTACTTAACGTTAGTAAAGAGATGCAGAGATCATGTGCAATGCTCAGTCTGCACATGATGGGTGAGATCCATCATACTGCAGTAAGAGTTAAAAGAAAAAAAACATTTTTGAGATGAAATACACTTTTAAAACAGAAATTTTAAAACAAAACTCATCTGTAATATTATTCATAATATCTTGGCAGTACAAGAACTGCTGATCAGCATGCTCTTGGATCTAAATCCTGGAAACTCTGGAAAAGGTATTCCTGACATGGTGTTAGATTTTTGGTGAGCTGCATATGAGCTCCAGCATAGTTATATCAGCTACGTGTGAAGGCTCTGCAGCTACGCCCTACCCCTCAACACAAAAACTGTAAATCTCCCTCAACTCAGACTGGAAAAGCCTGAGCTTGAGCTCAACTTTGGAATGCATTTACATCGAATGAGGACTGGAGTGTATATGGAGGAATGAACATCAGTATGAACAGGTGGGATGAATAGGCTCTGTTCATCAGTGCACAGAGTTTAAAAAGTGAACAATCCTTTAAAAATCATGTGCATGTTATCACTTTTTCTCTGACATGCATCTCTGCCTATGTCCTCTGTGAGGCACTTTGTGACAGTGCTGTTTGTCATGGGCTTGACAAACAGTTAACTTGAGTTAACTTAATTAGTTTGCCAATGATGTAAAACCCCTCCCTGTTGACCCTGTAATGGTAGCTCATGATGGGTATTTAGATAGAGTTATGAGTTGATGAAGACAGACATTTGTTTGCCAAGTAGTGCAGGCTATCGTCAACCATTGATCAGGCTCACAGATCAATATGCCAGCTCAGTTTTCATCCATGCATCTCTTCTCACCGATCATCAACAGTAGCTTGCACCAAGGGGCAATAATCGATTTTAATAGTATTTTTAGCTTAGCTTATTGATTTCAGTGCACACTGTAGGTCCAAGCAAGCACTGGTTTGTACACAAGTCACAGGAGGAAAAAAAAATCGATATTACCTATGTGAGTCTGTTGATCTACTCCTTTTTGCAGGTCCCATAATCTGTTTGCTTTAGCCTAACCCTATGTATAGGTTATGAGGTGGTGTCCAGCTGGCCCTGAGTTTACAGAGAACATTCAGTACCTGAAAAAGTCAGAGATTATCCTCAAGACAGACACTAAATCTCTGCTCAGTCATTTTAAACACTCAGGACTGGGATCACCATAGAGCGAGGTGAATGTCTTCAAATGTAAAAATGCAGAGCAAAAGTGCTCAGAAACAAGATAATCCACTGGGAAAAACATATGCTTCAAACAATATAGTACAGTGTTCACACATCCAGACATCTGCCTCTGTTCGCTCTTCATTTAGCCTGACTTTACATAATGTGATTTTACAACATAATACTTACAATACATCATAATAACTTAACGTAACAGAAAGGCAGGGTTATTATGAAAAAATGATAAGATAGCATGGGAACACTTTTTCTAATTATTCTATTTATTATAATTAGTTTTTATCTATGATCACCTAATGATCATGATTTGTTTGTTTTTGTTTTGTGTGAGCTCACCAAATTCCTCTCAACTGTGTTGAAATGACAATAAAGCATTGTATCTCGAAGGTGACACTCTAAGGATTTATTTTCTAAAAACAGGATTTTAATATCAGGCCTCTTGAGAGTCAGTCTCTCTCATTTTTTGGTGTGTTACTGTCCAGTATTGTGATATGACTCGTCATCCTGAACTATTTCATTCATTTATTTTGTCATTTTTTTGATTTATCACTAGAATATGATGTCAACATAATGTATTCAATTTTGTACATATACCATATATACCATTTGTTCAGACGAGGAAAAACTTAACATCAAAACACAAGGATTTTAATTGCAGAAAAATGGGAGACACCTCAAGAAGAACAACAGAGGAGTGTAATATGTAATAGGTGCTATATGTGCAATATATGACTATATGACTAAGGCAATGTATATCAAGTACATAAAGTGCAACATAATTAAATCTGAGTAAGTTTAAGATTGTAGAAATCAGGGTTGGGTGGTGTGATGACGTGTACAATGACGTCAGGTGATATACCTGATTATGCTGAGGTATTGTTGTTTAGGCCATTGTGGGAAACACTAAAAAACAAATGGGCTACGTTCATAGACTGTATAGGATTTTTGCACTGATGTGATGAAATGCCTTGATTTGTGTTTAATTCACTGGATTAGCCAAAGACAGGCATTCATATCTGATTTTTAAATCATTTCTCAGTTAAACGGTAAACTTGCAATGTTATGATATATTGTGAGGTCCACTGTAAATTTTGAATTCAAGTGAATGGGAATGTGGTCTCAGACTTTTGGACTCCACAGTATATTGATACACAAATTGTATATAGTTATTTTATATGTATCACCCATCCATAGTAAAGGTACAAATGAAACAACGGAAACTTTATTTAATAGTGTAACATGAAGAACCACTGCCCCAGTCTTTGCAACATTAGTGCTTTGATTTCTCCATGAGGCCACACAGATATTGGAATCTCTCACATTGTTAACGTTAGAATCCTCTTCTTTACACTGAGCCACTTAGGGAATTGAACCTTTAACCTTGTAAGTGCCTTGCTCTGCTTTTTGAACTCCACCTGCCCGTTGAAAAAAGGTAGCGACTATCTGATGAATATTTGCAGGGTGCAGACATTATGGATCACCCACAATTTCTTCCTGCTCTCCCCCCTCTCATTTTCATCCTTTTCTCTTCTGCACTGCAGAGAACTGCATTTGCTGCATAATCGCCCACTGAGTATCTCCCGACTTTCTTGCCTCTTTATTTATTTATTTATTTACCCCCCCCCCCCCAACCACCCTTTTTAATTTGGCTTCATTCTGCGAGCTGTATTCCACCAGTATGTGGTTTAATCATCAACTAGCTGGACGGGTTGGATGAGCAGCGTTGACAAGTCTGAGTGGTCTGGGTTTCACTACCCTATTTCCAAATTGAGATAATGCCATTCACAAAAAAAAACGTCAACATGTTTTCATGCAAAAATGATTGATAGCACAAAATTAGACACAAATGGTGGTACTTTTCAAAGGATAGAAGTATCTTTAATCTGTGGCTGACAGAATGATTACCCTTCAACACAGTAGATCATCTATATTTTGTAGTTATTGAATGATGAACTTGAAGTAATGACTTCCAGGTAATGACTTACTTTTAGAGTAGGACTCCTTTTGTGTTCACTGCCACATGGAGGGTATTTGGTGACAGCCTGCCATGCTTTCTGTTCTAGTTATTACTGTTTCAACCAGCCGTGTTTCCAACCTTTTACTCTCAACTTCATGAAAAATGGGATTGATACTTTGTGAACGGTTCAGCATGAAATTTTGGGGCTGTTGCGTGTTAAGAACTACAGTATTTGCTCTTTCCAGTCTAACACATTGACCTTTAACTGGTGGTTTAAAGCACACTTGATTGAATATTTGAGGCATAAACATCAAGCTAGTGCACATGCTAGTGCTGGTGGATTATATGTACCTTACCTATGGGCTTTTGGACAAGTCGCATCTGGAAATGCGCACAGATTATCATAGAAGTTTTGGCCTAATAATTTGCTACATTTTTTTTGTATTTTTTACTTTTCTTTTCTTTCTTCTTCTTTGGTGAGACAGCATTTCATTTTTGGTATTAGTCTAATATTCTAAGAAGATGTAAGATGTCCTATATTGGAAATAATGTACTTTTATTCAAATGCAACACATATTTTTGAATTAAAATCTATAAAAATGGATGTAATGTTTGCTCAGGAGGGATGGAGGAGCTGAATCTAGAGCTCATTTATGTATGTTTCCTGGCACATCTCTGCATGTTTACATGTATTTGTTTTTGCTCATGCATGCAGCTGTGCATATTGTTTATCTAGCTGCCTCTATACTCCCCAAGTGCATCATTACTGTGCATGTTGTATGTATGTGTGGCTGTTCTAGTGGACAGTACAGACAATACATAGCTCTACTGCTCTCCGATGCACCATGGATGTCAACTTAGATGCATGTATGAAACACTTACAAGCACAGGTAGAATCACTGAGACTGAGAATTTTTTTTTCTTGTCAATCTACACTCAACACCCTATAATGACAACGTGAAAACATAATTTTAGAAATGTTTACAAGTATATTAAAAAGGCAAAACTGAAATGTCACACACTTAACATTTACCTCAGGCGTCTCCCGTTGATCATCTTTGAGATGTTCTACATCTTTATTGGAGTCCACCTGTAATAAATTCACTTGATTGGACGTGATGTGGAAAGGCACACGCCTGTGTCTATAAAGGTCTCACAGCTGACAATGCATGTTAGAGCACAAACCAAGCCATGAGGAGGAAGGAACTGCCTGCAGAGCTCAGAGACAGGATTGTGTCGAGGCACAGATCTGGGGAAGGCTACAAAAAAAATTCTGCTGCATTGAAGTTTCCCAAGAGCACAGTGGCCTCCATAATTCTAAAATGGAAGAAGCTTGGAAAAACTAGGACTCTACCTAGAGCTACCTGCCCAGCTAAACTAAGCAAAGGGCCTAAAATAAGGGCCCTGGTAAGAAAGGTGACCAACAACCTGGTTGTCACTCTGGCTGAGTTCTAGAGTGGAGATGGGAGAAACCTTCAGTGCAGCAGTAATTGTTTTGATGGGATTTGTTAACACTGAAAATATAGAATAGCATCAGCCTCAATATTTAAATCGTTTGTTGTGTTTTTCATGTATTTATGTGAAACATTAACCCATGCTTTTGCACATATTCTAATTGTTCATTCAGTGTGTAGGTGCTTGTATGAACTCTGTGTGTGCGCGTGTGCACCAGCCAGCAGCTCTCCTTTATTCTGATGCCCTGCTCTCGCTGCGGAGCAGAAAAATTGCTCTTGCCGTCTCGCTGGCTGACGTTGCTGGCAGGAGTCCTGGGGACCAACGGGGAGAAACAATCCCAACAAAGTGGCATGAATTAATGTGACTAATTAATACCACGTTAATTATTTGTAAATTGCATGTTTGGGTACACATTACTTGAGAGGCATATGCTCCTTGTCGTGTTCGCCCAAACAAGTGCCAGCTAATCTGTATCTCTGGAGTGCCCTGCGACTGAAGACGGGCCAATCAGCACGGTGCAGGAAAAGGAGAACACAAGAAGAAGAAGAAGAAGAAGAGAGAGGAAGAGAGAGAGAGACAGAGAGACAGAGACACAGAGAGAGAGAGAGAGAGAGAGAGAGAGAGAGAGAGAGAGAGAGAGAGAGGGTTGAGGTGCAGAAGAAAGAAAAATAGATTTCTAACAAATTTCATCTACATCTCATCTGGGCTCCATGTGAGTTTTTTTTCCCTCTGCAGTTAATTGTGTGAAGTTTTGTTTGGCTTGTGCTCTGTCGGCGAGTGTGAAATCTGACTGCCCATTAACAGATAAATAATAGTGTTTTCAGCATGAGCCTACAACATGGGGCTGCTGAGGCTCTTTTTTTTAGCACTGAAGTGAATGATCGTGTTCATAATTTTCTCACTGTGGCGCTTTCCCTGTCCACACTTCATACACTGTCCATGCCTTTTTTTTTTTAAACCACATTTTGGTTTATTTTGTGTTAATGTTTTGTGTGGAGTTGGCAGTGTGCTCTTGCACTGTGTGAGTGGTAGCAACTGTTTCTCCTACTCTAGACTGTATTTATTGTATTTTGATGAAAATCTGCACCTGTTTCTGTCGCCCACCATACACTGAAGCAAATAGTTGATCAATCATCAACAGAAAATGAATCAGCGTCCATTAAAAATTTAAGCAAAAATCCAAACATTCACTGGTTCAAGCTTGTCAAGCTTGTCTGTTTTACTATGTATGTAGTATGTTAAACTCAGTGTCTGTTAGCTGAACAAAGCGAACAATCTGGAGATATCACGTTTGCCCCTTGTGGGGCCACAACTAGTGATTATTTTCATTATAGATTAACTTGATGATAATTGTTTTTATTACTTGATTAATCATTCAGTTAATGAAGTCATGCCCATCAATAGGTCTGAAAGCCAAGGTCACATCTTCATGTGACTTACTTTGTCAAGTCAAGTCAATGACCAAAATATTTTTATTATTTACAATGATATAAAACAGAGTAAACAGAAAATCTTCACCTTTGAGAAGCTGGAAACCAATTATTTGGCTAAATAAATTAGTCTATACAAGCTTTTGTCAGTAGTCTACTATTTTATTTATTTCAGCTGTAGACTGTGAAATGTTTTTTTTTTTTTTTTTCACAATTTCCTTACATTTTAAAGACTAAACAATTAGTAGATTAAAAAAAACAAAAAACAAACAAAAAAAAAAACAATGAGCAAATAAATCACATATGTATCATCTTTGAAAAATCTTCCACAAAGTGCCAACTGTGACTGAGATGGAAAAGTACTTGCATTCATTAGTGGATATTTGAGAGGTTAGTGATAAGTGTGAAAGTCGTAAATGGACAAACCCAATCGTATTTACTGAGTCTGTAATTGTAGACCCATGATCTAAGATGGCATGATTGAGAGATGCTTTTACTCTAATATTGGTTAATTCTGGAATAAAGTAAAGTGCAGTGACCAATACAGAAGTATGAAAGTTTATAACAAATTCAAAAATACCCTGTTTATTTTCTGCTTATTCAACAACTTCAGGGGACACCTGCCCTCAAGTGTGATTTAATTTGGTTTTCATAACATAAGTATTTAGGAAGTATTTTTGATAATGCTTTCTGTTTCAATTTGGAAACAAAATCTCTTTTCAGTACTGTTTTTCTGCATTTTTTTGTCTAACTTTGCCTGGTGAACCCACCTCTCTCCTGTCTGGATACACTATTTGAGCATTATAGACCTGATCAGTCAATCAATAGACTCTAGCTTTGGTAAGGGCTTTACTTTGTCTATATTATGTATAATTTTTCAAGCCTCAGGACCTTCAACGCTCATATCAGTTTAGGATTTTTGAGTAATTGACATTAATTCATAATTTTTGAGAGGTAAAACTGTTCAAAATATTGGGTTCATGCCACCCCTGGTTTGATCAGTGCAACTGCCAGTGTCCTTAAATGTACCCTTGAGCAAGACGTTGAGGCCTGCTGACTTAAAGCTAGTGAGCTAAAGTGTTTGCTTGCAATACAATATAAATATGGAGAAGGGGAGCCTAGAAAATATTTGAACCTCAGCCTAGAAACTATCTGAAGAGAAACATAAGACTACTGTGCTTGAAATGATCCAAGACTTGCTAGCATGGCTACCATTACATGCTTATCTATCACTCTGTCACCCCAGGCTATGCACACTGGATTTTATTAGGACAGTTTTGGTTGAGAAGACGCAACCAAAACTCCTGCATGGCTTGGTGAGGTGGGCAAGAAGCAGATCTGCGTATCACCTGAGTGCCCCCCTCCTTCCCCGTGACTCCCTCTATCTTTCCCTCCTGCTGTCTCACCCTCTCTTGCTGTATCTCGCTCCTATTACCCCTCAGTGAGTCCTCTTTCCCTCATTGACAAGCTTATTTTTTCATCTTCCCTCCTAGTTTCTTGTTTCTCTCTTTCTCTTTCATCCCTCGCTCATTTTTTTCTGTCCCAGTCCCTCTATCCCCACACCTCCTCCCCCTCTACCCTCCCCCTCGTCTCCTCAGAGCTTCTCTGCATTAGCAGTCAGCTCCACTCCTAGACGTACTTTGTTTTTCAACCGTGGTGGAGACCGAGCGAGGGAGGGAGCAAGATACAGAGAGAGAGGACAGAGAGAGTGCAGTACAAGTAATGGAGGGAGAGAGAGAGAGAGAGAGAGAGAGAGAGAGAGAGAGAGCATCATTTACACAGTCATCCACAGCAAGCGGACCCTGCAGCTCACCCTCCCTCCTCCTCCTCTTCCCTCAGCCACTGCTCACGATGCCAAACATTTTATGTGTTATTTAGTCATGCCTGACTTTATCGAATTTGAAAAACATGCCAGTCACGGGTACACCCCCCCCTGCATCCCCCACACCCGACCACCAACATCATCCTCATCTCCCTCTCTTTCTCTCTCTCTCTCGATTGAGGCTCTACCATCTAGGTCTGACCTCAAGAGCCTCTCGAGCCACTGTCTTTGGGGACATTTCACTCCTAAATGAAGTTTTATTCCCAGGCTTCACCCCCCCACATACACACACCTCCTCCTGACCACCCACCCACCCTGGGGGAAGGGGAGAAAGAGCATAATTCTAGCCAACAGAGTGTTGACTCTAAGATGGATTATTTCTGCTTGAAATCAGGGGCCATGTGCTGCTGGATAATGTGGCTGTCCTGATTTTTTTTTTTCCAGCAGTGTTCTAATGATGGAGATTTGACGGGCAGGAAAATGCAGAGGAACAGAGAGACTTGTTCCACTAGGCGAGGAACGAGGGGCTAAAGGAAATCCCAACATGCTCGCCTTCATAATCCCAACGACAGGATTTGTGGTTGTTTTGTTTTTGCTGTTATTTAACAGTCTGGTGTAGCTCAGTGGGTAGACCAGGTCACTAACACTTGGTGGGATTAGACGTTTGATTCCCAGTTTAACCAGTGATGCTAAAAAGAAACAAAACAAAGAAAAAAAAGTATTTGGTCACAGTGTTTTAAGCATTGTTAACAATGATTCCCTTTATACTTGATGTACCCCACAGCCCTATCAGATGAGCTCAAGCACCCCTTCATCAATAATGCATAGTCCAAATTTGAACTGATTTAAACTGGATGTTAATTAACACTTGTTATTTAACACACATTTTCATACAAGACACAGTAACCTGGAATAGTTACTATTTGGGCTTGGTCTTTTCTTTTTTTAGTAGGTTTGGTCAGGTTTGAATTTGTAATTCTACAACTTGGAGTGGCAAAGGCTTTAAATGTTTGAACTTCTCGGCTCAGTTATCTGGTTATTCTCTACATCTCAGGACACGGTGTGAAAGCGATAGAACTGACTCAGGTTGATGGGACTGTGCAGCAGCTTCCAACTGGTAATTTATTGGTTATTATTATAGAAAATTAACTAAAGAACAGCCTCACTAAATCCTCCTCATCCTCCTCAACACAAATATGTGGATGTATTTATTTTTAAAGCAAGTAATTTGTTCAAATTAGCCAAGTTACTCCACAATCTTTCTATGTACCCCCTGGTAACTGCAAAAGTGCTCCCATGTGTACAAGTACCTCTGGCTGGGAATCACTGATTTAGGCAGCACTCAGACTGACATTCAGCCCTGCATAAAATAACACAGCCCTATCATTTATTTGAATGAGGCTGTTCTGATGATGCAGTGGGATCCAAATGCAGAAGGCTTCAGAAAAAGAAAAAAAAAAAAAAAACACAGGTTTGTGCAACAAATAAGTTGCATCTGGCTCAAGTTTACCAGAATGAAATGTGACAACATCCAGCAAGACACATTCCTGGTAGAGGACTTTGTAACGTGAATGTTGTATTCTACGGTTTACCTCAAGATAATTGCACCAAAAAAAACAAAACAAAACTGTGGCTTCCATGAAAACCTTCCAGAGTTGTTCGGTTCTCTCTCATAGTATTACAAACTATTTTGCAGTTTTTTGGCAACTGTTAGACCGGCGCATTCGTGGACATTTTATTGTCTCACTGGTACCTGAAGCAGAAAGTTCCCATTTTTATTTAAAGAGGGGCTGTGTTTAATGCCCACTTAAAATACTGTAAATCACTGTAGCTCCCAGCTGTCTTTACACAAAATGGACATTGGTGTACTATAAACATTATCACTGTTTTGCTAAGGTCTTGTAATCCCATTAGAGATGGACTACAAGATGGCATGACAAGTCAAATTAAAAATTCAATAATTTGATTTTTAACGTAATAATTTAGAGGAGATTTAAGAAGATTTCCGATATATATTGTGTATATAGCCTAAAAATATTAAGATACTACTTATAGGCCATATCGCCCAGTCTCATGGGATCCAGATATTTAAAGAAGGGGACATTAAAAGTTTTCAGCCAGCAGTAAAAATGTCAGTTAAAGACCAGACAGTTGCTGGTTCAGATCCCCTGTGCATTTGAGTGAATGAGTAGCACTTTCCCCTCCAGTAACCTCTGGCCCTGCCCTTGAGCAAGTCAAGTCGCTCAAGTGGAACTGCTCAGTGGTATTTGGTTGAAGCCTGTGGATTGCACTGCAGATCACAGGCGTGTATGTGTGCACAAGTGTGAGGCAGGGTGGTGCTGAAAATGAGTGTGCGTTCAACAGAAATCCTATAGCTAGAGAAATACAAGCTTGAAAAAACAGGTTCTTTAAGGAAGGATGTCCTGCTAAGATGTGGTCTTGCTCAACAAGTAACAGAAACTGCGATATTCAGCTCTGCAGTCACCAGAAGAGGCAAATGAGAGCTGTTTGATGCAGCTGTTCTCTGTCAGTGCTGCGTAGAATCCCTGATCTACATATTAAGTTGTGCACTGAAGACGATCTTGCTTTATATTCTGAGTAAATCCTATGCATTAACATCTCATTTTTCACTTTCAACTCACTGTGTTTTTTCCAAGCACTGAAATAAAGCTGTGCCCACACACTGCAAAATGTCGATCTAAACAAGTCATGTAATGAAGCATCAACTATAATCACACTATTCTTCAGAGCCAAAACAATTAGTTGGTTATAGATTAGTTGATCAACAACAGTTTTTAATAATGGTTTAGTTTTATTGGTTTTAGTTCATTTTTTCAGCAGATAATGTAAATATGTGCTGGTGTTCTTAATCCTCTGTGAAAGTAAATTAAATTCCTTTGGGGTTTGGAGATGTCACATTGGACTCATTGGACATTTCATAGGCCAGACAATTGGTCATTTAATTAATTAATGAAGAAAATAATCTAAAGAACATACAGAATTCTAATGAAATTAATAATTAATTGTAGTCCCGATTTTCTTAAAACAAGTGACATAAGAATTATTTTGTAGCATAAAGTGACAGTGTCTTTTAAAAAGGGGGATTTGTAATAATCTTCATGGTGTATACCGCAGTTAATAGAACAGGCCCTCAGTTAAAGCATCATCATATAACTCTGATAGTAGAAGGAGCACGAGTACGTAAAGAACTGAACTTCGCACACTCCACTCTGGTGGGTAGAAGACCTGTAGCAGGATTTCAGGTTCTTAGTGGGGAGGTAGAGAGGGATTTTCACTGATGTTGCAGAGGTAAAGAAGCTCTCAGAGAAAAGAACCTGTAAGCTCTAATGGTGAAGTTTAGGCTAGATATTGTTGTTGGAGTCAGTGTTTTGTTTTGTCAAACTGTTTCAAAACACTTGATGAGGAAACTCTCGTTGGAAATTTCATATTTATTTTAGCCAAACTACCTAACAGTTGGCTATTAACAAAATATACTGAGAATAATTTCATAATTTAAAGTTCAAAGCTGAGAAGGAAAGGCAGTCCTGGACATTTCATACTGTTACATATATGCAAGTATTCAGAAATCTGTATCTTGTATGCCATCGCAATGCATCCATAATGTAGTGGGATATGTTAGCCTCTCTATGTATCATCCATTCTTCTCCTTGAAGCCAGCTAACACAGAGGAGATGGAAACCAGACAAAGCCTGAGGGCTATAAAACACCGAAGACAATTTCTCCCTCCCTGACTCCTCCTTCGGTTTTCATCATGCAGCCTGTTCATTGTCTCTTTAGGCTTCTCCAGAAAGTTTGCACTGCCAAAGTTGTCCATCTTAATAATTCAGTTTAATACTAAACTCAGTCATGGAATCATATTATTCTGAAAAATATGTGAAAATACTCTCCTTCTCCCAGTACAGTCTCAGTCATTTGAGGAATATTCAAAAGTAAGTGTTATATGAGGTGTCATATCTTGGAAGAAGTGGATTGAGAGGCTGAAATTCATGATACCGTCAGTTGTTTCAAGCTAATCTTTAATCTTCAGACATGTTGGAAAGAGCTGAATATACCCCTCTGCACTGGAAGATTTATTTGACACTTGTTTCAAGGAAAAATCAGACTCAATCCGAGAATAAAGGATTTGAGTATTTTCTTGGAGGGTGAACAGCCTTCCTTAAGGCAGCCCAGTGTTTGGCACTCAGTGAATCAATAAGTTTCAGGACGGTCCAATACTTTCTCTAAATCTGTTATGTGCCCGTTGCGTTGAGAATCTTGATTCATAAATTGATCACAATCAGCAGGACAGCTGCTGCTCGATAGCATATATTTAGCAGCAAGTTCATTCAGATTTCTTCTGATTACTACAGCACTGCTAAAAACACTGTATATGATTTTTGTGGGATTATAGCTTTTAATGAGACTGGATAAGGGAAGAACATGAATGAATGCATGGTCTGTATTCTGAATTTGGACATTTTACATGTATGTTTTTTTAGGATGTACCCTGATGTTCGTGTCCAGAGAACCTTAAAGAGAGTTCAAATTGTGCAAAGACAGCAGACTTAATCTTTCCTGTGTTCCTAGAATGATTTTGTATGATAGAAAAACAGTAAAACCGGAAAAACAGAACATTTTTTTCAACAATTTCATTCATTTGAACATCTGATCAGTTTCTAACTCCTCCAAAGAGCTTTTGACAGCTAATAAAATGTTTATCTTGACTAATGAATTTGAAGCAGATGTCCTTGTCATAAAGTTTCTTTGCTATTATGCTTTTCTTACACTGTCACTGTCACTTCTTATCATTTTGGATCGTGTTCTCTAACCTCTTATTTTTATTAACTTGAATGTAACATATCTCTGCTCTCTGTGCCATAATTAATTTTAATAGATACAATAATGGCATTTAAAAAAAATACAATAACATGATTTTGTAGAGCTAATTTTAATGCTTCTTGTAGTGGTTGTAGCATGTGTTATCATAGCTGGCCTGGGTATTAAAACGCAGCACTAACTATCAAGCCCTGTTTTTAGCACCATCCAAAATGTGTCCATAGTAAGTATCAAAAAACATTTTGGCACTAAAATCTGGCACTGAAAGCCTAATCTGAGTCTTACTCTTTTGTACCTTTTCTTAGTTTAAATGGTTCTGGATTTAAATCACAGTTTTGCCAATTTAATTAAAGGAACGTTCTTGTACAACTTGCGCTTTGATAGCATTTAACATCTTAGATGCTTCACTTAATTTTTTTGAATTCGAAAAAAGGTCTTTAAGAAATTCATGCTTATTTTTCTTTAAATTAATGGAAATGTTCATTATTTTATTTTTATTTTTTTAAGTATGTTACTCTCTTTCTTGCTGAGAGTTCGAAGAGAGTATTAATACAACTTCAGTGTCTGTGAGTTAATTCTAGTGCTACAGTTAAGAGGCGGCTAGCTTAGGTTAGCAAAAAGACTCAAAGCAGCAGGAAACAGCCTCTCTGTCCAAACTTCAAAAATCCACCTAGCAAAACCTCTGAAGCTCCATAACTAACACAATTGTCTAACAGCTTTGGACAGAACCGGGCTAGCAGTTTCCCCATGTCCACTATTTATTATAAGCTAAGCTAACTGCCTCCTGACTCCATCTCCATGCTTACTGCACAGACATGCTCATCTAACCCCTGACAAGAAAACAAACAACCATATTTCCCAAAATGTTCAACTGTTCCTTGGTTGGAAATATCATTCTGGCTTTGTTAGAGAAGCTCATGTATCATATTGGCATTTATAATAAAGATTTCAAACAGTATACAGTAGCAGTAGCGGCCTGTAGTTCTATACAGTTCTATGCACCGTTCTAGTGTCTTGTTGGCAGTATAGTTGGGGCAGTATTTTATGCTGTCACCCTTTTCTTTCCTATCTGTTGGCCATTAAGCTCAGTATCTTCTTTCCACATCATTTCACGTTTGGTCTCCCTCTATATTTAGCAGATCTGCCCTCTCTTTTGTCTCCCCGCAGCAATCGGCCGGACATTGATCCCACGTTATTTCAGCACGGTGTTTGAGGGAGGGGTCACCGAGCTCCACTACATCCTCAAACACTCCAAGGAGTCCTTCCACAACTCCTGCATCACCCTGGACTGTGATCAGTGCACCATGGTCACCCAGCACGGGAAGCCAATGTTTACAAAGGTAACACCTGACCCCAGAGCTTCTCCCACCATGAATAATTGATCACAAGCTATGATAATGGACTAGCTGAGGTGTTTAACTGGTTAAAGATCAAATCCATTTACAACCTTTGATTCTTTTTTTTCTGCCCTCTTTCGTTTTGTCCCTTTGTTTTCAAGTCATACCTGGTGGCCTTACTGTCAGCTGTGGGAAGGTCTTTATCTATTTGCCAAATGAATTATAAAATGATGTATTATCTGCTTAGCTTGTATGCATCTTAGATGTCTGTCCCTGATTTCTGAAGGAGAGGGTCTTTCTCTGCACATTCTGTGCAAGATTGCAATACATTTTAGTTAAGTCTAAAGAGTAACATAACACTAAATCCATTTTTGGAGTACAGTCACTTTTTATACCTTCAGCTTATTCTTTTCCCATTCTATAGTGTTAATTTCTACTGAAATCTTTCCCTCTTTCTGGAGAAAATCGAGTAATTCTGTCCTCTAGACTCCATAAAAATATTTATTGTGTCTGTGTGAGTAAAGGTTTGAATGCATTTTTAAATGTATGAAGGGGGTCTCTTCAAGCTGAAACAATGGGTTAAGCTGCTCTATAAGGCAGTAAAAACATAAATATACTAACTACTACTGTTACATTAAATACTAACCAGGAAATACCTTAGCTTAAAAATGCAAATTAAATACTCACTGTTTAGATTGAGGAATTCATGCAGGGAAATGTCAGTCATATTCATATTTACCCTCTTCACTTCTTAGCATTTTGGCTTAATCCCAGACCCCAAAAAGGCATCTCTCCTGTTAAAGATGTCAACTGATTCTTAAGCCCTCAAAGGTGATGCTGCAAGGACATGAATAAGATCTTTGAAGAGAATGTTTTAGTTTGCAGTATAAGTGCAGCACAGACAGAAGCAAGGAAAGCAGAGGAAACACAAATTGCACAGGTGAGATAATCCAAACCTGACACCAGGGTCTTCTGAAAGCACTGAGGCTGAGCTCATCTGCTTTTGTCTTTGGGGAGAGAATCCCCTTGTGGGCTAGAGTGAATATCTGCTTCACCACAGTCTGATCCAGATGGCTAGCTGACTCTTAGTGTTCTTCTGCTGACTCTCTAAATGAATCTGAGGCCAGATACCTTGTCAGCGCCGAGCAGCCGAGCTAAAGGGATTCCATGTTCCCTGTACCATGAACCCCGAGCTACAGCACCGGACCAGATTGTTCTGACATTAAACAGCTATACACCCTCTTGTTTTCAGGACATGACAGTATGCACTCACTCCTGGGTGCATGTGTGTCTAAGTGTGTGTGTAATGTGCACAGTCTGAAATTAACTTTTTGGCTGACCTGCCATGGGCTGTGAGACTAAACAGGGATTTAAAAAACATCATTGCGAGAAAAAAATCTCTTTTACCAAGTAAGTTTGTTTGTTACTGAGATCTAAAATCTTATTTTCTGTAAAGAAATGAACAAAATGTGCTAAGGGGCTGAGATCTTAGTATTTTTCAATACAAATGAACTTAATTCAAGAATTTCTTGATATGAAGTGTAATTTTTTTTAACAACAGGGCAGTGATATGTCTTTTCCTGTCTTGCTTTTGGATATTGAATTTCAATATGAGAAAAATCCTCATAAAAGGGAAAACAGCACCAGCAAAAAAAAAGACTGAATCCGAGACTAAATGATTTGACACATGCATTACTAGGTGGTAAGTGGTTCACAGTAGAGCCCAGACAATACTAGAATTTTTTTAGGTATTTTTAGACAAATATCAATACCAACCTCTTAAGTGTTCATTAAAATCTAATCATGTTATATTGCCCAATTCCTTTCTTTACCTAAACTCATATCCTACAGGCACATTTTCGACAAGTATCCCTTAAATAAGGTCATTAAAGAATCATGACCAATTATGACCAAGATACGTACGGAGTGGGACATGTGCACCGATACTGATACTGTATATCTGCAAAAAGCTAATATCAACAGATGTACTATATCTGTGGAGTTCAAATTTATACTGACATACAGTGTACTTCCACAATGCCGTTAACAAAAAAAAAAACCCTGTTAAAAACAGTGAAAGCGAAGTTAGAGCATCTTTATCAACCAAAAGTGATGCTTGCAAATGATAGGAAATATGTGGATAGGTTGTTATTACTGAATCCAATCCTTGAGATTTGATTGGACTTGCAGATACAGTGCAATATGGAGCTGTAGAGGATGGCGGCCCATTCCACATTCCTCACCCATGTTGAAGGAGAAATTAAGAAATTAGACATGAAACAAATTCTTTGGAAATGTAAACCAAGTTTTGTCCAACATCCTTTTTCTTTTCTTTTCTTTTTTTTGTACTGTAGTGCAGGACCTTTTTCTTAGCATTTAGAAAAGTCAAATCTTCCCATCATTTCAGATGTGGCAGGTGTCTGTGGGTGTTTACATGTTAGTGTATATTTATATGCATGACTGCCTACGTGTGAGTTTGCATTGAGGGGGATCCTGAGGTCATGTCACTGTTTCTGTGCATTTTGTATTCATGTAGAGGTTGGTGGTTGGGTGGGGGTTGGGCGTGTGTATGTGTGTAAATGGGTGTAGGTGGATGGGGGCTCTTTGTGTTATCATATTAGCAAAAGAGTATGAAAAATCTACAGTAACACACACAGGAAACGTCTTGTGATGTTGCTGTTGTTTGGTTTTTTGTAAACAAGGCTTCCCAAAAAGAAGAAGAAAAAAAAACCCATAATATATCGCGAGTGTCTGATATTAACAGAAACAGAAACAGAAACAGAATGGTCCAGGCCTGGTCAACAAAAAGCTAAATTTGATGCTCGCAGCGCTGCTCTCTTTTCATCTTCACCTAAATTGGATGAGAAGAATTAATTCATTAGAAAAAAAAAAAAAAAAAAGAATTCCAATAACTGAGCGTGTTCTCCCTGAGCTCCCAGCAGCAGCGAGCCTGCAGCTCTGGAGGCCCGAATCTCAATCAGCTCTGCCTCGCCTCGCTTTCCTCAACCACCACCACCACCCTCGCCCCCCTCTTCCTCCCCCCTCCCACCCCTCCCCTCCCTCCTCCTCTCTCTCTCATTCCCCTGCCTTTCTCGCTCATTCTCCCCTCGCTCTCTACTCCACCGCTCTCTCATCCTCCCCTCTTCTTCTTCTCTACCCCCCCAACACCCTTAACAGACACACACACACACACACACACACACACACTCGCATCCTTCATCCCTAGAGAAATCATCCCCAGCTCCCAACTCGCTCTCTTGCTCTCCCACTCTCTCTCTCTGCCTGTATCTGTCTCTTTCTTTGCTCGTCTTGCTCACTCTCTCTCTTTCTTTTCCAAAATTTCTAATTCAAATGTGCCTCATTGGCATTAGCACATTTAAAGAATAATTATTGTTTATTACAACTTAAGTCCTAGTTTGGTACCATAGTTTAGGCCATTATTGCTATCAGTAATAACGACACTGCAGTTGTTTGCTGAGATCTGGGACACTAGAAAGACGTCATTACAGGGTGAGAAACACTGGCAGTCCGACCTTCTTAGTTCAGTTTATTTGACTTTATGAGAAGAAGGACATCAAATCACAAGCAGCAACATTAAGGTCAAGGGTAAAACAATAAAATCCAAAGTTAATGCCTTTGTCATCCTTGATGTAGACATAGCAAATATACCAGTGTAGGTGACAGTGCGACATCATACTACAAGCAGTTAAACATCCCAAAAACCACACATAATAAACTACATACAGTAATTTTAACAAGGATGGTGAGCCTACACTTCCATGTTTCCTACACTGTAAGCCTTACAGTATTTTGACCTTCTTTTTAGAGGTACCCAAACTAATTTGGAGGAGAAATTGAAGGGGAACAGTAAAACTATTACCCAAACTGTGATCATTTCAGTTCACAGCTTGGTTTAACAATAACCTGCTGTTCTTGCCATGGTTGTGCACTCGCACATTTTCCTATGCAATGAGGGATTATCACTGACATTTCAGGTGTGCACAGTTTCAGTCTTACTTCCAAATATGTTTAAAAAAAAAAAAAAGGAAAACAGGGCACCCGTTAATAGAGATCTCCCAACATGTATGTATCAGCATTTCTTCCTCTGAGCTATATTTACAGTGAAAAATAATAAAATTACTTGTTAGGCTACATTTCAGTACATCTGGAAAACCCATGTTCCAGAGAGTGTTTAGCGTTACTGGAGTCGGATCGGTGTAAAGAATTTTAAACCAATTTCATATTAAGCCACACTGGACCCCGCAGACGCTCTCGAGTGGAATGAGAATGTAGTGACTCCAGTCCATTTGGTGGCAGTAATGCACCTCGAAGCTCTGAGCTTACCCTTCCCATCTACTGAAATTTGACCTCCTTCATGTTGCTGACCTCAGCTCGGTAGTAAATATCACACAGTTCGTCTAATTCTAAAAGCTCTGTCACTCCATTTAACAAATGTTATGTTAATCATGTTGTGATATTGCTTATTACTAATTCTATATTAGTTGGTTCCGTTGGCACAGGTTCCTGGTGTAGGCTACTTTTCAATTTGCCAGAATCTGTCATAATGACAAATGCTGGTTCAGCTCATTCACATAAAATCAAACCGGTTTAAGCTCTAGCACCGGACTGGACAGGCAAAACCATAAATTGGCTGAACTCTAAGCATTACTATATACTATAATTCAATACAGCTGTGTTTATCCCTGTAAAGGTTGTTGTTTACAGCTGCCTGCCCAACAGATACACACAGAGTAGCCAACCAGCAACCGTAAACTGCCATGTCACCAATCTCATAATATTTAACAGGGTTTTTGATACAGTGTTCAGTGTTCATACAGTGTTAGTATGTTCATTACTTATTTCATCCATTTTTGGTTTGTTTCAAAATTAAAATGTAAAGTTGTGGTTGAATTAAATGCATGCTGAAACAGTATAAAGAATGGAAATCAAGCTTGTCCTTAAGGCACGCCAAGGTACTGCTGCACCCACTTTGGGAACCACAGGTATAATCTGCTCAAACTGTGGCCTTGTTTACAACATGTCTGATCATCACTGCTTGTGTTTCTTGTCCTGTTGAACTTAATTATAATAATGTTGCCATGTTCCCAGCAACAACCTTTGTGATTATAGCGTTATTATAACTGAGAGAGATGATGGCCAAAGCTACAAAAATCTGGCTCAAGTTGTAAAACATTGAAAATTGTTCATAAAGTATAGCATTGACAAAGCAGGTTGTGCAAGGTTTCCAAGAGAAAGACAGCAAATGATTTGCAGATGACTACTATAGCACACTACAGTGACACAGAAAAAAATATATATGAGGGGGAGAGATATGGTTTAAAATTCTAATGTAATGGTTAAGATGAAAACCATTGAAGAAATGCAAAAGGGGGCATTTGTAAAGGAGCTCAACACAGTTTCATGTGCTGTGTTCATGCACTCTCTCCCTCTCCATGTCATCGGTCATTGCTGGGGTGCTACAGACTAACGAATGGGCGGGGTTAGCAGGGCACTGAGAGTGGGCGGTGTTCTCCAGGTGCTGGTAGACAAAGTGTGTGGGTTCGCAGGGCGTTGAGGTGTTGACAAGGTGACACAGGGTGCCAATTTGACCAAAAGCCCCCAACCTCACAGCCGCCCCTGGCATATCAGCACTTCTGTTCACTACCCAGCAGGCCTTGCTTTCCCCTGACTGGTGTGTATTAGCTCGGAGGGCATGGCCCTTGTTACCGGTGCCTAGTTGGGGGTTTGTGCATGCTGGGAGGTGAGCAGAGAGCAAAAGACGAGTTCGTGACACAGTGATCGCAGCTGAAGTGAATTTAATTCCCTGAGTGGATTGTTTTTTTGAGAAATTGAGAAGTGGTTGTGTTATCAGCAGTGTGTGTTTTTCTGGACTTTGCTTGCAGTCAGTAGTTTCTGCAAATTTCAGGCATGTTTGAAATGTCACTCTGCCATACTTTTCTATAATTTTAGATATTCAGTTTTATTTGTGTTAGCGCTGCAAGGTACGAATAGTCATAGTAGTGATTCAGCACTGTCACATGGTCAATTATCAGTGTGAATTCTGAGTATTTTATGTTTATTTTGTGTTGACTGTTGCCCATTTTTCATCATATCTGGGTTTTATTGCATTTCATTTATCATGAAATGTGTGAGCGTTCTATTTATTTATGTATTTATAATATGAATGAGATTACTTCCCGCATATCTATTTGTCTCAGGTGTTCCTCTAATTTAACCCCATTTGTTTGATCGTTTGATTGGTTGTGGCAGCCTGTGGTTGATGGTGTAGTGTTTGTTTATTGCCTAAACAATAAACAAACACTACAATAACCAAAGTCTAACTAAAGACTGAAATGTAGCTGCTTCTTTAATACAGTTTTGTGTGTGTTCACCGCTTGCTCTGCAGGCACCTGTCTCTGAGCTGTGCATGCGATTATATACCATTTCTGAATCTGAAGTATATTCTGCACTGTTCCAGGTAAATTATTAAAAGAGGACATCCGCTGTGAGTTAATTGTTAGTACAGTCTGATTGATACCAGATTTGAGGATGACACAGATATTGATGCTTGATAGATTTAAAAAAAAAATCTGATATTGATATAGCAGCCAATATTTTCTTTTACACATTTACATAAATAATAGTTTTGATAAGGATCGGTTAAGTTTGGTTGTTAAAGAATTGTGTCTGATGATGAAGATATATCTGAGTATATCATATCATATAATAAGTACGTGTATGATATACTGACATTTCTTGTTACCTTTTGTCCGACACATACACAATGCTGATAATATGTATCAGCAATAAGCTAATATTGGCCGATATATCATCCTGGCTGCTTTATCGGTTCAGCTTCAAGTTGTCAACCTGACACATTTGCGGTAACTACACATATTTACAGAAGCACATTTCACTTATTTATATGTACAATAACCATAAATAATAATAATAATAAATGCTGTGATCTTAATATTAATGTCAGGCTTCTCTATCTTCACCAATATAAAGGATCTTGTTGAGTAACAGTATTATAAGGCACAGCAGCACCTTGTTGCTATAATTCATTATATTTAGTCAACTTTAAACCTATTTATATTCACCAGAAGCAATCATGAATGCTCATAATAATCGATTTAATGACCTTCAGCTCCTCTGCTGTTAATTGATTGTCATGTTAGGGTACAGTATTGAATAGTGTCTCAGCAGCAGGACGCTGTTATTCTTTGTTGCTCTTGTGAGCTGGAGATCCCCTGATCTCAGCCGCGTTGTGTGGAAGATTTATGACCCCGCTCTTAAATCAATGAGGACTCTCTGTGAGGGGCTGTACCATTTAATGGACCACTTTTTAATTCAAGGGGATTTTCCTCCTCTTAGTTTTCATAAGGGAACACTATTTAGCTTAAAAAATGGTTGCGGCCATTGTTAAAAATATTATATTTTAACCAACTGGCTTTCACTTTGGAGGAATAAATAGCTCTCTATGATTGAATCTACACTGGAATCTGTTGGAAAAGCTGCCTTGGTTGCATTTGTGGTTAATATATCTCTGCACAAACGCAGCTAAGACAAATTCCTGCACATTTATTGCACTTGGCAATTAAAGTGATTCTTACTCGGGTTCTGATTTAGGCTGTTTGCCAATTTATTTATTGGTTACAGAAAAGCAGAAAGCTTGCAGACAGAAATAAGAGCAACAGTGAAGGCAATGCTAAAGACACAGTTGGCAATATGGAAAAAGAAATCAATAGTGCAGCGTTGTTTCACTGTAGGCTACAGCACCTGGAAAGCATCAGAAGACACTGACTCACTAGTAAACACAATTCAAGTTATTTCACTGCTGGTGGGTAAATACTATAAATCTACAAAAAGCACACGCTCACGAATGATGTAAAGAATAACATATTTCCACATACATGCCTAAGTATTTTGTCTCTTAATAGGTTTTAGGGGCCCAGGGGGCATAAAACTCATCCACTGGATAATGACCAAGATACATTTCATTTCAAGAAGAAAAAGAAAAAGTTGCAGTTGTATATTTTTTTACCATTCAACAGCAATTTGAGTACTAGTTGATTAATTACAACATTCCTACTCATAGCCTGGGCTGAAAAGCTGGCAGTCAGTGATGATTATTCAAGAGTCACAATATAGGGTATATGTATAAAATCAAAATGCGGCTTCCTGTTTTTAGTGCTGTGAATGAATATCTGCGGTTTTACAGCTTCTTTCAATAAACTCTCAGCATTGGTTCAGATCCACAGTTTCAGTTCTAGGGAAGACATTGTTTTGGTTTTGGTGTGTTACACATCATGATGCATCCTGTCACTCTCAGTCTGAACTCTGAGGTCAGCTGTTGGACAAACTGCTGTTGGAATTAGAGTAAATAAAAAATGAAATAAAGACCATTTTATTTTGTCCATTAAACACCAAGGATTATTTCCAAACATTGTTTTAGTCTAATCCACACTTATCAAGCTCAGACAAGCCGAGTATCAGACCATGCAGCAGATCCCAGATGTGTTTGCACATGTGTATCAGCGCTGAGTAGTGTCAGTCATCGGATGAAAGTGATAATTTCCAGAACAATATGTATCTGTTTTCAGAAGAAGTAAAAGTACAAAAAGAAGTCTCTCATTCAGTATTTAAAGGGTGAAACTTTATTGACTTGAAGGGTAATTTACGGCAGCACAGAGATAGGCCAAGAGGTAATAAAGCATATAAAGACTTATTTGGATAAAATGAATAAATGACAGGGGTGACATTAAAAAGCAAAATAATATGTACATTACAATACTTATATTAAATAAGTGATTTGTGCAAATATTTTTGGGGAAAGATCTGCTTGTGCAACTCTTGCAGCCATGATGTGTGTAGTATATACTGTAAGTAAAGGTATAAGTATTCATAATTAACAGACAGGTGTGTTTAAGCCCAACCATAATGGTACAAATGGTGTGGAAAAAATTATAGTAACAACCTGTCATTATAATACAATACAATTCAACAGCACCACAAACAACATCCTCCAAAATGATCATATAGTTGAATCAACACCTCACTAAAACAGTTTCAACCAAAACTTATATCACCTTTATAACCTATTGCAGGACTGTAGAGTTAGAGTGCATAAGTTTTAGGTAGTTGTTCCTAATAAATTGAGTTTTCACATTATTAGTTACTAAAGTTTACAGTGCTGTGTATATGTGGAGTATGTGTAATGCACACACACTAAAGAGTAATACCATATATAGTAGTAATAAAAAAATAAATAAAAAAAAAATAAATATATATATATATATATATATATATATATATATATATATATATATATATATATATATATATATATATATATAAATTGAAAAGGATTGGAGGGGGAGGGGGTTGGGGGAGGTGGGGGGGCAGTATGGCTGCTAGCCTCTTTCTTGTTGATCCTCAGGAGACCATCTGCGCTGGGGGCATTGATTAGAGTGTGTCTGGTGGGATTACATCTTTGCCGTTGCCATGCCAACTAATCAGCTGATTTTTTTTCCTCTCTGTCTGTCTCTCCACTTCTCTCTCCTCTCTCTCCCTGGTTGTCACAGCAACGAAATACGGGAGAAGCGCAAGGTCCCCGGCAAGCGCTGAATTCAGCTAAAGGGGCGAAAAAATGTTTTTTTCCCCTTACTGTTTCTGTCTCTGTCTTCCTCCCTCTCTCTCCCTCCTTCTCTCTCCCGCTCTCTCTCTTTCCTCCCTAATTGGCAACTCTCTCTGACCTGAAGTTCTTTTGTCTCTGGCGTAAACACACCCCTTTCTAGATTACATTTATTTTCACATTTTAGAAATAGCTGGATGGTGGAGAGGCCCAAGGACAGACGCTCTGAATGAGGGAAGCGAGCAGAGTAAATATTGGGAGCATAATAGCTCACTCCATGCTACAAAGTCCTTGAACAAATTCCAAAACGGAGACGAAACCCTTCCAGCGTTTTTTATCAGAATCACGCCTGGCCAATAAACACTGATTTCTTTTTTGTCTGTGTCCAAATCAGCTGACGGTTGCCTGCCAGCCACTGAAAGATTAGTGAAAAAGATATCAGGCTGAGGAGAAATGTAAAATAACACTAACTATGTGATCTTTGTCCAGGTTTGCACAGAGGGTCGTTTGATACTGGAGTTTGCCTTTGATGATCTGATGAGGATCAAGACGTGGCACTTTACCATCCGGCAATACCGTGAGCTCATCCCCCGCAGCATCCTGGCCATGCACGTGAGTGTGACATCATTAATAGGCGACAAAATACACCCAGATCTGCCCGGATTTGGTGTCACTTTTTGAATCCTAACGAGGGTCTCTGCACACTGTCAAGACACTTTTTTGAAGGTATTCATGAGCATATGAAATTTAAACGCCAACAAAGCAGTTTGGAGGGATTTTGCAAACCAATTTATTTGCAGACATCAAAGGCCACAGAGGATAAAAAAGGCCCTTGTCTGAAAAAAGGAGAGGGAAAAAAAACAAGGTCGAATGAATAATCTGCTTAATTCTACTAAGTGTAACACACATTTAGTCACTGGAGCTGTGGAGTATAGCTAGAGCTAGCAGAAGGTTTCCTGTATTCAAATGATTTTGAACTGAAACTGTATGGTATAACACTGCTGTTGAGAGAAGAAAAACACATTTTTTTATACATAAAGGAGGCCAGGTTATGCATATACTGACACTGACCCTGGAACTGTACAATTGTGCTTTTGTATGTATCAAGAGCCCAAGGGTTATAAAACTCTCATGACCCGTTTTCAGACACCTCTTTACATAAATGTGATGGCAGTTTTACAAGTCAGTCTCATATCTGAGTAAGTGCCCAAATCACTTCTGCATAAAAGTCAAAATGGCAATCTTACCAGGTCAGACCTATTAACATTTCTCTGACACTTCACACAGCACAAGTTGATTTGAATGTGATGAGGAATTAAATGTGCGTCTTAGTCACTTGATTAAGATCACTTAAATAATTTTCCCAAGTATCATCTCTTATGCTCAATTAAATATATAGTACAATAAACTTTAATAGTTTAATAAACTTTAATCAAATATGAACCAATTTGAGTGAACTTTATGTTGTAAGGAGATTCTTCTCATGTCAGAAAAGTTTAAATTCTTTATATATTTTATGAACCACAACCACAATAGTCCTCACATTTTTAACTTTAACTTGTGAGCAACTAGAAATTTTACTAGAGTCCCAACTTAACATTCTGTCACTCTATAGTCGTGCACTGTTGGACTTGTGCACTGGACTATGATGGACTAATAAATGATGAGATTCATGAGAAAATTTATTAGGAGATTAACTAGAAGAGAAGTGGGAGCAGGCGTCCATTGCACTCCCGATGATCATTAATTAAAGCTTCAGTGACAAAATCCATCAGTGATGTAGCCCGTGAGAGACCAGAAAACATTATTCCTCCTTATCATCATTAAATTTGTCAACTCACCGCACCCTGCGCACCAGGTGCCAAATGTTGCACACATGGCTCTTTCCTTAAATGTGCTGTCACGTTTGAAAAAAGTCACGATGAATGTCAAAAAAAAAAATCCTGAATGAAAGCCATTACTTTAGCAGATAAATGAAGTCAGCAGTGTTATGTATTCCATGTCTGAGAAGGGTTTTGGTAAGAAAATGACAAAGAAACAACAATAATTAAAGTGCTCTTAAATGTTTTTTTCTTCTCAGCAGTGATATTCCTCCAATTTCCTTGATAAATAATTTTTTTTTTTCCCTTCAATATTTTCTCTTTACCCCCACGGAGCTAAAGGTGTGTGTAGGAGGCAGCTCTGCCTTTATAGCCAGCTTCTTTTTTGACCAAATCTTCATATGAAATTCACTCACCAATAAATTGGCCCCTGTGGGTATTCACACTAATTCCTAGAGAGTGGGATATTGTGGGGTATTGTGGGTCCTGGCCAGATCTTCAGTGATTTGTGTGCGAGTGTGAGTTCACTCTTTTGATCGCTGCCTGGACTAATGAAAGCAGATATAGACACATGGGAGTCAGGAGAGTTGAAACTGCAGATACCAGTACAGATGTAGCCACTTTCTGATGTGAGCTGAACTACTGCTGCTTTTTTACTGCCACTCAGGAGGAACTGTTTGGAAAAGAAATAAAGTTTGGTCTTATTTTAGTTTTTAGAAGTTTATAAAGAACGGGCCTGTGAGTGGTTTTAGCCATTGTTGACTGACTCATTACATCAGCTTTTTGTTCTGATAAGGAACAAGTATAAAAATATCTTAATAGAAGAAAAAGACTTTTAAGAACAACTTCAGCAACAAAACCTTCTCATTATAAGAAGAACTGACTTTCACAATGTAAAATGTGCCTAAAGTAAAATTTACTGAGAAGCCTAAAGAATTCACAGGATCCACTACATATGATGAGGACAGTGAGTAGGTGTGTGTGGAAAAAAATTGCATTAAACAAAGTACAGGATGAAAAAAGGTTTCATTTTGTCACAAGATATTTGGAATGATTATGGTAACAGTTCACTTTAAGTCTCCCTAATTAGTCTTTATAAGCATTATACAAACAACTTATTGGTTTATTGTACACTATAATGTAGTTGTAAGCAGATATAAGGACAGTTTTAAGTGTTTACTAACTGTACAGTATTTGTCAGTAAAACTTCTATGAAGACATATTTAATACAACTGTGTTTTACTGTATTTTCGTTGTCTGTTTTTTCATCAGCCTCGACTTATGGTTGCCCACAGGAGAAGTTGTAGTTGTTACTAAATAAAAACACACTTAACACTTGAACTACATTATAGTGTGCAATTAACAATTTATTAAATGTTTATATACTGCTTATAAATGCCAAACAGGGGCACTTAGAATAAAGTGTGAGCATGATTATGCACTATGAAAAACTTAAATTTCTCTTCCACTGGTAGCTTTACATTTAATCACCATTTAGGTTTATAAAAGCACTTGAAATTAAGTAGTTTACCATAACTTCTCAAACAGAGGCTCAAATAATGGCCACCACCCAAACAACTGCTGTGTCCCATATCCCTGTATGTTATGCATGTACAGTTCAGTGATGCTATGCTGATTGAGCCTCTAAATTTTAGGCTTCAAAACAGAAGTAATTTCACATGTCGATTCAGTTCTTATATTAAAATGTGCAAAGCCTTCACAGTTCAGTGTTGAAGCCAGAGCCAAAGTTCTGCAGTTCCTTGAACGCCCACTAGATGCTGACTTCAGAAATTCATCTGTATTGAAGTCAGTGACTATCCATTAAATATTTTCCTCCAAAAATTCTGGTCTCAAAAAATTTCAGTCAATGTGAAGTGAGGTTTTGTTGATGATTCTCAGTCATTTCTTCATTACAGAGAATGAAGGCCTAAACAGAAGTATGTTTTAGGGCGATTACTTGATTGACAGGTGTCTCAATTTATTACATTCAGGTTTTATTGCTCCATGATGACAGCCAGCAGTAAAGGTTATCTTCAATATATCCCTTTATAAATCTATTGGTAATATCAGAGATTTTACTAAAAGTAGCAATACAACAGTGTGAAACTACTCCAGGTAAAAGTCCTGCAAAACCTTTGGTGAAAGTACAGAAGTACTAGAAACAAAATGTAATTAAATTATTAAAAAACAAAGTACTCATCATGGAGAACTAGTTCCTCAACATTCTACTACAATACAGCACTTCGAAGCTGCAAAAAATACACAAAAACAATGCAAAACACACAAAGATTTAACAACAACAAAAAGAAAGCATAAACACCCTGCACATCATTTCTAGTGATGTATCCTATGTGTCTCCCTCCCTAACATCTGCTACACCCCCTCCCAACCACCCACACACAAATGCATACACATCCCTTGTACACACACATGAGGTTGAGCCGTTGTGTAGACCTCAAACGGTTATGTAAATATTCATTAAAATTTATGACAATAAACCATAAGACAAACAGTTACAAATAATGCAGGATGGTACAGATGCAACAGCTGTTAAAGTAATTCACTTTAATAGTGGCAATAATAAAACCTGCAAAGAGAAACATACAGTATACAGAATAATGCACTGTGTTATTTTATACAATATATCCAAATGGGTAAGAAAATTCACATCTTTACTAAAGTAAAAGTATCAGTACAACAGTGTAGAAATACACCATTAAACGTGAAGGTGTGAATTCAAAATATAATATATCATTGTATTTATTGTTACTGATGCACTAAGATGGAAGCAGCATTTTACAGTACTGCTGTACTTTGTCGGGCTGCATGCTAATTTTAACTACAATATACATAGCTGGCTAAATTAACCCGTAACAAAGTGTGATATTTAATAAGGTTATATATTTTTTATGTAAAATATTTCTAACAATGAAAAGTTAAATGATGCCTCAAATGGTATAAAGCTTCTGCAGATTACGTTGCACCACGGCTGAGCAGCATCCCCACCTCCCTTACATTAGGTTTCACTCATACGCTGTAGGTGCTCACTGACATTGTCTTCCCTGTTTAAACTTATTATTTGGACCACTGTTGAGCATCTTGAATTCTGAATGCGTTCTTCTGCAGTTTGTACTCTGTTGTTTGTCTGTCTTTGGCCTCTTGAACAGAGTGTCTCTGTTGTCCCTGCACCATATGTGCCAGTGTTTACTTGCATTTCTACAAATTGTTGATACATCTCTGCACCAGTGCTGTCAAGACAAATTTCTGTACAGTGTGTTTAGCCTAATTCTACTTGATGAGTTACGTAATTCAGATTCTGATCTGCTGGCTGCCAATAATGCACACTGGTTCAATTCTCCTGTCGCTCATGTTGGTCTGCTGACGGTACAGAAGGACTCCCTTGCTTCCCTCTTGACTTTCTCCACACAGAGATGCGACTGGAGATAGAATTATGCATATTTCATGAGGCAGTGAATGCAAGTGTGCTCACTGCTTCTGCTCAGTCTGGGCTATGTTTTGCTCTGTCAATACCTACAGCTTTTTATAATTTGACTGCTTATTCTTGGAGCAGCAAACAGGCTTAGTGAATAATCATGTGTCCTCATGAGATTTTTTTCAATCAGTTGCCATCCTATTATTGCTATTTTGGATTTTCTTTTTCTTTCTTCTTATTTAAGATGTATTGTTTACTCCTACACACACTGTAAAATCACAGGGTTTCCATGCATTTTCTATTTTACAATCAATTGATTCAGTGGTAATTTTTTATACATTTGAAGATGGTGGTCAGTTCTTAATTTTTTGTGTGACTAATGCTGTCAACTGGATCTCACTGGATCTTTTGCTATTTATGCTTCACGTAAACATAAAGCACAATGCATAAAATAGAAGGGAGGGTTATATCTGCAGGTTTTTCACTAATTTAACATTAAATTGTTTTTCCCTGCAGCCTAGACCATGTATATATGCACTCACCAACATCATCAAATTCAGTCAAGATAAGAAATTGAAAATGTGTGTAATTTTAAATGTGATGACAAAGGAATATTGATTAATTAGCCTACAGTTTGACAATTGCGTGAAATGAAGTTCAGAAATGCTTCCATTCAGACTGATAGCAAATGCAATAACTATGTTAAGTAGATGCATTTAAGACTTGAGGGTGTGAATGTGTCAATTGCGCATATCCGATGAACGCCAATTAGCCTAATTGTCCACAGATAATTTGTTTAGGCGTAGTCAGTTGAATGCAAACATAACAAGATATAGATATGTCAGATATGTATATAAATATATGTGTGTGTGTGTGTGTGTTTGTGTAACTTTTTCTTTTATTTCTTCTATTTCTCTGCTGCTGACTTCAGGCACAAGACCCTCAGGTGCTGGAACAACTGTCCAAAAACATCACTCGCATGGGTTTGACCAACTTCACCCTCAACTACCTCAGGGTAAAGACTCAGTGTGTGTGTGTGTGTGTGTGTGTGTGTGTCTGTCTGTCTGTGTGGATGTGTGTAGGCGTTCAATGTCTATGACTGTCATTCTGCTTTTGTTTTTGTTCTCATCTCCTCACACTAAATGCACACAGAGGAACAATTCTTGTCCATTTTTAAACATAGTAATTCATGTTAGTCATGTTTCTAACTAAACCTCTCATGTTTATGTGTCTAGACAGCATGAAGTTGTTTTTATTATGTATTTTTTTGTCATAGTTGATCTGCTTCTTGCAGTGAATCTGTGATGTTTTATTGAAAATTTTAAATTTACAGGTATATTCAGGTTTGAATACTTAAGTTTTACTTGAGTTTCATTTTCAGATATGTTTTCTACTTTCTCATACTCGCTCTTTAGTTTATTTAAGGTCATATCGTGACTGTAAATGTAGTTTTTTTTCTCTGTATTACAGGAATTGAAAGCCAATACTGTTATTTATGTGCAGAACACGTTTTTATGACTCTTGGGCGTTTGAAACCTGAGTGTATAATTTCAAAGGTGCATGGCATCAAAACAAAAAATAAGCACTTATTTCTTCTTTACTCTCTGCATATACATGTTTTTCTACCTGACCGCAGCAATATAATTTACGGAAATAGGAAGTATAAGCTGGCTGAATACATTAGTAATTATTTCACAGGGTTTTATTTGTGTTTTTCAACGCCACAGTTGACTGACAGCTACGCTTTCCAAATGGGAGAACAAGAGCGAGCAGGAGAGAGATGGAGAGAGAGAAGAATTAATTGGATACAGAAAATTAGCATAACATTAATGAACGCTCCCTGTTGAGACTCATAATTGTGAAATGGCGCGCGAATCGGGGAACGGCACCTCCGCTGCTTATAATAACTGAGTGAAGAAAGACACACAGAGAGTGGGAGAGAGAGAGAGGGGGAGCAGGGTGGCTGTTTTTGTTTTCCTATAACAATGATTTTCTATGCAGAAAGCAACTGTAATGCTGCTGAAAGAGAAAACACATAATTCAAGTATCTGTAATTACACACTAAAGATCCAGCTTGGGTTTATTCTTTATTTTAGTTATTCAGATGGTCAGTACTCAGCAAATAAAACAATGCAACAAGGATCATGCCTTGTTTTCTGTTTGCTGACAGCATGCATTTTATGGAAGAGGTTAAGTTGTTTGTGTCTGAGCAGCCCCAGCATCGCCTTTGAAAAGTTTGTTGAAATTATTTGCACTGCCTCAGTGGTCTAAACCTGAAATATTTCACGTAAATCCTCATGTCTCTGGTAAATTAGGATTGGCCAACTTCCCCAGGGCACAATGTGGTTTTATTTTAAATGCTACAGAAAATATTTCTCTCAATTAGGAATTTAACCTTGTTCTGAGGTTTTCTTTCATTTCAGTAATAGTTAAAACGTCATAAACTAGTAGTAGTGTTGGTTAGTTTATTGAATCTGCATTTTAATCTTGAGTTTTGCCAGATTGGCAGCTTCTTGGAACAAGATGTAAGAACCGAGTGTTTAGTAGAGATTTTACCGTGTCCTGTAAAGCAGTGGTTTCCAGCCATTATTGCTGTACATCATTAATATGAAACAGCGTATTTGATTAAACTGCTCACAGTTCAATTACCAAGTGTGATTTTCCTTTTAGCAGTGTCATTTGGAAACTATTTTGAGGCTTAAAGACATAAAACTATATTTCTTCACAAGAGCAAAGCAAAGATTACAAGAAAGCCTGAAATCATATATTCTTTTTCTCACAGAGTTTCGTATTTCCTACCCCAATAATCATCTTTCTGCCCCTTTTGGAGATCCCAATCCTCAGTTTGGGAACCACTGCTGTGTAGTCACTATTATTCAACATGTCCCACAATTTGCAAATGATATTTTCCCTTACTGTTATCATAGGGTGTCAAGGTAAAATACACCCTTTCCTCACATTTAACTGGCAGTAATGTGTCTCTGGAAAAGGCCTTTCCCAGCGGTTATCAGTGCTTCCAAAAGAGAGTGACAGTTTCCTGGCTAAGGGTTACAACCGGCCTTTCTCTCACTCTCACAAACACTCTCCCACTCTCTCTCTCTCTCTCTTTTTTTCAGTTGGAGTATTTAAGCCTTTCCATGTATTGGAGCTGCCGGCTTCCTACTATTCAGCCTGAAAATAGCCCTTGTTTTCAGGCTGAGAGCCAGGGCTTGTTGGCTGAGCTGGGGAGGGATATTACTGTGTCAGGAGGGAACTATCAGAGGAGAACACGGGATTAGTCTGTTACAGGGATGTTCACTTTACCTCGAGCTGCATGGCATCAAAACACTGCCATCCTGACGGAGGGAATACAAGCAGACATTACTATGTTTATGTAGGGTAATTTGGCGTTAGCAGCTGAGTCTATGGTTGTCAGAATAACTAGTTTAAAACCCCTGACTGGTGAACATCCCTGGTTTGAAAATCCATCATGCTAAAACATTTTTGCAGGGATTCTAGGTGTTATGAGGTGATGAGCATGCTGATTAGACCTGACATCAGAAACATTGAGGTGGTGGGTTGCTGAAGGTCACATGAGATCATTTGAGCATGCAGTGAATGATTAACAGTCTTCTTTCTCACAGTAACAACTGTCAAAGTGCCCTTGAGCAAGTTAACAGTTTTGACCTTACAGCATGCTGGATGGGAAGCAGTAACAGTAACTACATTGACTGCTTACCTGGTTAGCTGCACCGCAACTATGTTGCTACAATGGCCAAGACCTCACCGTATATATATATGTACTGTATATGTTTCTGATATGTTCCTTTGTATGAGAAAATTACTTCAATCACTTTATATGACTGTCCTCTAAAGAAACTGCATCAGGTCACATGTTCACATTCGAGTAACGAGGCCCTCTGGAAGCTGCACTGTAGGAATCATGTTCTGTTTGATGGAAGCAAAGGAGGTAATTTTGTGTCATAGGGTTATAATGGAATAATTATTTCATTATCAATTTTTTCTGCAGATTAATTTTTGAATTATTTGATTAATCATTTATTTTATAAGATGCCAGAATAAGGAGATAATGCTTGTAATTTTCCACGGACCAGGGTGACGCCTTAACATGTCATTTTCATTCTGAACAAGAGTCCAGAATCCACAGATTCTCCGTTTACTATCCTGTGTGACAAAGAAAAGCAGCAAATTTCACATTGAGAAACTAGAAAGAGCAAATATTTTGATTTTTTTGCTTAAAACAACAGGGCACTGGAGACCCCTGTTCATTTCCTGCTTTCATAATTAACCCTGGTTTCCCTACACTTACCAAAGTAGTTTTTTTGCCCAAAACTTAACCATAGTGGTGTCAGCTCAGAAAACACATTTAAATGATCTCAGATGGGGATTTGTACTGGTTTTGGAAGACACAGGAAAACATGAGTGTCCTGTAGATAAGAGAGATCAGATAAAAAGAACAGTAGGACTGTGCTGGTCTGTACTGGTGTCCAGTAGATTTTTAAGACCAAAAACTGACGTTCAAAATGACCATTAAAGAAATCTGATTTAAGTTCTAGTCTGCACAATGTGTCAAAGGAACATCTGCTTCTCTTTGTATAACACTAGTTCTTACAAACAATGTGCTCTGCAGAAGTAACAACAATAAAATCTATTCCACAGCACACCTGATATGCATTTATGGCTGACAAGAGATCAACAAGTCCTTGTACCAAAACAACAAGATAGGTTGTTTTTCAGCCCCGCCAGAATCGCCCATATGTCTGTTTTACTCATCTGGTGTCTCACCTAGTAGGAAAAAGATACATGGTCATGTCACGTGGTCGTGGTTGAGATTAGAAAGGGTTGTTGTCATCATTAAATTAAGCTTGTAGCAGAAAGTTTGTGAATCCCAGTCTCCTACAAACATCCATCCACCATCACCTCCAGCCTGTGACTATTCGCAGATACCTTTGCTGCTGTAGAACAAATGATAACAGTCTCTTCACAGTCCAAATGCAAGGTTCTTACTTGCTAACAAAAAAACAAGAACATGGAGGCCCTGCTCTGCTTTTCCAAGTAGTTTTATTAATTTTCAAGTTTTCAGGGGGAGGAAAGAGAGGGGGAATGGCACGCAGAAGGGTCCACAGTTGAATCCAGTTGGGAACGATGCAGTCGTAGTATATAGTATGCGTTTAAACCACTAGGACACCAAGATGCATGTTCTTTATGGTTTTTATGTTTGCTTAAAACCACTTCAATTGTTGATATATTAATTGTCACAAAACAGGACAAAGCTGAAAAAAGAGAGTAACGGTCAAGTTTTTCTCAAGATAGAGGAACAGAAGAGCAACAGAAATGTATCCAGCCAGAGGATATGAACAGGGCAGGTTGCCTGGAGTTTGATCCCAGTGTTGTCTTGTTATTGGTCCACCAATGTAGAGACGCCAGTGACTGTCCAATCACTGTCTTCTGACTGTACTGACAAGCATCTGGATGGTTGCTGCTGTCAAAGAAGGCGGGCTGACCTGCTTGTAATGTTATCCAGATGTTATCTGAATAAGCTAAGGCTGATGTATTAAAGATGACAGGCTGACCCCTGGTTCCTCTCACTGCAAATCACCAGAGATTTACAGTTTTCTCCAGACTGAGTATTGTACTTAAGGTCTTTTAACTGGAGAATATTGTTGGAGCGCAGTGTGGGAATGAGGGACCGTTCTGTGTGTTCACTGTGTGTAAAGAGAGAAAAGCAGGACAAATGTGTGTGTCCCAGTATGCATGCATGAATATGTGTGTCATTCACATTTTGTTGTGAGTTGTAAACAGCTCAACAAAAGCTGCTCATATTAAAATGTATCGTCCTGCCCATCTCTCTCTCTCTATCTGTCTTCTTGTCCTTCTTTCCAAAGCACTTGGCAGTAAACCTGTTTTTAAAGGTACTTTATTAATAGTGCCTATAAAAAAAAACTAGATTTATTTCACAATTAATCACTCAAAGTCAGTCTGTGGTGATTAATTAAGCAACAAACTCTGTTTTTTTGGTTTTTGTTTTCTGTTCTCTCATCAAAAGTTAAATGAGTCAGCTTTAACTGAACGTGTGGTTTGTCCTGTTGTGTCTGCAGTTGTGTGTCATCCTGGAGCCCATGCAGGAGCTCATGTCAAGGCACAAGACCTACAACCTCAGCCCCCGGGACTGTCTCAAGACATGCCTGTTCCAAAAATGGCAGAGAATGGTCGCCCCACCAGGTAACTACCTACTACCTACTCCTGACATCTTTACTGTCTAAGTAAAGCGTCTGTTCAAAGAAGCAGATCTGGATAGGGTTACTCAGTAAAACTAGTCTGGAACATTAATCAGTAAGATACTAATAGATAGTAGCATCAAATACAGCTTGGACAAATGACAACAGAAATATTTACATTTGCTAAAATGTGGATCCAGTGTTAATCATTCCCTCTGGCAGAAATGTTAAGAGGGGTTAAAAGTTGCTTCCTTTAAAATGCGGCATTTAATTCTGTGGCGTCACTCACTTTGTAGGAACAGGAATATTTTTCTCAGACTATGTTTTTATTGCATCATTTATGTTTCCAAATTTGCCATTATATGTCTTAATTCCTTAAATCTGTTTTGCCTGTCAGGTATGTGAAATTAATCAGAATTCAGGGTTGCCTCTCGAATCCCAACCTTGCCAATCTTAACAGGCCTCTCAGCTCTCTATGATTGATGTTTTAAGGGCGGTTTCTGAAAAATACCAGACTTAAATTGGCTGTGTGGTCTTAAGCTGGAGAGAAAGAGTAAGCTGAGTTTTTTGGACACATCGGAGTGGCTGCAAATTACTGCAATGCTTAGCGAGCCGTGACGAGATGTCTTTAAAAACCAACACCAGTCAAAAAGCCTTTGACTCAGACCTGTGTAACTTTAATTAAGAATGCCGGGTGTAATCAAACTAGTAGATCCAGCTCCCTGGCCAGCAGCTCCCCAGCGTCAGCGACGTTCTTCAAAGAAAAGAAAAAAAACAGAGAAAAAAACATGGAAAGCGTTTTATGAATATAAAGTCTAAGGGTAAAAAAAAGACTGTATTGATGATTAATTTTGCACATAGAAAGAGAACACAGCTTGATATGAAATCTTTTATGGGTGATGCAGATTTATATCATATGCAGCTTTAAGTGTGGAATAGGTCTGATTTAATATTGTGGTATCTGGGGTGCTTGTATACTCAATACTTGATTAATGATGTTGTTGTATTACATTAAATTTACCAAGTCTATCTCAGGCCTCTTCAGTCTGTTTTACCATTTAAGAGGAGTGTTTTCCAGGGTCATGTCATCTGTCCATATTTTGACATGCAGTTTGCCTGATCTTTGCAGTTTAGCTGCAGTTGCGGTTTTCCTCACTGGTAGCGTGTTATTCCCCTTTTCCTGCAATTCTTCTCCAGCTTGGAAACTGGTTGGGATTCAGCCAGGAAGGAAGCCACAGGCGCATTTATGCTCTGATAAGTACTTTTGGTGGAAATGGAAGTAATTTTAGTGCGTCACCGGTTCAGCATTGAAGGAAACCGGTTGGATAACAGAAATGATTGTCTCTGACAATAGGCCCGTTTTTTTCGCTCACACGTCTGTCAAAGTCAGGAATCAAAAGAGGAAAGATGCTGATGAAAAAGCCCCTTATTGTTTTGGCTCTGATTTATAGTTTCAGTTTTGTTTGTATCATGAGTCGCTGGTTGTTCTAACTGAATATGAAAGCATCTCCCTTGGTGTGATTAGTAAGAACCTCGAAAAATGTATTTCATTTTCAGACATCTGTTTGAAGATCACAGCAATGTTTTCTTGTCTCTCTTGAGATTAAAAAGGCATAATGTTTTCTAACAAATGTTGGCAGAATTTGCAAAATCATGTATTCATAAATTATGCACTACATAAATTGCTTCATAGATACTAGAAACTCCAAAATCTCTATTAACCTGTGTCATCCCTTTACATGTTTTTTATAATAATGTTTTCACATGTGGTTTAATTGTACCTTTAGGAATTATGTGTAGCTCATAATTGGAAAAAATTTCCCGGTGGTGTTAAATGCTGTATGGCACTGAATGTACAATTATTTCTCACCCTTTTCTCTGTTGTCATCTCTGGTCTCGTTTTGTCTTAAATTGTTTAAGAAATCATTCAACAACCTGAATAAAATTAAACTTATTTTGGCTCCGGTTTCAGCTGGACACCCACAGAACTTCAAAACGGAAATATTTCCCACAAATCACAAAAAAGGTATCTTCTCTCTTACACAGTTAACTGTCTGTAATCGTATATGAAAGCAGCATTGAATGCCATGAAATACATTTTTGTGTGCAAGTTTATCATGGATGCTCAACCACATGTTGACAATTAGTACTAACACCTACAATGAATAACAAATACAGGTTACATGTGCCAGTTTCATGCATGTAAAGACATATTTCTCCACCTCTGGCTATAACAAAATGATTAAAACAATAACATGGTCATGCTCAGCAAATCAACTCTTTAGAATTGCAACAAATATGCAAGAATGGATGCAGAATAAAAGCATATTCAGTAATACAAACATGAATGTGCTTTCTGCCTCAGCAGAGCAGTTTTAATCTGGCTCATGCTATTGCGGAACATGGCAATTGGTGCAGCGCTGAAATCATTAACAAATTTACATTACGTTGAGCATCAGGGTCCATTGTTGAGCATTTATGCAAATGAAACAGGGGTTCTTTCTTACTAGTGCATGTCTTGGGAGATGTTAACACTCGTGTGGTTTCACCTCTGAAGAAAACAAAGCATGGATCATTGTCGACTAGTTGCTCTTGTTTGTGTTATGTGTCTTTGTGTTTGTGTGTGTGCTATCTCTTGTGTGGGCATTTCATATAGGTTTGTTAGCACACCTTTGTGTCTCTACATCTGATGTTGCCTGTCCGAGCCTTTACTGTATGACCTCTAGCACACACACTCCGCACTGCACACAGCCCTACACCTTGTCTCCGTCTGTATGCATTATGTTCTTGGCATGGCCTCTGTTTCTCTTTGCTGGTCGCGCCAAAGCTGAGCCTGCCCGACAGACAACCACGAAGAGGAGGAAACGGAAGAACTCAGCCAGCAGCGCAAACAGCAGCGTGGGCACCACCGCCAGCAAGAAACGCAGCCCTGCCACCAACTTCAGCCTCTCCAGTCAGGTACCTGTAAGCATCAGCTCCACTCGGTTTGCCTCCTCTTCTACTTTTTTCTACATCTCCACATGCATGTTTGCAGGGTTACACAAAGGCAGAAGAAATTCCTAATGGTATTTCAGCTATTAGGTTTAATTTATTTGCACAAATGAGAGAAAAACACCAGGAGGAGAGGGTGAAAAAAAAAACCTCATACCTGTGCAGTGAGACAAAGAAGCCCCGAGGGACTTGGATGAAAACATCTCGCCCCAAAAGGCAAAGAGAGTGCTCATCAAATATCATAAAGAGTGACACAAATGACATTAAAAATCATCAAAACAAAAAATAGCGCAAGAACAGCTACATTTATAAATAACAAGTAAAGACTGTGAATAAAAGTGTTACTTTTGCTGCTTTGCTGCGGATGGTGTCACATCACTTTAACTGCTGATGTGTATTTACTTCTTTTCTATCAGTGTTTCTCGGAGTGCACCTCCAGTTTCTCAGAAAATGTATGTTTAAAAAGACCCTGCTGACCCTGTTGCTCAACCAAGTGGCCATAGCCTAAAGGTTTGAAAAAAAGGTTTAAATCTCAGGACCAAATGGGAAAATGTGGGAGGGAAAAGTGACACTCTGCCCTCTCTCAGCCACCACACTTGGAATGCCCTTGAGCAAGGCACTGAACTCACAACTGCCCAGAGGCCTGGTAGCTTGTACTCCGCAGCTCTGTGCATCTAGAACTGTATGAATGTGAAGCAGGGTGTGCTACGAAAGAGCATCTCAGATAAAAAAGTAAACAAATCAAATAAAAACTCAAGTAAAAAAGTAGCTTCATACTGTGTGGAGTTCATATACAGTCACTAACTAACCCTGTAGCCCTGCACCATTATAGTATTAGCAACAGTACTTGTTTTTAGGAAGTCTAACACAAATTAATTAAGTGAACAGTTTAACTGCTTTATATCACCAGCAGACTATGTGACTAACAAATATCTATGATTTAACAAACTATTGATCAGCAATAATAACAAACCAATGTTGATCAGTTATGTTCTATCCATCCATCTCTTAGCGCTATTACTTATCCTGTCTGGAGCCAATCCCAGCTGACTCTGGGCGGGAGGCGGGGTACACCCTGGACAGGTCGGCAGTCTATCACGGTGCTGACACATAGAGATAAACGACCATTCACGATCATATTCGAAGTTACCAATTAAGCTAACCTGCAAGACTTTGCATGGTGGGATGAAGCAGAGTACCTGTAAGAAACCGGCGCAGGCATAGGGAAAACATGCAAACTCCAAACAGAAAGGTTGTGACATAACCAGGACTCGAACCCAGAACCTTCTTGCTGTGAGGTCACTGCACCACAGTGCCAAACATATTTTATCTAGAATATAAGTAGCTATTTATCTATCCATAACTCTGTGTACTGTGTGCCAGGGTGTGAGTGTCTGATTTTGCTACATGCCTCTATAACAGGCCACTTGACACAGTTAGAGGTTAAACAGCCTCTTAAACAGCTGAGTATTACACCACATCGCTGGCACTCCCCCCCAGGATTCAATGCTGTGGTGTTGTGTTGTCTGCGGAGAGTCTATTTTTTTTTCTATACACTCATTATACACATGTTGTATTATATTTACACTACTGCATCCAATTTACTATTCTGTACCCATGCCAGTGCAGCAGTCTGGTGTTTTTGAACACATCACTCCAGTATAGCTCAAAGTGCGCTGATACCCAACATAACTGGGATTTGTCAACGTTAAAGTGTTGCTGCTTGGCATTAATGTGTGTTCATCTTGTACACAGGACTAATTCTGCTTAATGGGATATTTGAGGGTTCTAATGCTTTTCTATACTCAGTGTGTTTAGTATAGCAACCCTGTCTCCCAGGAAGTATGTGTCTGTACTGCTAATTTGTCAACCCTATTACATCTTGAAAGAAATGTAGAGCAAAATTCAAGAGTATAACACTGGAGACCTGTGTAGTGCGTATAGCATATCAGCAGTCTTATCCTTTAAAGTTGTATCTTATGATGTTAGCAAACACATCTAACTAGCATGTGTTTTGACTTTTCCAGTATTTAAGCAAGACCATGGTCTTTCCCTGACTTTAACCATGTACTTCAAGTGCCAAAACATAACAGTAAAAAAGTTTTGTCATGTTTTAGTAGGTACAAGCAGATATAATGTGTAAAATAAAATATGCTTTTGGTGAGCATCTTTTATGACCTGGCAGAGATGTTGATTGACAACATTTCCTCCACAATATGTCAACTGAAAATGTGCAGTCAGTGTTTTGTTTTTCTCTAAACATATTTATTTTGCAAAGTAATATATAAGAAGTGTATAAATATAATTTAGAGGTATTGGAACACTGTAGCGCTTTAAAAAAAACACTTTGTACCCTATTTGAATGTATAATTTTATTACTGGATGAACTTGTTTCTCCAGTTTCCAACCAGGTATGGGTTGCTCATCTGCTTGTTACTTGTGGCCAGAAAACATAATTTCCCTGGCATATTTGGCAGTATTTCTAAATAAGGAACACACTCTTTCTCCCACCCACACACACACACATACTGTACTGTCCCTCTATATTCTGCCTCGTGGTTAGCTGTCTCGTCATCTTTGGAGATTTGTTGCCCTCACTCCCTTCTTTTACCTCCTCCTCTCCATCTCACACATACATAATGTACATCTCACAAACGCACACACAAACACACACACTAACATACACACAGCGTGCACAATTGTTTTTTCTCTAGAAGGCAGTTTGGCTCTGTTCCAGCTCTCATTATCACCGATATCTGTATACACCCTCCACCCCCAGCCCTCCTTCACATGCACACACTTTACTCCAACACTGCCCCCCTCCTCCTCACCACCATCTCCACGCACGCGCACACACACACACACACACACACACACACACACACACAACAACACACATACACACACCATGCACACACCAGTCGTACCACTCATGCCTTGCATTCACACGCCTCTTAAAGACTGGCAGCGTGGCCGGTAACATGCTGGTTACATATGTTGCGCGCCTGCTGTCTTTGTCTGAGAAGTTGTTCGTTTGTGGCTGAGCACAAGCCTACGTGAGCCCAATGACAATAAGGAGTGGACCCTCGCAAGGGGGAAGGTGGGGGGTGGGGGTGGAGGGGGGGTTACCAGTGGCTGGAGGAGAGGAGGTGTGGGAGAAGGAAGGTGGGGAGGGTGTGAGGGGTACGTTCATAGAATGAGCAACACGGACCTCTAGTGGCCTGAATTAAGAGCTGAACATGTGCTGTTCCTTTTACCAAGCATGTAGCAGCAGATATTTCTCATTTCAATGCTGTAAGTCAGTGTCAGTACATGCATTTGTAGGAAGCAAGTACACGACATATTGTAGACTAAACTTAGACTTAGACTAAGACTTAATTAACTGTCCACCCGCTGTGTACAGTCAGTAGCAGTGCTGTTTGTTAAAGGTGGAGGTGATTTTAAGCAGTATTTATTACTGAATAGCTTCTGAATTTCACCCCAGGGATCAATAAAGTCTTAACTCAAACTGTAATAAAACATCAGAATTTATTTGTTATATTTTCTATCATTAATCAGAAAATGTAAAGTAATTAAGGTTATGGAATAAATATATAGTGGAATATAAAGTACAATATTAGCCTCTAAAATGAGTCAAGAAGCAGAAAAAAAGGAAACACTCAACTAAAGTAAAAGTACTTTAAAATTGTACTCAAGTACAGTACTTGGGTAAAGGTACTCAGTTTTCTTTAACTACTGAACAGTAGACCATACAGATAATCTGAGGATTACATTTCCACATAGTTCCACATTGAAATAGAAAGATGGAGTCAAGCACCACAGAAAAACACCTGTGTTTGTGTGGCTCTACCATAGAGATCTCATGAATTTGGTGTTAAATTGAAACATAACTCATAGTTTCTTAATTTACTATTGAGAGATGCATACATAAGTCTTATTTATGTTTTACAGTTGCCTGTAAATTTTGGAACTTGGCCACGTTTTTTAGTAATTTTATTTCTGTGGCAACAGAATTACACTGTAAAAAAGAGTAGTGCTTAGACTTGAAGGATAAGGCTGGTGATATTCTGTATTTTCCTTATTCTCAGCAAATACAGTGCTAACAATGAATGGATCCACTAACAAGTATTGTCTGTGTATCTAATGCCTGATGTATCTTGTTCCTCTGTGCCACAGAGCTCCATTGTTGTCCACAAACTATTCTAACACACTGCTGCAATGGGTGACACTTTATTACCATTAACACACTCTGTAGTTAATTTTGACTTGATCCCACATACACCATCCTGCTGCTGTACTGTGCATACACACAAATAGTCCCCCGCCAAATGCACTGCTCACTCCTGTTTGAGTTGCTAGATTTTGCTAGTTTTAGTAGGCTATTTACTGTAGTATTGTAGTATTTAGCAACTTAGAGTTGCTTAGAGTTGCTAAATACTACAGTGTCCAGTTATTTAAAAAAAATACAGAATGATCTGTGAGCTATTTTTTAATATTTACTTCTTCAGTAGGATCAATGTGCTTGGAGCTGACAGGGTAGGGAAGTCAGAAAGCACTGAGAGACAGACCAGATCATTGGTGTTTTCACAGGATTTGTCAACAAAAAAAAAAAAAAAGAAAATTATAGAATATCACTACTCTTATCCTTTAAAGTTGTATTTTATGATGTTAGCATGAAGTAAAAAAAACAAAAAAAACATGAGCGCATCTAACTCAATTAGATGACAGTGTTTAAAGTGTTTGAATACAGATGGGGTGCAGGATTGGTAACTTTAGGAGTCTTAGAGTGTTGGTGTGCATCAGGCCACCTGACTAAACTTTATTACATTTTTTTCATGTAATTTCCTTTGCTTCTGCTCTAAGGTGTAGTTATGTTTTTTGTCCTCTTTGTTGTTACCACAGTCCTGCCACATTCTCTTTAAATTCCCACTTGTTGCCCTGGAGGCCCGAGGAGCAAATATGCCCTCCAAACTACTCACTGCTAATCTCTGTAAAATATGCTAATGACACTGTTCAGTGAATGAAGGGAGCAGGAAGGCGTTCATCGCTGCGTCAGCCCATTCAAAGCCCCGCTGCTTAGCTAGCGCGAAGGCTAACTCTTAATGAGATGAGTAGACGAGTAGACAGTATTAATTAGCTCACAATTAGCACTCCCCAGTCTCAGACTAACCACCAGCTGTGATTGTTGGAGGGAATTTATTTTTTTTAATTTTTTTTTTTTTGGACCCAAAATTGGCCAGAGGTAGGTTGACAGGCCTCCTCACAGGAACAGATGGTGAATGCAAGGCTTGTTGGCAATCAGCACGTTTTTAGCTAATGACTTAATTAGCTATGCAAATTGACAAATCAGTGTGGATATTGTCATTTAGTTGAAAAGCTCACCTAAATTAATTAGCCTGATTAAGGCATAGTGGGGTGTAGAAGTGGTCGCTAGGGGGGTTTTGGGGATGGCTTGAATAAATAAACTGCCTCTCCCCATTGGTGCTCTTCATCAAAGTGTGTGTGTATTTTGAGTTTTGGGTGGGGGAGTGTTGGAGTTTGTGAAGTTGTCTAGATTTGCTTGTATGTTCACATGAATGCTTGCTGGATGTGATCATGTGTGTTTGCTATGTGTGATTCTCTGTGTACAAATCAGGGATTGTGTGTGTGCAAGTGTTTAGGCTTGTGTTTGTGTGTTTATTTGTTGTGCACAATACATAGCTTTAATCTGAGTATGCATTCAAGTGCTTTTGTCTGTGTTTGTGTTCAGGTGTGATTGTGTGTGCTAAGGTGTGATTGTACAGTAAGCTTATCTGGGTTTGAGTGCCAGTGCACGTGTGTGTGTGTGTGTGTGTTGCAGAGGAGATGGCTGAAGCGAGCAAGATCTCCCAAGCAAAGCAGCGTTGACACACATGACCAGTGAAGCGTGCGCTCCATTTAACTGTACAGCTTCTTCCCAGGTTATGGTGGGTGGCACTGGGGCTCGCCAGTAGGGAAATGCTTAGTCAGTCATAGGAAGATGAGATTCAAAGATTCACTACACACAAAGAAATAAAGCCATGATTCAGAGCTTATTGATCAATATTTGAATTCACAAATGACACTAAAGTGATTATTTGTCAACAGAATCACTTGTGTATGAAATGCAGAAGAATTCATCTTGATAACTTTAAATAATTAAAACTTAAACCGGTACGTCCCCCTCTAAAGAATTATCAGGATTCCTTCACATCACAGGAGTCACAGATAGTGGTGGATAATGGATAAATCTCTCTCCTTCCCTTCCTTGACCTGCTGTGAGAGGACCATCTCTGTGAAATATGTCTTACATGATGAGTATTGATTGGGGTGGCTGCAGAGCGTGGGGGAATCCGCTTTCTGTACGGGAAGGTTTCCTTTGCACAGAGTGCTTTGAGAGGGGTCGACCATACGGATGGATTCACTGGATACACCAACATCTTTCCTAAACACACACACACACACACACACACACACACACACAAATACACTGAAACATATACAACACATAACCTGACTGATATTTCACAGCAAGCCAGGGGTCTGTGTTGATGCTGGAAAATATACACCCCCTATTGTGGGGGTTTCGTTTTCATTGTGGAAAACAAACTATAATAAATGAAACACAAGTTCATCTGCAACTGTAAAGACAAGTCAAGAGTCAAGACTTTGTAAACGTATTTACGATCTTGTTGTGTTTGTCCTCCATTTTAAAAACACGCTGATTAAATTCTCATTTTTCTGCTAAGGATGAAAATTAGACAACATGCATATTAATTTATTTGAAGTAAATGTTATTATAAAGTCTTTTTGGGTGGATGTGCATGCAATTGATATTCCGATGGTGCTTTGGTCTGAGAATTAGATGAAACCGATATGCATTAATTTCTTCTCTGGTGATTTCTCACTCACTTTAGCATATTAATTTTGAATCACCCCTAGGCTAAGTATAGATGGTCTTGCAAAAAACCAAAAACATGTCACGGTTGCTGGTGTTAAAATTGATTATATTTTTATATCAGTTTTAAACATGTTTTAAAGAATTTAAAAGTGGTGAACAAAGAAAGAGTGGATTTAGTATAAAAAGAAGCAGACAAATAGGAAGAGAAACTGGGGAAAATATGTATACGTTTTAAAGAATCACTTAAAATATGTCACTAGTGTATATGTAGGTATATATAGCTATGCCTACTGTAAATGTAGGTTGGTTATGGTGGAACAAAAATACTTTAACATACAACTGACGTACAGCAGAACAGTGACTGCATTGTATGTTAAAGGCAACATTCAAATATTATAACAGTGTTAGTCACATGTGAATCAAATGCTTTTGAGCTTTTAAGTAGCAAAACTGTGAGCGTGACAAAAAAAAAAAAAAAAAAGACGCAACTTTTACATAATGTGACCTTTAAAAAAAGTGTGCTCTCAGAACATTTGTTTTCTCCTGGTCAGGTTGTAAATTTGTTCTCCTTGTCTCTGCCTCTCCAGGACGTGATGGTGGTGGGTGAGCCGACCCTGATGGGTGGCGAGTTTGGGGACGAGGATGAGCGTCTGATCACTCGTCTGGAGAATACGCAGTACGACGCCACCAACGGCCTGGACGACGAGGACGACTTCAACAGCTCCCCAGCTCTGGGCAACAATGCCCCGTGGAACAGCAAACCCCCCGCTGCCCAGGACAGCAAGCCTGAGAGCACAGCTCCCCAGCCCTCACAGTAAAACAAAAGAAGAAGAAAACAACAGATCCTTGACTCCATGTGGACTGGACTTTTTAACCTCTCCCCTTCCCCTGAGGGCAGTGCTTCTACGCCTCATAACATTGTACTGAATCAGAACCCCCGTCTGCAAACTCATTGCTGGCATGTCCAGAGAAAATATGTCCGTCCTGGATATTTTCTTCTTCTATGAATCACTGTAACATCTTGGAGAACGCTGAGAACTGGCACCATTGCACAGCAGTATCCACAGACAAGAAATGCATACAAGTCGTATGCAAGTGTAATGTAAAAAACAGAAAGGCTTGGGCATTTTTTTCAAGAATGCAGTGGAAAATCCTTGGACCTTCAGTTACAAACCTCTTGTCTGGTGGAATACCACAGCTGTGATTGGTTGACCTGCAGGTCACAAGTCATCACGCTGGCAATAGACAATGGAAAGAGAAGAAGAAGAATAAAAACAACAAACAAAATGTCTCAAAAAATAGCAAGCTCAGTGTGAAGAAGGCAAGGTGTTTTTAACAGCCAACAGAGCCAATGGAAGCATCTAACCACATTTGAAACAAATGAAACATTATTTGAGGCAATTGCATTTTCAATTGAAAATTCAGTCAGCTGTTGGGTTTGTTTCTGCTGTTGCTGTTTATTTCCATTTCCAATTAAGAGGAAATAAAAGTTCTCTACCACTATGGACTCCTTTCAAATGAGGGAAAATCGGGTCCTAGGATTGTTTTTTCCACATAACTGCAGTCGTCACAGATTGTGATTTCATGCAAACCAGTTTGATTGTGTTCGTAGTCTATTGGTATTTTGCTTCTCTCAGAATCCTTTGCAATCTCATTGTAATTTTGCCGATCAGTATGTGAACTTTGCCGACACACGTTGATGCATTAATGTTGATTTTTTTTTTTTTTCCCTCCTTGAAAATTGGACTTCTTTCCCTTTAACGACCTACTCCCAAACTGATACTAAAGCCTTTTCCTGCATGATTTTATAGGATTTTTATTTTGTTTGATACATGTACTTTTTAAAACACATCAGTCTTATTTTCCTTTTTGGTTCATCAGTTTGGGAACACTGTTACAAGGTTTGTAGCTCTGTAAATAGAGGTGGAATCTATTTTGTCCACTGTAAATTAGCCACTGAAACCAGTTTGGATATGGCAGCTGTTTTGTTTTGTACAGGAGATTCATATTTCTGTAGGGTGGTTTGGATGGACGCTGGTTGCCAGAACCAAACTCTAAATGTTCCCCATCCTCTTTAGCTAGTGCAGAACCAAAGCCACAAATTTAATAAACAACCACACAGTCACACAATCATATTTCTTGTATATTCTGTGACATAAGAAGAAACCAATTTTACATTTTCAAAATGACGCACAGATAAAATCCCATCCACCCCACAGAAATGGTTTGAGATCCCTGTATTTGTGTTCACAATTGTTCTTTAATCTTTAATTGAATTGATACTATATCCCTGATCTCTTATGTTGGACTTTTGTTTGAAAATGGGCAAGAAGACAACGATGGATGTCTTTATACGATTGGATCTTATGGGTATTTATTTGTGCATTTGTAAGGAAGCTAACACATTTCTAAATATGTTTGAGCCTAGTATTATTAGACACCATTTGTACATTATATAGCAGAGGTGTTCAGTGTCATATCTGATGTCTGGTATGTATGCTTTACCATTATGTGTGCCAATAAACCGTGCTTACAAAGGACTTAAATTTTGTTTGGTTGCATGCATCGTGTGTGCATGTGGCCGGCTCTTTTTCTGTCCGTTTTTTGAAATTCACTAATATCTGTTCTCTCTGAATAGTTTGATAAGTCAATGGAAAGTTCATTCGTAGCCTTGGAAACAGAAGTTGACAAAAACAATCTCACCACAAGGTCTATGTAACAGCTGTTATAGAGGTTTCAATCTGATCATAGAGATGGAGATGGAGTTGCCCTGTTGTCATGAACAGTCCTTGACATGTTCAGAAAAAATCTACAATCTACATCTCCATGACAACTGGAGGTCTACATCTGCTGTGGAAGATCATGCAATACAACTGAAAGCTCCAGAGCAGCTCAAAAGTGAACTTTTGATGAGATATTTTTGTTAATTGGAAAATATAATTTTGCTGAAAAATGATCAGTTTACTGATCTCTATGGGATCTTTCAACAGATGTCAGGGAGATCTAGTGGTTGGTGGCTCTCCAGAAAGGCACAATTTTATTCCCAGCTTCATTTTAAAAGAAAGGAATTTACCTTAAACTAATGAACTTCATGTCTGGACTGAAATTGTGGTTTTGTGCTATTTTTTTTTTTGTTGTGTTATCTGGTGAAACTAAATTATTGGAAATTAAGTCCAAATATTTCCTGCATCCTGATACAATTCTAAACATCATATTTTGGGGGCAGTCACTCAGGAAAATAGAGCAGTGGCTTATTTTCCACAGCTGCCAATTTCTGCTGCCACTGAATGATCATACTTAAAGACATCCATTGCACAAGAGGCAGAAATAAGACAGAACATTTTATGCCCAAAGAACCCTCTAAGACCAGAATGCAGTGCAGTCACATGACAAGGCTGTTTTGAATACAAGGCCACAATCATGCCATATGCATAATATTCTAATACTAATTGACTTGCTGGGTTAATTTATATGATCTTGTGTTCACTTTTGATTAAAATAACTAAACTACATGTTCATGTTCCTTCCTCTCTGCCCCTTGGAAGTTATCAAAGGAATTCTGGGAAATGCAGGAACTCACTAAATGAACTATATGTTAACAAAAACAAACAAAAAAAAAAAAAAAAAAAAAAATTGCCTCTCAAAATATCTTAAGGATTGTACCGATCATATTCTGATATCTGGTATCTGAGAGTGGATTTAATGTGTTACTCATATAAATTGCAGAGCGCTGACACTGTTTCAGCTGGATGAGCAGGTAAATGCCAGTGTTGGATAACACTGCCTAAGATTTAAATTTTAGTGTTTTGAACATAAAATGTTCAGGCTAGATTTAAGAAAATTTGTAATATCTAGTCTTGATTTGACACATATTCTCTGTGTTCATCCCTTGACATGTAGGGTCCTGTTTCAACCAGCAAGTTAGATGAGTAACTAGTAAAACCTCGGACATGAACATATGTATGTACTCTGCGTCCTCAGTTGAGTTCTCCAGATAACTCAGTAGCAATGGGTGTCTGCTGTTGTTGGGTAGACTTTAAATCCAAGACGATTTGATGGAACTTTGGCGACACCAAGTGGAAGTCATGGTACTACAACAACATTCAATTATTGTGTGGTTCTAACTGTATATGTTGTGGCTTTCCCTCTTTTCTATAGGACACCATGCTACAAAGGAGCACATAGTTTTAAATAAGACAATACAAATGTATTATTATTATTATTATTATTATTATTATTACTTTTGCTGTTTTTAAATTTTGATTAATGTCAGAAAATAGTACAACAAATATACCGTAAAGCATAACATTACAAAGCTTGATGTACGATTGGAAAATATGTACTTTATATTATTAACATATATACTGCATATTCAAATGTATATCATATGTTTTTGAATTACCATTAGTCTAATATTTAATCAAGTATTGTCAAAAATTTGTCAAGATCCTTGTACCATATAACAAGTGTAAACAAAGTATGCCTCATAAGGTGTGCAGACGAAAAGTTCAGAGTTTTAGGTTTGAGTTGATTTACTTTGAATGAATTAAGGTAATAGTAAAATAATTTCTTGTTATCGTCTATGGTGTCAACTGGTGCAAGTTTTAAAATACTGCGTGTAACTTCTCATTAAACTTATTTTTCAAAAAAGTTTCACAAAAGCAATTGTACCAATAAAAGCTTGACAAATCTATGAAATTTATTTAAAAAATCTAATATTTATAACTTTTACTCAGTAAATCTACATATTAAGTGTGTATTACATAATTTTGACTTTTTATTCTGAAACTTTGATATTTAAAAATTTTGACTTTTTATGCCAAATTTCTGACAAACATGAGCATTTTATTAATCATGAGTTACTTTTCTTCCTGATTTTATTTTACCTGTACTTTCTTTACTTTACTTTATTATTCATTTGACCCATTGAATTTTTGTTTATATATTTTATATAATAGTTTATATTTTCAATAAACTATTGAATCTTTATTTATTTATTTTTTAATCAAATTATTTATTTATTTAAAATAAAGTGTTTATTTTCAATAAACAGTTGATTATTTATTTATTATTATTTCGATAAATGATAGATTTGATGATCTTTATATATTTTTAATAAACTATTGACTTTTTACTTTTAATAAACTGATGAATATGTATTTATTTTGTATTTTAAAACAGTCTAATTTTTATTTATGTACTTTTAATAAACCATTGAATCTTTACTTATTTATTTTTAATAAACCGTTGAATCTACCTGGTAACGGTTTATCGTTATGACGTTGTTTATTTTTACCTACACTGCGATGACGTTGCACGGGGCGACGCGGCGGCCCAAGTAAAGATGGCGGACCTGTCGGGGACCGAGCTGTCAGAAGAGAAAGAAACAGAAATTGAGCTCAAGAAAAGACAGAAACGGCCGTGGGAGGATTTGCACAAGTCGGGCAAAATCAGCATAACTCCAGGACTGCCAGAAACGTTGGGAGTTTACGACATAAGCGCTGTCAGGAGGGAGCAACGAGAGCTCTCAGCAGGTAACCGTTGGGTCCCCTCCGCCACTACTGACGTTTCTACTGTAACAGCTGGTAAACTATAGACGTCTTCAATGTGGCCGTTTAGTTTACTCACCGCTTACTTCAGCAATAATACTGCAGTGACTTCGTGAACAAAGTGGTTTAACGATAACGGAGATATTTAAGTTAAATATGTTTGAAAACCTTCATAGTTTACTGTAAAGAGTCGAGAGCTATCAACGCTCGTTTACTGTCAGTGCTAGCTTGATTAACTGATAATGAACCCGCTCTTTCTCACTAAACGTGTCTGTAAAAACAAATATGTAACTGATTCTAAAGAGTAGATCTTTGAAACTAGCTTCTGGTCTTCCCTCTCACTATCTACGGTAGCTATTGAAGTAGTAATGTCTAAAGTTTGCTGCTTATAATTCATTGAGCATTAAACTTTGCAATCTGTTGTCTGCATGTTTGTTACGGTGTCTAAACAAACATTTTTCACCTCAGGGTGTCTTTAAATCATACTTTTCAGACATCATACATCACTTTTTGCAACTCAGGCAAGAATTTCAGTTAAACCATATTCTTACTGCAGATGTTTTTACTTAAATCATCATTAAAATACACTAGCATAAGCTATAGAAAGATGTTTGTTACCTGATTTAGACTGAAGATAAGTTCATTTCATGTCCTGTTGCTTGCAGTCTATGTGGTACTAAAAGGTCTTCAAAAGTCTTAAATTTAATTTGAAATAAACAGAACCTGTATACTGTATTAGTCAATCAACAGAAAATGAATCTGTAATTTATTTTTCAATCGAAAATGGCAAACATTTTCCAATCATTCCAGCTTCCCCAGGTGAGTATTTTAAGTGTTTCTTTGTCATATATGATGGTGAACTGAATATGTTTGGGTTTGGGAGTGTTTGTTGGGATCAAATAAGACATACAAATTTTCCATCTATCATAACACACATTTCTCACTATATTATATTTGATAGATGAAGCACATAATCGAGAAAATAACGCTACTGTAGTGATACCTCACCTGTCAATATCTGCTGAGCCTTTGGTCTTTTTTTTCATTTGTTGTCATTTCTTCAAACAAAATGCCAGATGTGGACATTTAAATTTGGACTCTGCAGATTAATCAAAAATGAAAACAATAGTTAGTTGCTACCCTACTGTAATGACTTCTCACCTGTCGATATCTGCTTGATTCTTTGACCTACTTTATGCAGTTTATCCTCTAACATCACATAATCTGATTGGTCACAGATTACAGTACACTGAAGTCTCAGCTATCAAACTTTACAACCATGCCTAAAGACTATTGAGGCACCATGTGTGGTAACAACTATCAAAATGAAGTATACGATTAAGTATGATAAAAAAGGTTTGCAGTAGAAATGGAGCTGAAATTGCTAACTGGGTCCCCTGTTGGTATATTTTATGTGACCTGCACACTCCTGTGACCCTTATGTGACCCTAGACATTGTAAATTTATCTAATCAAGACCAAGGAATGGGTACATCTCATGTTAGGCAAAATTACTTAATAAATATTGGACAGTATAAAGTACAAATATTAAAAACTCTTCCTAAGAAAAGATGCAGATTTGCACAAGAGGGAACATGCACAATAAAACTGAAAATACATTACACTGGCCCAGGTTTTATGAGTGTTAACTGACTGTTAACTTGATAATTCAGACATGCTTGTGTGCGCTAAATATACTTGAACCCATGGGATATTTTTTGCTTTGACCCCATTTTACCCCAGCATATTTAGCTCTCTGTGTGACTTAGACTTTAACAGCAAAATTGTTGCAAGTTGAGCCAACAATATACTGCCAGGTCGAGAGATGTTTAATGTACAGTGAACTCATCTTTGTCTTCAATTTATGAAGCATGAACATATTATGAACATATTTGTCAGGTTCTCACAGGTTGAAGTGAAGTGGAAAGAATTTAAAGACGGTATGGGTACATTTAGGTTTAACTCAGACTGAGACAATTCAACAAAATCAGCAACTTGGCTACAAATACTTTAGTCGTTTATTCTGTTTAGGGCATTTTCGCTGCAGGTTCTTCTGATGATTATTTCCTCAATTAATTATTTAGTTGTTTTGTATGTACAAATGTTCAAAAACAGAGCCCAAGGTGACATCTTCAAATAGCTTCTTTGTCCAACCAAAAGTCCAAAAACAAAATATATATAATTTAATTAATTAAATTCAAAGATATGGGGTGTTACAGGGCAACAGACAGTATTGTATTATATCAGTAATACAGCAGTTTAATTATGTTTAGCCACAGCAAGGCAACAAAATACAACAATATTTTTTCCCATGCCATGCCAAAGTCACTGTGTTTGTTACTTAACTTTTTCTCATTACAAAGGGTCCAGTTAGGCATATTTCACAAAGACTTTGATTTAGGATGATCAGCTTTTACATGTTGCACTGAATCAACAGTGAACTAAAAATACTGTTAAACCCCCAATTTTTATCATTCAGAGAAGTTTCCTCCTCTTTCATTTTGCAGTGTGACTCTCCAAAGGTTGGCGTTCTCATTGTGATGATAGCTGTCGTTGTAATTGTTGCAGACAATGGTCTTGTGGTAACACTGTTGCTCTCATGTTGTTCCAGATCTGTCGCTGGCGCGCTTCATTTGCACAGAGCTCACCAGAGGATACTTCCTGGAACACAATGAGGCAAAGTACACAGAGCGCAGAGAGAGAGTTTACACATGTATGCGTATTCCCAAGGAACTGGAGAAGGTAGTGTACAATACAAGTCCCGACATCAGCTGACCCTTTTTCTCTTCAGCTATCTCCATCTGTCTACCGTCATTCTCAGCAGCACACAGAAGGCGTCTACAGAGCAGAAAAATCTGCACATAACTGTTTTGGTCTGAGTCAGTTGAAAGGTTTAGAGTCCCTCTGCATGTTCTGCACAGAATCACAATAGACACAACAGAACAGATAAATCTGACTGTACACGTGTATATGTACATGTCTGAGTGTTCATGTATTGTACATGACTGTGTAAACACAGATTATATATGTCATTATGTCAAGAATACAGATTTTGCCAGGTTAATCCAACAGTCCATTCAAAAGTTGTTCAGTGTTCAGATTTACTCTGATTATAGTGCAAGTGGAATATTTGGTTATGCACAATTAGTCAAATTAATCTTTTAATTTTAAAACATAATTTTGGACTCTGTTAAAAATGTATTTGTCCTTATTTTGGACATTACACTGTATGGACCAAGTGATTATTTTTTAAAAACAATAATATGAATCAGTAGTGAAAAAAATCATTAGTTGTTTGTTCAACTACACACACAAACTCTTTTCCAATGACACATGCAACGAAAAGTTATTAACCACTGAATTATGTAACAGTATTGTATAAAAACAACATTTTATTTTGCCATGACTCACTGACCAGTATACTGTTGTTGTTCTTCCCATTAGTCAAGAGGTGGCACTATTGACTCGTAAGATGTGGATTCATCTGAACTGCGTGTTCTCTCAAGGAATTAGTCACATATTTCACAGTGATACCTGTCAATAACCTGTATACACTAGCTACACGTGTATTGCTTTTATATATTTATATTTATATTTATACATTTATATAAAACAGTCTTGCAAGAAATTCTACCTGCATGAAGGTTATAATCTTGAACTTTTTAAACAGTTTTAGAGAGGTGTTTCTATCCTCAGTGATATAAATGAGGTGTACAAAATAATAAAAACACCCGTTTAGGGCAGCAACTAACAATTAACTAATTATCGATCACTCTGCCAATTAATTAATTAATTAATCAATTAATAAATCAGAAAAAAATCATTATATATTTAGTTTTCTATCATATACAACACAGAAAATCCAGCAAACTAGTAGACGTAAATAAAGACCAACCAAGTCATTAAATTACAATTATGCATTAAAAATATACAATGGGGCTATTGAGGCTATCCTGTGTGTTTGCATGTGATGTAAAAGTCTTTGTACATTGTTTTCAGAGCTGAGTGCACCTTCTCTCAAGAGGAAATTCGTCTTAACAAGCAAGCTCATACCAACACAGCTCCTGCTGGTTTGGTTTTTCCTTGGGGGCAGGAGAGGAATGTGTGTAAACATAAAAGACCTCAATGACTTTACTATGTTAAGCAGACTGACCAACTTCATGGGTACCTGACAAGGCCCAAAGAAAAGTCACACAGAATAATCCACCAATGAGAGACAAACCCTCCCACCAGCTTCCACCAATACTCATCTCAGTGCCCTCATATTTTCCCAGTCAGAAGTAAGAGTAAGAAGGCATCAGATGGCTAAATGTATCTCTTGTAAAATTTTCTTTTTAAAATGACAAAACAATGACTCTTCTTATATGGGAGACTGTGAAGGTATGTCTGCTATGTAATTGGGTTTAGGTCAAATTTTCAGTCATTTTCTCTGATGGAAAAGAGAAGATGTGTGACAAAAATTTGACAGGTTACATTTTCGCACCTTTTTTTTATTATCTTATTTCATTTATAGGTCTTGTCTTTGTTTATCACAGAGAATGTAAATGTGACTACAGGCTGGACTGTAACTTTCTGATGATCACTGTTGAACTTGGAGGTTTTGCTCACTTCATATCAGTCACAACAACAAACGTTGTTTGACTTGGTGGTGTTGCTGTGTGACTTTTCCAGCTGATGATCTTTGGCTTCTTCCTGTGTGTGGATGCCTTCTTGTATGTCTTCACCCTGCTGCCCCTCAGGGTGCTGTTGGCCCTGCTCCGCCTCCTCACCCTGCCATGCTGTGGCTTCAGGTCAGAGCCTAACACACACACACACACACACACACACAGCCATATAAGAGAAGACCCTAACATTATATCCACAGATGTACATACAGACTTAAAATAAATCTATGTGTAGCCCCATGTAAGATCCAATCACATAGCTGCACACAAGCTACAGGTATAAATACACATCTATACACACTTGCAGATATGCTGGCAGCACAATTACAGCAACTCTCTTACTCATTGTCAAAATCCCAATAGTTTGTCGTCTTTGTTTGGAAACAAAGTAGTCAACAAGTCAATTTGAGAGAGGGGTGGGGGAATATTCACTGGTATTACGATTAACCTTATATCAGAGTGTGGTCCAAAGACGCACATGATTGGTCAGACAGTTTACCTGTGAATAGAATGTGTGTGATGTGACACAGATGAATGCAAATTGTTAATATCTCTCACAAATTTGTTGAGTCATTATGCCAGCCAAAGTAATGTCTGCCATGGTCATGATTAATTGTGTTGCCCTACAAAGCACATACATATAAGCAAAGAGCAAAAATAGATACATACAATTTATGCATCATGTGAATTAAATCATATTTATAGATGCACAAACACAAATACATGGATATTTATGACTCATTGAAAGTTGTGGTCAGATTATTCTGTTTTCTATATGAGTTTGATTATTTTTTTCTTCCATATACGGTAAACATATTCCCTCCAGACATTCTGTGTCTGTCCATGAATTCTTGTATACCAACTATCCAGGTTTGGCTTATTAGTGATGTACTTCTTACCAGGATTATGTTGCTGTCTACATGAAAGGAAAGCAAACTTGTTAGTTTAGGCCCGTGGATTCTGCTCTACGTACCTGGAAAATCTGATGATATTTCCAAGTCTTTAAAAGTAGGGAGTTTGTACAGAAGATGTAGAAAACAAAAATACTAGTTGTTAGTCCCAATACTCTGTGTAGATTTTAGCCAACTGTCAGTTCAGGTGTTGTGATACAATAATATGTTCTGCTATGCAGTTTTATTAACTTTAGTTTTCACTTTGAATACACATTAATCAAAATGTCAAGCAATTATACTTTTAAAAACGTACGCAATGTGGAATTTCAAAAGCAGTACAAGGCATTTGTACTCGAATCCCTGTGATGGGCACTGCCTCTCCTCCTGCCCACCTCACCCTCTCTGAATCTGTCTGATTCTCCCCTTGCCTTCCTCCCCCCCTGCAGGGCACGCACATGCCCCTACTGCAGAAGAAGCAGGTATGCTCCCACCAGCCTATCAGGGCTTTATAAATGTTATCCCTGTCCTGAACTGGCCTCCACATTTATTCACCGGTCTCTCTTCATCTCCATTGTGTCTGTTAATATACAGCTTGGCACTGCACATCATATCCCATTCTCCAAGATAAAGCAGCCATGTTGGTTCCTTATAAGTCCTGGTTTTGTTTGTTTTTTTGTTTTGTTTTTTTGGAACTCATCATGGGGAGGTTTGCTGAGAGTGCATGCTCATTCTCATCACTGTGTTGTTTGTCAGTGATACAACTGCCCATGCTCAAACTGGAGGGCTGCCTACTAAATTCAGATCTTCCACTGCTGGCCACTGAGCAGCTTTTCTGGAGCAGTTTGGAACTCATTTGCCCTGTTTAAGGGCATCTTTCTGCAGTAATTTGTAGGAGAGAAGAAACTGAAATCTCAGCTGCTCTAAAGAAGCAAATTGGCTATATTCTACTCAGCTTTCTGCTCATTTTAATCCTGTACACCAGGCTAATACAGTATGAAAGGCACATAGTGATGGCTACTTGGAATGCAGCACATAGCTGACTGCACTCAAACATAATGTTCATGTGTGTTATGGAGATAACGCTTATAGAATAGAGATTGTGAGGACTGCTTTGTGCAGGCTGCAGTGCCAGCAGGCTGCAGCAGCTTTGCATTCAGAGAGCCATGTGTTCAGAATTAGAGGCTGTATTCAGAGGTTTCTGTCTGCTAGCACCTTAACCACCTGAATACCAAAGCTACTATTTACCAACTCACATTTTTAAGAAGTGTGATGTGGTGGATTAGAACTGCAACAATAAATACATTTCTCGATTAGTCGATCAACAAACTTTGCTGACTGATTATTAAGTCATTTAACAAACAGGAATATCAAATTCTTCAGTTCAAACTTCTCAAATTTGAAAACTTTCTTTTATTGTTTCATATCAGTGAAAATTTAATATTTTTGTGCTTTAGCATTGGTGTTTTGTCTGTTGGTAAAACAAAACACAGCACTTTGTTTCACAACTTTCTGTTATTTTGTAAACGTATTGATTAATATGTTAATTATTTATTTTATTTATGTATTGTTAATTATTGATTATCCATTCAGCACTGCGCAGACACCTTCTGTTCTTTTCAGTGCACAGGAGGTGCTGTGTTGGACTGAAGCTTTTGTTATGTTGAACGACCCCCTCTTCTACATGAATGACTTCAGACCTGACCACTGGATAGAGCTATAATTTGGAAAACAAATCATAAGAAATCTTAAATATTAGGTGCATTTTCTTCATATTGGAATTCAGCCTATTTTTGCATTTTTATTTGCATTGTTTCATTTATCACATACATACAAGAGAAAACAATAATGGTCAAATGTTTTTATCAATATTCACCTCATCAGTGAATTACATGGATGAAAGAGTCCTTAATGAATTATATTGTATATTCATTGTATATTGTAGTGTATATTGTAGTGTGTACCTGTGTATTCACAGTAACATTTTTGTGGTTTTGAAGGCAATCATTGTTTTTTATTCTTTGGACAAAAAGGCACAGATGTTCTTCTCATCCTGTGCTCTTCACAGGTCTGTGCTCAGCTGCACATTGATTCAGAAGACAGTTACACTTGATTAAGCTAATTTACACATTTTTCTAAACTCAGGCCCTTTTATGTCAATTAGCTAGGAGTCAGCTCCTGAAATAGTCCAGATATCCACACCTAGTACACCCTCCACCCTGTCCCTATGAAACATGATATTTTAACTCTCTCGTGTTTTAAAACGTGTGAAGAGTGAGGAGTAGCCCCATTGATGTGATGCAAGATTAATCAACAGCAGCCAAAATGAATGAAGGTAATGATGGCTGTTAGATTAGTTCATTGTTGTCTTGCCATGTGCACTAATAAGTTGGTCAAGTACTAGTTTATGTGGTTTATGGTGATGTGGTGGAAAAACTTTGGCTGTCATTGGTGACAATAAGACACTGTTTGTCGCAGTGTGGTAAACAGCCAACAAAAACACAGTGTAATTAGGCTGTTTTAACATCCAAATCAGCAGGTAAGCATCAGAGGGTACCGTTCCTTTATTAAACTCAGTGTTAGAACAGATTCGGTCAGTAATTAGCCTGTGTGGTAAAATAGAGCAATGATAATTTTACTGCTTGTACCCTGGGGTGGTTGTAGACATATGGATCAGTCACACAGCTGATGTGGAAAATATGCAAGATGTGTTAGAATTAAGCTATCTCTGGCTCATCCCAGTTATCCCTGTCATAGTAAATAACTGGTTCTATGGATTTGTCAGCCCTCCTCTTAACATGCTCCCAGGCTGCCACTGCTATTAATTATGAAAGCTGCACATGTTTGAAACACATTATTACCCATTAAAAGACACATTTTGCTGTTCCCGCAGTATGTGACAGCTTTAGCCTGTGTGTTTTCTTCCACTCATTTGATCGTCCGACACTATTTCAAACATTTCTGTCCAAAATGCTGTACTCCTTTTGTTAAAAAAAAAAAAAGATTTATTTTCATGGAGATAGACCCTCAAACAGATATGAAGTTTTGTTATGCAGTCTGTTTGGTAGATAAGAACAACAAAGATTTAATCCCATAAGAGCAGATGTTGAACCAAAACAAAAACATATTAAAGGAGATAAATCTTATAAATGAGATGACTTTTAGAATGAAGGAGATACTAGCTTTAATATTTCATCTTGTGTATTTTGTCTTATCACTACTTGTTTCCTTTTCCTTTATGCCAGTTATCTCATTTTGAACAGAAATGATATATTTTTCCCAGTATGTGTTACCCTACTGTTTCCTTGCATGGGATGAATAGCACAGATCATTCAAAGCCAAATAACAAGCAGTAAACAGTGGTACTGGTCTGGGAGTGTATTAAATCGTGGGTCCACTCCCTCATCACTTGGACCCTTTTGCCTCACTGAATACCAGTGTTTTAGCATTATTAATGCCAAGTTTGAGAAAAAAAATGTGAGTGTCAATGTTGTAAATATATGTATGTGTTCACACAATCATAGACACTTATTAGCTTGATAAAAATGTTTGTGTTTCTCAGCGTATACAGTGGGGTCCAGCAGTATGAGCCCACTTTCTCATTTAAGTGAATGAGAAAGACTTCTGGGCCACACTGTATTTACATATGTTAAACTTTGGTTTACTGCACTGTGTATGTCAGCATGCAGGCCTGCATTCAAATATGCAAAAATGTTCTTCAGATGTCTTCTTTAAATGTCTCTAAGTATTTGTCTAGATTCCACAAGTTGATGTTTTTGTGTGTTCTTGTGTGTGCGTTGTCAGCGGGTCACGGCTGCTGCAACCAGCGCAGGTGTGTGACATGCTGAAGGGCCTGATCCTGGTGCTGTGCTTCTCCATGATGCATTATGTTGATTACTCCATGATGTACCACCTGATCAGAGGACAGTCTGTCATCAAACTGTACATTATCTACAACATGCTGGAGGTAACTCACAGTGTATACACTAATATCTGACATTTATACAGCATCGCTTCAGGCATTTACACAATATAAAAGAAACCTATTGATGCATTTTCAGTAAGTATTCTGTTATGTATCAGATTTAACAGTATAATTGTGCTTAATAGCTGTGTGTAATAATGAAATGATAAAACAGTATCCCTCTAAAGGCTAGAAAGGATGTGCCGATTAAAATACAAATGCCCTGTCAAAATTGAATAAAAATTCATAGGTTATAGGTCTTGGTCCTCGGATATTATCTTATCTCAAAAAAGAACAAACGGGATAGCAAAATTAATATAGACTTTGTTTTGGAAACAAAGTGATTACACAAACCAACTGTAGGTAAGATAAAAGTGGAAATGAACTAAACTTCTGATTGAAATACATAGTATTATCTTATTATGACCTTATCTCTGCTTCCTTTGTCAGGTGGCGGACCGCCTCTTCTCCTCCTTTGGTCAAGACATCTTGGATGCTCTGTACTGGACAGCCACAGAACCCAAAGAAAGAAAAAGAGACAGTATAGGAGTCATCCCTCACTTCTTCATGGCCGTCTTTTATGTCTGTATCCTTCTGGTTCAGTGGAAACATATTTGGGGAATTTGAGTCTTAAATGACAAGGTTTGGAGTTTTTAATGAAGGAAGTTCATCTCCTTCCAAATTTTTTTTTTTTCAACAGACGATGGACAATTACAGCATCACTTAATGCTCATATTTAACTAGTCATTTGTGAGCTCTTTATGACCACTTGAGAGGATAGATAAAGACTTGTAAATGCACCAGAAAAAACAGAATTAGCTTCATTCTTGTTTTCTTATTGCTAGACAGAAACACTGATTAAAATTGATTAGTTTTTGCTTGGTCTGGAGCAAGGATGATGAATTACAAGTGTAAACTAGTCAAGTTCAGTACACTCTAACTTATCTATAGTTTTCTTAAACTTGTGTCTCTCAATCCTACAATCAGGGCAGGTAAAGTTTTTTTTTAGTGAATACACTGTTGAGATGTTTGTATGATTAGGTTTACATCACTATACCATACTTTCTAAACATTAAGCCGAGTGGCCTTCAGTGAACAAGCGAGCAGAGGGTCTTGTTCAAGAAAATTTCACAAGGGCAAAAGTGTTGCTGTTCACAGGAGCCGTTTTCAGGCATCAAATTAGTGGTTTTGGTCAGGAGATTGTCTTTGTAACTGTTAAGTTGCATTGCTTGTAGCAAGTTGTATTTGAGTGGTATTCAGTGTTAACTTGGTTTTTAAATTAGCTTTCCTGAGCAGCTGTCCTTCAGTCCTCCATGCCATCCTCATCATGGTTCAAGCCTCCACCCTCAACGTCGCCTTCAACTCCCACAACAAGTCCCTGCTCACCATCATGATGTCCAACAACGTCAGTACACAAATATACACACATACAGTGCACATGCAGATAGGCACATGCATATGCAACCTAAGATATTATAGATTACAACAAGCTGCTTGATGGATAGTTTAAGCAGCTTCACTGTTGCATAAACAAAATATGCATGTGTGCTCACAAATTAAATTGTACTTAAATTATTTGTTAGCAGATGTGTCCCAGAAATATTGGTGATGAAATCCAGCTGCAACATTATAGTTTGTATTGTTTGTATCATAAATCCTGCTAACTGCATTTCTTTCTTTGTGTTTCTGTTCTCTTTCAAACAGTTTGTGGAGATTAAAGGAAGTGTGTTCAAGAAATTTGAGAAGAACAACTTATTCCAAATGTCCAACAGTGGTAAGATAGTCAATGTCATATACTTCAATTAAAAAACATTTTTACTATTTTTTTTTTTCCTTTCATGGATGGATGTAATAGATGTGTGACTGCCAGTACTTGATTCTGAATAAATTTTTTTAGCGCCAACTATAATAGAAATTCAAAACAGGAAACTGTCAAAGGCTTAATTCCTCATCAGGAACCTTTTATGAATCGATCAATTTAGCTTTGAAAGAAGAGTACAGACATTGCTATAGGATTGAATACATGCACGTTTCCTCTTCTATCCCCAGAGGCAGCAAGTGTTTTTATTTCAGTCACTTTAATTGTACTCTAATGACAGCAGAAGACAATAAGGCTCAATCAGCTGCCATTTCCCTCTCACTGTTCACTCAGACCTTCTATCATTGCCTGTTTGTGGAGCTGAGCTTAGTTGTAACTAACATGGTAGTATTGGTGTAGATAATGGTGTGGTAAACATTTACTGCAGTGTCTTTATATTACACTAGATGGATGTTTATAGACTGCAATACTGACCAAGATTAAAACAATTGTAAATTTTATTTCATTGCATAGTTTTTAGTTATGTGCTGCACAATTAAACTGACAAATCTGACAAATTTAAAATGCTCTTTAGCACCATTTAGGGCCACACATACAGTATACACAGCATTAGCAAACCAAGTTCATTTGCATAATATATGTCATGCAAAAGGGTAATTTAAAGTGCTCTACATAATGCATTAAAACACAAAAAGAAAAAAATAGCAAAAAAAAAACAGCAACAGCATAAATACAATAACATGCAAATTAAAGAATAGAAACCTAAAGATAATGAAAAATTTAAGAGCAGAAACATAAATACAGCAAAGAGGGGCAAAATGGTTCTGCATGGTTCTGACATCCGTGGTTCTGGGTGCATGTCTGGAAAAGTCTGAAAAAGCATTGAACAACAAAAAAAGTATTAAAAAATCTGAAATTTACTTAACAAAGGTTTTACATATTTTCTCTTGCCTGACAATTTTATCAAAAAATGAAATTATCTTACATTAACATATCTAAATGATTCATCTATTTCTGCCACTTATCCCTGATCCAGTTTGGATCGGTTTAATTAATTATTATATGATATGATAAATCGATAAATAATCTTGAGCCATATTTTCCCTGTTGGTTTTCTTTCGTTACTTTGCTCAGTCTGAGAGTCAAATAGGTATTAAATTTCAGTCTGTGCGGCATTTAAAAGATTTTTAAAAGTCTTAGAGTTCACTTGGCAAAACCTGCAGAAACCCTGATTAGGATAGGGAGTGCGGGTAAATGCAGTTCTAGTGCAGATGTGTCCTGAATGAAGATGTAGTCTTTACTAACCACATTTTCTTAGCCAGATTGTTCCAGACTTGAGAAACTGTAATTGCAAATATGATTATTTTATCCTGCAGATATCAAAGAGCGGTTTACCAGCTACGTCCTCCTGCTCATCGTCTGTCTCAGGAATATGGAGCAGTTTGCATGGAACCCAGGTAATTATTTGTCTTCATAGACTTTTTTTAATAACACAGTTATTCAATATCTACCCAAGGTGTGTTCACCATAGTTTTCTTAACACAATGGTCAGTACTTGTCATAGGTAAAAATTCATTCTTCCCTGCTGTTCCACATGAGGCACTGCTACACATTGGAAAGTCTCACCTCCTGCAAACCTCAGTGAATGAGACAGAGTAGAGTGAGGGGTGTTTCTGTGTGACAGCTTTCTGAAAACAGTCAGCTCCTCCTGACAGTCTCAAAGCCAGAAACACAGTAGATGACAGACATGGCCTGTCATCTGAAATCAAAACACTGATGTACTAATACTAGCAGAGCTTCAGCCTTCTGTTGCTGAAGAGGAATAAAAATCACAAGTCCCCTGTAAAATGTTAGTTATAATCTCTGGATTTTTTTCATGTAAACTGACATAAGCCATTGAGGTGTATACTTGTAGCATCAGAAAGTTATCAGACTTTCATTTTTTGCTTACTTAATTTGGTGTAGATTAAATTTTACAGATAAAATCACAATTTTTCTATCAGCATCATTCTACACTCGAACCATAATGACAAAGTGAAAACATGTTTTAAGAGATTTTTGCAAATCTATCAAAAATCAAGAAACTGAAATATCACATGTACAAAAGGATTAGTTGCTTATCATGCAATTAGCACTTATTTCCAAAATAGGAACAGCATTATTGTTATGGAGTTGTCTTTCTGTCCACCTGACAAATGTAAGTCTAATATTCACTCTCCTTTAAGCTCTGTTTTTGTTCTGTACCAACTCCTGAGGGAAATATCTGACTCTGAACCCTCCTACCCCCTAGTCTCTAACTGTGTCTGTGTTCTGTTTGATGGCGATCAGGTAGTGCACAGTGGGTTTTTAGAGCAAACTGCTGAAAATAACACTATGAGAGCTGTGAGACTGAACCAATACAGTGAAGTTGCAGACTGTGCAGCTGAACAATGATCTGAAATTCACTGTAAAGCTCATTAAACTGTCAAGCTGAAGTGAGCTGCAGATTCAAGTGGTAATTCTGTGTACATTCATCACTATGAGAAACCCATTTCATATTGTCACATTTTCTTTACTTTGTCATCTGATAAATTATTATAAAAAATTGGACAAGATTGTAACTTAAGTGTCAACGGTTTGAATACTGGCTCAGAAAATCTCAGTGCTTTGGAGCAAAACACCTTAATAACTACACCTAAGGTTCTAACAGAGTTAAGCTCCATCTGTTGCTCATGTTTCACTTTCATAAGAGTGGCTAACAGAAGTAGAGTGGTTGTATCTGGAGCCTAGTATTTTGTGGGCAGATTGTAGACAGTATCGAGGGATGGCTTGCGAGTGTGTGTGAGAGTGTGTACACTCTCTCAGCATAAATTACAATTAAAAATTATTTTCATTTAACACATAAAATTGCTTGTGCTCTTTCTTTCTTCAGACCATCTGTGGGTGTTGTTCCCTGATGTATTCATGGTTGTCACCTCTGAAGTTGCTGTTGACATTATTAAACACGCTTTCATCACAAAGTTCAACGACATCACTGCAGATGTAAGGACCAAACCTGATGTTTCTAATCCATTAACAACTTGTCACAGACAGTGCGTGTATAATACTGTATGTAGTCTGTTGCTTTTTCACTTTTCTCATACTCTGTTATTTTTCTTGCCCCACCCCTGCAGGTGTACAGTGAATACAGAGCCAGTCTGGCCTTCGATCTTGTCAGCAGTCGACAGAAAAATGTAAGCAAGTGTCTATTTTTCATATCACCATCATTATACTTGCATAAACAGCACTGAGCCTACGCAGCTAATCAATGCAGTTTTGTTGAGTGCTGTAATCTGTGCTCATCTGTCACTGTGTAGGCTTGTACTGACTACAGTGACTCAGTGGCCAGGAGGATGGGCTTCATCCCTCTGCCTTTGGCTGTTCTGGTAAGAGAGGCTGCAGTCTGTTGGTATTCACAAACTAAATACCAGAGGAGTTAGTCATTGGCACATAAACATTCACTAGAACTTCCTCCAAACTTTAAACTTTAATGCCTTTAAAATATCTGAAAATATCTGCTTGATGGGTCTCACTATCATTCAAATGAGATTTTTTCATCAGATTTTCAATTTATTCTGCTTTGTAACGTTTTAACAGCTTATCCGAGTGGTGATGAGCTCGGTGAAGGTGCAGGGAGCACTGTCATACACTTGTGTGTTCCTCTTTTATCTTGGGTAAGTCTTTAGTTTTGTATTGCTAATGTTATAGCAGGATATATTTGTAGATTGCCCTGCCCAGCATCCAGACTGAGGGAACTTTTAAGCCTTGTATTACTGTGCTTGTTGTACTGAGCATAGCATTTTCATCTTACATTTGCTGTATATATTTTAATCAGTTGTATAAAATAAGCTCAAGAGGAGATTTGAAAGCTAAGACTGATTTTTGTTGTCAGGGTGTTTGTGCACATTAATATGGTGATAAGATATATGCAGTTATTCACTCCCTTTCCTTATTGAAGTGCAGGCTTAAACCACTGAAAAGCAGATCAAAATCTATATTTCCATATGTTTTAATCTTAACATTGAATTAATTTAATCAATGATGAGTGAATATTTAAATGTTTTTTTAATTAGCAGTGTCAAATATGCATAGAGACTTGCACACAGACACTCATGTTCATTATACAGATATGCTTGCAGAGTCTCTTGAATGCACACTAACACATGTAGGCACTGTCATAAACACACGTTCAGAATCAGAGACATACACAGTTACATAAGCTTTAACACTGTGGCCTCACATTCTCCCTGTGCTGAGCTGCTGATAGCCTCGCTCATTCTCATTTGCCGGATCCCATCGGGCTTGTACCACTAAAGAGTTTCCCTCAGGGTGAAGAATACAATGTTGTCATCTCTAGTGCCATCTCTGGCCTTCCCCACCCCCTGATTTAAAAATAGCTCTGGCTTGACCAGAACGCTGTGCCTTGGCAAAGATTCAGCCGCGCTGACATGCTCTCAGTCCAAAACACCCTGTCACAGCGAGCGGTGGTCCACAGACCCAAATGTGTCCGTCTTTCTCTCATCACAGTGTCAGAGTTTGGGCCTTATAGCGAAGCCCAGAAACACAGAAGGATGGTGCACATCAACATCCTGGTGTCAGTGGTGGGATATGAACAGAAGCGACTGAAACCAGATGGTAGAGGAGATTCATTATAGCTGTGGCCCAGCTCGAGACAGCACTGTGACATCTCAGCACTGAATAACACCTCTTCACTTATGACTAAGTGATAATCCTCATTATTTTTTAAAGTATATGTTTTAACCCAAATGTACCAAACTTTATAACTTGGTGCTAAATAGATCAACCAAATGAATGAAAAAGCGCACAATGCAGGATGATGATTAAGACTTGTCTTTATTATTTTGCGTGTCAACATCTTCACAACATTAAGTGCTTGAGGGCTCTATAAATGAAATATATTATATGCATTATTATATTTACTCAAAGCATGTTTTCAGATTGCCAATACTGGTAATGCTTTGTCAAAGTTTTAGTTTTATTTTTCAAGAAAAAACGGTTTCATCTGTAGCCTGCTACAACTCCATAGCAGTTGTTTAAGAAAGAGAGGGAGTTTTTGATTCTTCTGGTCAGAAATGCACCCTTCTAACTGCAGCCTTCTTCCTCTGTAGGCTGGTTACACTTAAAGTGTTGAATAGTATTGTGCTCCTGGGGAAGTCGTGTGTTTACGTTAAGAGGGCCAACATGGAGGACAAACTGTTCGAGGGGCCCTCGTCCACTCCATCCTCCTCTGCGAAAAGCCCCAGCAAAGCTGACCAGCCAAGATGTTCCACTCCTTCAGGTAAACCACAGACACCTGTAGTATCAGCTCTTTGTGTAGTGCTTCGTCTGTATGATGGAATGAAACTAGAGTTTACCTATACATGTCATTTATGATTTTTTTAAAGCCTGTCAGATTTATCTTCTATAAATCCATATAAGATACTCTGAGATAACAGTGTGGTGCATGTATACATCCATGTTGTAGAATAGCTTGCAAAAAATACAAAATGTTTCTCTCAAAAAACAGCTCTTGTACAGTCATCAATATTAGAACCAGTCAAAGATTGAATTAACTTCAAGTGTATTTATAGGCCACTGCATTTTAACTAGTTTCAAACTGTAAATAGAATTAAAGTCATAAGGAGCAATCACATACCCATGTCGTGCCTTCAAATTAAATAATACTTCTGCAGCTGTAATTGAAAACATGAATGCGGTTGATTATATTCATGAACCTTCAGAGAATTATCACCTGTATCTGCAGCTCTTCTCAGCCCTCAACTCTTGAAAACTCACAGTAAGCTATCTGCTCAGCATCAAATGGCAATCTGACTCAGTGACCAGCTGGTGAACAAAGTGGAGCATTTAGCAGCATTTAGAGATTTCCGTCAGGAGTTGGTGATGACCAAAAATAGAGCTTAAAAAGAGTGAACATTGTGTTAACATTTGTCACATTGACAGAGACACAACTCAAACAATAATGTTGCTAAAGCATAGTTTTTTGTGTCTAGTTACCTTTTATAATAAACTTTCTGAGATGTTGTGTTGTTGAAACTATACTGGTCCAGACAGCTATTTATTTATTGCATAACTTGAATTACACACAGGTTTTTGATCACAAAATAAAGGCTTAAAATATTTTACATATGTAACATTTGGGTTTTAGTTTATTTTGGAGACATGAAGTGTTCACGACCAAACCAGTCTCCTTCTGCTTCTCACAAATAGATATCTAGTAAATGAGATATCCTAAATGAAAGTACTGTCTTAGCTTGAAAACTGTTATTTATATCTAACAATAATGTTGCTAGTAATGATTTACATATTATTTGACAGCTGCTTCCAGTGTTTGTCCAATGCATGCACTGTAGTTACAAAAGCAATGCTTAGCTAACTTGCTGTGCCGAAGAGAAGAATCGTGTTTATATTAACATTTTTAGGCGTTTAGCTGACACTTTAATTTACATTTTAGGTATTTAGCTGACACTTGCATCCAGACAGATTTGTCAGCAGGTAGAAGCTCAGTGTCCAGCTTTAGGCAGCTCAAACATCCCGTGTCTCTGGTGGAGCATAAATCAAACCTGTGACCTTCTGGTTGTCAAGAAGTCTCTCTAAATATCAGACACTGAGTTTGATTCAGTCAAAAACAGGTGAAAATTAATCTAGGTAGCAAAATGGTTATGGTTAACATAATGATCGTTCTTTGCATAATGCTTGTATAATGTGATGTACTCTTGTGGATATAGCTCCAACTAATCATTATTTCATTATCAATAATCGCCCAAATATTTTCTTGGTTAATCATTTTGTAGTTGTTGTATGAACTTATTTTCTGCCAGGCCGCTAATCAATTAATCTGTTAATCATTTTTCATTAATTGTGGTATTTGATCAGTATCGTGAAATAAAATTATGGTTGATGCAGCAGATACAGCATTTGGCATTTTGAGGTTTTGACCTTTGAATGTAACACTTCCAATAGGCCAGTGAGTTTCTAAAATGAAGTTTCAAAATGTGTCAAAATTGTACCAGCAGTAATTGTTATTTTAATACACTAAACTTAAATCATAAGATCAGTCTCTCTTTTGCAAGGATATAGCAAGTTCTGTGTCCACAGCACTGAGTGTTGTGGAAGATTGAGCCTTTCAGTGACAATCTAAGTTTGATGCTTCAGATTATTTTGTAGATATTACAACTAAATTATAAATTTGTTAATTGACAACCAATATGCTACTGGAGCATACATTTTTTTTCCTGTCCATTTAAATTAGCAATCAATAAATTAATCTTGAAAATGATCAGCAGATTTGTGAATGAAAACAGTTATTAGTTGCTAGACTGTCAATGAGAGTTCACAAGCCAACTCTCTGCAGAAAGAGTGAGTTGCACTCTGGAAATACTTTGGATTTGGGTCAGTAGACAGCAAAACTGTGGAACCTCGAGATAAAGTTGTATGCAAGCCTAGCCTACCATTCCAGCACTAGCACCCTGAGGACAGATCTCGAAAATATGCACCCCAATGAGCACCTATACAAGTAATTATATCTCTCATTGTATTGGTTTGTCCTCTTATGGACATAATGCTCAAAAATAGATGTGTTTTTTATAAGAAATAATAGCATGTCATTTTTGGCTAATTTTGGCAGTGTTGCAGCCCTAAATTTAATGTTATAGAAGTTAGGGCCTTTCTGTGATCAAAAACAAAAACAAGCTCCTCTTTCCTACATATAAATAATTACATATGAATTTCCTAATTAAGATTCAAGAAAATATATTGACAAACTGTTAAAGAGGTCTTGTACCTAAAATCACAGACACACACAATCAGACACACAGATTTGGAGGTGGCAGTATTTCCCTGTCATCCACAGCCAAAATCCCTGCAGTTCTTTTTCTCCCGTATGTGCCACAGATCAGCCTGCTGCGCTGAGCCAGGAGCTTTAATATGACAAAGATCCTGATGGTGCATCATGTCATATCAAACATCAAAGCTCCTGCCACTGCTTGTGTTTCAAATGAATCTGGTTTCTCAGAAAGCTTAAGGTACAGGGCTGCAACGTGTAGAGTATAAGAATAACTACTTTGAGATGGAGGCAAAATTAATGTGCATCTCTTCTTCTGCCTCCCACACATTTAGCTGCTGGGATTTGAACCAGTGACCTCAGATACCATGCTCACTTTTCTAACGTTAAACTACTTTGGTCTGTGCCTTGAGCTTCACCTGCTCTCCAGTGGATTCACTGCACAATTATGTTCATCTGCATGTCTTTGTCTTTACAATGATCTGGATTCCCATAAAACTAAGATATGCCATCTGTCTATACTGCATGTTTTTGTCCAGAGGGCAGAAATGGGTAATGAGCAGATTCTAAATCAGCCATTTCAAGCCATATGGTGGTTAACTTTTATTAAAGCTCACATATCTTCCAGAGAAGAAGTGGGGAAGTCCTGTGTGTGTGTCACTTAAATAACAGTTCTTTTATTCTTCTGTAATGTAAACACTTGAGGACTCTATACAGCACTTTATTTATAGTAAAATAGTAAAACACAGACAGAATGGGGGACTGTAAGAAATAACTAACTAAATAGAAAACATATTGTTATATGGCGCTATATAAAGAGGCTTAAATGTGAATTAATTGATTTCTTTTGACCACTTTGTCTGCAGAAGAATAAGAAAACAGTATTGGCATATTATCATGTTATCAAATTGATATGGTGAACTTGTTAGTGGACAGTTGCCTGCTGCCTCCAGTAGACCAGAGGAGAATTCATTTGGAGTTCAATATTTGTTCTCCTTTTAGCTCTGCTTTAGTCTCCACCAACTCCCAAGAAAAGTGCCTGTTTTTGTTACTAACTTTCTGTCTGCTGTTTGGTGCCGAGCAGATAGCATTTAGTCAGTTAATCAGAGTTTTTCACCGCAACAGCTGCCTGCTGCAGCTGGAAAAGAGGTTTACAAGAGTGCTGAAACTAAACCAGAGCAGTAAAGTTGACAGCATAAAACCAAAACAATGAGCTGAGAGATGCTGTAATTCTCTGTAGTGCTGAGAGGAGCTGCAGTTGGGTGATAATCCTCTATGAGTCTGCTGCTCCCAGCATCCCCTTTCACACGATGCAAAGTAATTTAATTCATTGTTAATGTAAAAATATTAATTAGAGCAGTTCCACTGACAATATAATGTAGTAATCAGACCACATTTTTTCATCCTGATATCAGAGCACCCTTCAAAACAAATGTTTCAAAGTGGTTCACAAACAAAAAGCATTAATCTTTACAAAGTATCAAACATACAATAAAAGCAAGAAAGTTATATTACAACAAAAGCATCAGTTAAGAAAAGTGAGGAAATATAAATGGGACTTAAGACTTTTTTAAAAATGCAAATAGAGTTGGATGATGTAATAGTGAAAGTTGGGCCCTGGGAACATCCAACAGGCACCGATTAGTCAACCAGAGAAGGTCTAGGTAGACTAAAATCAAAAGTTACACCTACATTTTGCATGTTGACAAAATAAATGAGCATAATGACAGTCTCATCCTGTGTGGTTTGTCATAGTGAAAAATAAGCAATACATCATCATGTCAGAATTTTATAGAATTTGCCATGGTAAGCCAGGGTTGTCAAACAAATAAGAAATAATATGAAGTATGCTTGCATCAGTTCAGAAGCAACCCATGTAGCCTAATCATAAAATATGTTGCTGACATTACTCCATTCATTTTCAGTATCTCAACTAAACCAATGCCAAAGCAATAAATAAATCAGAGAAAGTGAGTTGGGTGTGTGCTTCATCAACACCTATACTTTATTATGAAGTCTTAGCTGATTCAACACTGAATTATTTAGGCAGAATTGAACATAATACTGAATCAAACCAAAACCACACATTTTCTAATATTCTGTTTGCCTCCAGTGTCTGTTTTCATGGCCACTATCATATTTGAAACCCTTTTTAATGCCTCACTCAAACACACATATATACACACTCTCTATATACTTGGTGTGTTGCAGTAGCTCTGTCTGCAGTAAGAATTGGAAGTTTGTTGTAGCCAGATAGCCCAGGGCTGGGCGTTGTCTCTGTGGACAGACTTGTTAATATCCAACGCTGCTTCGCTCAATTCTCTCTGATATGATGAATTATTCTGTTTGGTTGATTTTCCTAATGTAATACTCACTGTGTGCTAAAAGTTAAAAGGCTTTGCAGTGTTTTCTCTTAATATAATGCAGTGGATTATTACAAACCAACTGTACTTCTGTATGTTGAGTGTCAGCTTCCTTTTCTGGCTACATTTCATTGTTTTCCTGCTTTGAAAGTGAGCAGTCAGGTGGGTGTAGGTTGTCTGAGTCACTTCCTGTCACTTAACCCAGAACAACTACAGTCGGTCCGTTACAGGCTGGAAATTGCTGCTCTAAGACAGCACATCCCCTTCTTCCATGTTCCACCTTCTTTCTCTTCTTGTTCTAAATTATAGAAAAATAATAAGTCTTTCAGGCACTCTTGCTTCTGCGTTTAACATCCCTATATGTTAGATGATGCAGGAGTCACCATCAGTTTGTGGTCCTCTTAATACAGATCTAACAGGCAGTGGGAGAATACTTTTACCTCCTTTTGATGCTCCTTATGACCCATGAAACAGAAACCCACAAAATGTACAGGACAGATACATGGAGGGGAATTGTTTCACTTTTTGTTCTTATGTTGTAACAGCAGATTACATCCAGTTTAGCACTAAAACAAGTCAACTAATCAATTAATTGATTGAAAATTGATTCAGTGTCCCTTGTTCATGTCTGTCTAGCAGATTAATATAAAAAATATATGAATATAAATTGCATTGGATGGAGTTGCGTGGACTTAATTTGGGTGCAGTGGCTTCCTGGCATCTCCACTGGCGGCCTGGCGACTTCAGTGAAATCAGTGACAGCAGGACTCTGAGATTTTGGACAGAGCTAGGCTAGCAGTTCCCCCCCTGCGTGCAGTCTCTATGCTAAGCTAAGCAAATGAATTTCCAGCTCCAGCTCCATAGTTCATGCAATCAATCTTCTCATCTAATACTCAGCAAGAAAGCAAGAAAGCAAATCAGCCTATTTCCCAAAAATGTTGAAATGTTATAATCAGGTTTTTAAAGAATCTGTTTTTGTATTTGCACATTCAAACTTCATATTCCGTGGATAAACCCTTATCATTGCGAATACTCTGAAAGAAACCAGGACACTGTTGCATGTATACATCTTATCTAGGTTTCTGAAAGCTGCTAACTACCTGCACAGGTGCATCTTCAGACACGTGACGTAACAGAAGCGCAAACAATGGCGACAGCAAGAGCACCTCACATTTAAAGCAACCAAGAATTCACTCATCCATATGTTGTCATTTAACTTTTTTCCCTCACTACTCTTTACAGGTGAATCCAAAGTGGAGCAGATCCCAGTCACACCCTGCAGCCCACCATCATCCTCCCCTTCTTCCTCTGTGACCACCCAGCCAACTCCCAGGACTGACTTGTTTCCTCCACTGCCTACCAACACCTCTCCTGCTGGACCAGCAAGCCGTCCTCCAACTCCACCACCTGAACCTGAACAACCTGCAGCCTCACTCCCCAAAGAAGAGGAAGAGGAAGCACAGGCAGCCTCTGAACTGAAGCACAGGATTCCCAATAAAGACCTGCTGGAGATCGACCGTTTCACAATCTGTGGTAACCGCATTGACTGACCAGCAGCAGCCGCTGATGTAGCGATTAACCACTCAGGAAAGACGGAGAGCAGAGGCCTCTCAGCCGAGCTCTCCTGGCCAACAGCAGCAGAAAGCTGAGTATTTATTAGAATCAGTCGCAATACAGTAGGTTATTGTGAACACGGACACAGTGTGAGACAGTCCTGCTGTTTGCTGAAGCCTGAAGTCAAGCAGTTTGACAAAGAAAACAGCAGGAGAGAGCTGGTGTGAGTGTGGCAGCCCTGTCATCAGGATAAAATGGCATCTGTCAGCGTGTGTGGAGGTGTGACGATGGTTCAATATTTAGAGTGAGAGTGTGTGATGCAGCGCATGTGTGAGCACACAAGCACTTCCTGTGTCAGCAGCACCGGGACCAGAAGATGAGAAGTTTCTCAGTTCGCTTAGCAGCCAGAAAACAGTCAAACTTCCAAACTCTTATAAAAAAGTTAACACCTGAGTTTTTTAAATTGCATCAAGTGTTTCCTTTTTCCTCAAAAAAGATAAAACAAGTAGGGTTCTTATTTTTATTTTTGTCTAACACCAACCCAATTTTAAAATGTAGAAAGCCTTCTAAGAGGTTCCTTCCACAAGGAACTTTAAGCCAGTGGTTCCCAACCTGAGGGTCAGGTCCCCCACAAGAGGTCATAAGATAAATGTGTTACAAGGTGAATGCAGAAAAAACATATTTCTGCTACACAGAATTATGTTTAATTAGACTTTCCTCTATTGTTTACAATTTTTCTTTGACCTTTTTGGGTCTAAAAATTATTAAACAGAAAAGAACAACAAAAATGAACTCTTTAGGCTGAATTGGTCACAACAGGTTCACGTGCAACTGGTAATGAGGAGCTGCAAACAGACATTGATTTGTTTCAAAGGGTCAAGAGCCAAAAAGGTTGGGAAACACTGCAATAAGCAGTCACACACTGGTCCCATTTACTGCTCAGTTTAAATGAAGACTAAAGTTTATACCTCAGTGGGACTAGTTTGCATTTTAAAACAAGGCATCTTTTTACTTTCCAGTAATGGTGTTACAAACATAACTAACAACAGTGACTTTTAAAGTACAGCTTGAAGTGGAGCTTTTCGTTTATACAGCCAACAGATAAAGTCATTTGCAGCCCACACGGAGCCTTTAGCAACTAAGAGACCTTTAATTAAAAGACCAGTCAGCGTATAACAACAGAAGCTGCTGGTCAAAGCTGCTGCTTCTACCAGCCGCTCACAGACTGATTTCCTTCAGACTTCATAGTAAGAAAGTACATCGTTTTCGCTTTGTCCCCCAGGACTAACATAGAATGAGTGTGATTTTGTTTGCGAAATTGTATTTAATTTGTATTTAATTATTGATTACTTTTGGTCTGGAGAATGTTTGCACTGATGGACCGTATTGTCTTAAATACGACAGGTCATGTTTCTCATTTGACTCTCAAGTAATGTTCTAATGTTTACATCTTAGAAAAATAGAAGCAATATTTCCACAACAGAATGCCTTTTTTGCATGTGTGTTTTACATTTTGTCAACTGACCTAGTGAAGTTATCTGCTATGATTTAAACTTTTATTTTGCAATGAAAAGTCTATACAGACAATATATAACAGGCCAGTTATATATCATCAAGTTTTGATCTGTCGCCCATGTTTGTAATTGAGTGTAAACAAAATATAATATATTATTCTTTCTAACATTATATATCAGAGTGCTATAATCAAAGTCAGGATATAAAGTTCCTGCAGCCATGCCAAATACTTCAGTTATGTCAGAGAATCTCATCTAAACTTGTTAAGATCAGATTAATGGTACTTCATGTAGCATCTTATGGTTCCTGCCATCTGTACATACTGTTATACTTGGAGTTTTTTTCCTTTCAGCTGTTCCACAGTGACAGTTTTGCGCATCAAGCTAAGTATTTTAAACAGAATTATAAAGACAAGTACAACCAACTGGTATAAGATCAAAAATTATTGCAACCATCTAGAAATCAATTCTTATAAAGTTCCATTTCTTTCTGGTGCACTCTTCTTATCACTCTCAATTTATTTGAGAATTTAAAAGGTACTTTACTGCCCTGTTAACGAGACACACATGTATTAACAACAATATATTTAAAGTTATCGCAATGTAAAGTGGAGCCTCATGTTTTACTTTAAGAAGAAAAAAGATGTATATATTGTTTACACATATCAGCATTGATTTAATTCTATTTGGGAGAAAAAAAGCTGTTTATAATGTTCATTACCATTGTAATAAGGAAAATAGTTCTATTTTTGGAGCTGCCAGTTGTGATATGATATTTTTTGCGTGTGAAATCTGACTCTTCTCAGTCATGTAGTTTTGCCAAATGTCTCGTCTCCACTGGCCTGAACTCAGCCTTGTTGTGGTCGGTCGGGCTTAAAGTCTCTACTGTCCGCTGGTTGAGCCTTACTGGTCCCAGTCTGTACCTGGCTGAACCATAACTGGACCCGGCTGAGCTCTACTGAGTGGAGATGAGGCAGAAGTGTTCTTATGCAAGCTGCGATGGTCCAATACACTGCCTGCTTTGTTTCATCAGTTTGGTTCCTTATTTAATTCCTACCTTGATAATGTATGAAAATGCTCTCTTTTGGAATAATAAAAAATTGTTTCTAAAGTGTGTTTTAATCGAACTATGCAGTAGAACAATTATGCAGAGCTACAATATTCATTGTCTCTTTGATGATATCCCACATGTTTGCTGTCGCAGTCTCTCCTTTTTTTAGAAGCTGATTTGGAAATTTTGAGCCTCAGACTGTGCTGCGGTCAGTCCAAATTTGGAGTCACAGTTAGACAAACTTCCTACAGATGTGATACTCTGACTTCAGTTTTATTCTGCTACAGTGTCAGTAAGTTTCATTTCCTTCCCCTAACGCAGTTCCTGGGATTACTCAGACAGTAACTCAGTCATTTGACTTGTCTGGATCCTCCACGTTACAGAGTTTTTTCACGAGTCTGGAAAAACAGGAAATCTGCCAAAGATTTTACATCTTATAAAATTGTAGAATTTAGAAACAGCTGTATGAAGAAACTACTTAATGTTGTTTTGTTCAGGTGCACAAATAAATAAAGAAAAGTTTAATACTCACAGCCAAGTCTGTCTGCCCTGGCAATCGTTCCTCTCCTAGAGAACAAAAACAGCTGAAATTTCCTGTACAAAAAGCACATGTGAAACACTCAGTTGCCAGTTTATTAGGTACACCTAGCTAAGACTAATGCAGGCTAATACAGCAGTCCTGCAATAAATCCTCCATCCTGAAGATTTCAATGCTCAGTTTCTGTTTAAACAGTTTTTGATGGTGTTGATTCAAATTTATGGTCATTTTGGGGATGTAGTTTGTTGAGCTGTTTAAGCGTTTCTGTTATTTAGCATAGTTATTGATATAAATGGGATGGACAATGTAATAAAAAAACAAAAACTGAACATCATGACAACAACCCTCATGAAGGGAGGATGTCCTGCAGGACCGTTGTATTAGTCAGCATTAGTTTTAAATAGACTTACCTCATAAACTGGTGTATATAACTCTAACATGTGAAACATAATTTAATATGTGATAAACCAAATGTGAAATGTTACATCTGTGTGACTTGGTCAATGAAGAAACAGTGTTCCACATGAGAAAAACGTGAAATGTGGACATGTTATAAATTTGCATGCTTTTTTGTCATGGTGAAAATAGATAATGTACAGTAAACGAATCTAACACTGTGTCACATGCTCTGTGTGAGACATCTAAAAGCTCTGGGAAAGTGGCCCTTGAGCTGGAATTGTTTTCCAAGGTCAATAATGAGCTTTCATGCTGATCATTTGAAGCCAACACAGATAAGAAAAAAGTACCATGAATAAAAATCAGAGCAGCTACTGAGCTTGCAGGTCAACAGAGAAAACTCCATCTGCTAGTGAAAACCATGTGGTATGGCTAAAAGCTCTGGAAAAAGCTACTAAGTACAGCTGGAGATTGTATTGTTTTGTCAAACTATATGAATCTATGTATTTTCTGCTGTTGGACATATATCAGATACAGGATTTTATGTCTTTGGTGTGATAACAGGAAAGTAGTAAAGGTCTTTTTTACTGCCAGTAAGCTGAGGTTTACACCGCCAATGACCTCACCGGTCCTGAGGCAGAGCTGCACAGTATCTGCTGAGGAGGTGAGGTCAGGTAGAGTAAATCTGCAGCAGACATTCTTAGAGGGCTAATCTCCTTATACTACTCAGGACTGAGACGAACTTCAGCTATGTCACCGCTACCGGGAAGTCGTCTCGACACGGGATGACAGTAGTAGTAGTACTTGGAGAGAGTCCAGCACGTCAGAGTTTTCAGATGATATAATGGGAGTTGTGATACAAGTTTGAGGAAGCAGAATGAGAGCGAAAAAAGACGACAAAATAAATTACAAGGAGGAAGACTGAAATATCAGCAACATACGCAAGACTAATTAACAAGTAGAGAAAATTAATTAAGCTCTGTAAGTGATGATAGGGCTACACTGTATTTTGATTTTCCATTTGTGTGATTTTGTGTACATTTTAATCAGAGTTCTTTTTAGCCAAACTTACACTCCGAGATTCTTTTCTTTTGACTCAACCAACAAAGTCTGTCCTCAACCAGTCATATTTCCTGCTTCAGTGAATGAAAAGTGGCTGCACAGCTAGACATCCCATGTGCCCCTCTGCAGGTCTAATGAGTGTGTGATCAGTGAAGAAAGGTGATCAAAGGTTTCCAAACAGGAGCCCCCCTTGTCTCCAGGAGCCGGGGCCCCATGTACTCCTGAGAGAGGACAAGGATGTTATTGTGCAGAGAGACAGAGGGAAAACCCACCTGATCCCTGCTCCACCAATCACAATGCACCTCTGGGCTGCACCTCAGGTATCCTCTGTCTGCCCTCTGGGTGAAGAAGAGGTCAAAGGTCGGGAAGAAAGAGAGTACCTGTTAGGAGGACAGATGGAAAGTGTGGTTTAGGGGGATGTGGTTCTGAAATGTATAATGTACTGCAGAACAAGGAGCTGCATCCTTTCTAAAATGTAACCAAAGAATTCGCTTGTAGACAAAATAAAACATCCACTAATTGAACTTCAGGTGATACTCACTTAAATTTTTGGCTGACGAGTTCCATTCCTCTAACAGCCTGAATAAAAACTGACTCGGGTGATCAAACTAGAAATAAAAGCTCTGCATTCAGTTACCGAGGACTACACACGTATGATGAGCAATATACGGCTTAAGCATCAAAACTACTCATAATGTAGGTTATTTTATATTATACAGGTAATAATTTGACTGATGTATTGACGTGTAAACACTATATTTAGCTGCTCGAGGCTGAGCAGCTCATTTTACCTATTTAATCTACTAATGCACAGTCAATTCTATAAAAAGATATTTATTTTACAGAATTAGACAGAAATACTCAGGTATAGTACAAGCAAGAAAGTAACTAAGAGCATTTACTCAAGAGTAAATTCAGGTAACTTTCTTTCTGCAGAAATATTGTGCTTTTTACTTGTCAACTGTTGTTAGGCTACTTGTTATTTTGCAAATTCACAGTTCACATATAAAACGTATGATCATCTTATTAAAAATAAATTATGCTACAGTATTAAATTGTTAAAATCATCTACACATCAACAGCTTACTTGTTAATGTATCAGTGATACTATCCAATAATATGACTACAGTTATTTTGACAGTTCTTTGACAGTTTAACTAGATTTTCTCATTATACTTTCATAGTTTTACTTGAGTACATTTTTTAACGTGGGACTTGTTAAAGAATTTTTCCAGTGTATTGATGTAGAAGATCTGAATACTTGTTTCACCATTAAGTCCAAGTTCCTCAAGATAAAAGGTGCAGTAGTTCAGTTACTGTACTCAGTCAGGCTTCATTCCTCCACCTCCTATTTCCCTTAGAGAGTTCAGTCAGCTCAGTTGACCCGCGGTGATGAATGATGAAGGTTTGTTTTTTTTCCTCAGACTGTTAAGAGCCATCGGAGACCTCGGATATTGAAACACAAGCTGTTGCTACTCTCTCCATCCATGCTCCTCTCCCGGCAGGAGGAGCGCTTCCCCCTGGGCCAGTCCTCCCTGTGTAGACGCGGCGGCGGCGGCGGCGGCGGCGGCGCGCACCCCCGCCCGCTCCCGTGACGCACAGATGCTGGAGTGGTAGCGACAGGCGCGCTCATCTCGATGGGACTGAAGACCGGAGAAGGGGGGAGGAGATCACCCGGTTCGCGTCCGTCAGGGAGCCTCAGACCGTGGGGAACGATGCTCGTAAAGAGTCTCTCCGCGGGCAGCAGGACTTAGAAAGCTGCGGTCCATCCACCCGGACACTTTTTGCGTTTACTCTCTCGCCTTCTCCTTTGATAAGGAAGAGAAGATTCCGGGCAGGCACCTTGCAGCACACGTTCATCTTTATTTAACCCCAGTTGATCGAGCAGTCGGGGTTCTCGTTTGGGCACGATGTGGAAGACCGGGATCCTCCTGCTGCTGGGGGTGCTCTCAGCGTCCGGAGAACTCCAGCAAGAGACGGAGCCGCGGAGACTTCCACCCCCGGGAAAGTTGGATTTCGGTTATGTGCCTGCGGGAGTTTACGAGACACTGGCCCATTACGAACCGGGACCGATAGGGATCCTGTTCCACATGGTGCACACTTTTCTGTATGTGGTGCAACCCAACGCTTTCCCACAAGGTAAGACTCCCCGTCCAGGCTCACAGCCTAACATACAGATGAAATCCCTGATTGGGGATTGACAGGTATTTCAAGGGGATGCAACAGGGAATAATCACTTCTGGAAGCATTGAATCAATCTGGCCACACCGTCACTGATTAACAGACCGGTCCTGTGGGACCGGTTGGCTTCTGGAATAATATACAAACCAGATCAACTGTATTAGGTTCAAATAGATTTACTTTACTTTTAATGAGCGGTTCTGAGTCAACAGAGCCCTCCTCCAGTGCTTCTGATGGAAAGTGTCCAGTCGCGGATGCGTGGCCCTTGTGTGCGTCACGTCCCTCCACACAGCGCGCCTTTTGATTTGCGCGCACATGAAGGTGGCGTTTCTGCCCGCGGCGCACTTTGTGTCCTGATTATTACAATTAATGAACCTCTTGCTGACATATTCTCTCAGATTTCTTTTTATTTTTTTGCCTGGATGAGGGAGCGAATGTTTGATGGAGCACCCACACACCCAGAAAGCGTCAGCGCAAGCGGTTCTACATTTAATGCAATTAGACCTGACTGCTTAACCAAACACACATGAGGTGTGTGTGTGTTTAATTGGGCAGTGGATGCTCAAAACATGCGCTTTCCCCTCCATGCGTCACAGTCTGTGTCCATACTACAGCGGAACATTCTGCAGATTAACAGCTCTCTGAGTCACCTTGTTAATTGGGTAATCCCATAAGCCCCTGCGCCATATGTTGTTGGCCTTTTTAGTTTCCAGTTTGTCACCAGCACTCAGGGGTCTAATCCTATGGAGCAGACAGACCACTGCCCAGTGAGGCTGTTAGTTCATTCATGGGTGCGTCAACCAAATGATGCAACACTAAGAGTTGCAATCATGTGGAAATTGCTGGTCCGTACACAATAGTTCAGCTGCTCGTAAACACTTTTGAGAGGCTATAGTTTTGTCATTCCTTTGATTAGAAAAGGCCCAGAAGGATTCATTATTATGTTTGGGTTCATCAGATTCTAGATGGCGTAAGCAAAGGCCATCTGCTTATTAATATTAGCAGGACATGCGAGGATGTTTAGCACGGCACATTCAGTGATCTGTCAGATGTGGTTTGATGTTTTCAGGCTGGTTTGCAGCAAAGCACTGGGAGATGCAGAGCCTGTCTTTTCTGCAACGACATGTTGCAGGAATTCCCTCTGCGCTCTGCCATTTGATGGAAAACATAACTTGGAGTCACAATAGAATCTATAAGACAAGTGAGGAAAAGAATCTGTGAATCGTTTCCACTCCAGTGGTTTGTGACTGGAGGTGGTGCAGATGTCGGAGTGGAGCTGTGTTTATATTGGGTGGATGTTCCGCCTGTGGTGAGCCGCTGTGTTAGCCTTCGTCCAGTAGACATTTAAAGAATGAATCACTGAATCCTCAAGCAAAAAAACTGCAAAAAAATCATCTTCTAAAATCTTAGTCAGTCTTTAATGGGACAGTTCACCCAAAGAAAACATTAACGTGGCATTTGGACTCAACAGCAACATCTCTTTCAGAGTATAGTTCAATGAAAACAGATCTGACCGTGAACAGTTCCTCTTCCTGTGCAGAAACAGCGAGTTGACAGTTGTTCACAATGAGATCAGGACTATTCTAACGCAATTTACTATGGTTACACGATCGCAGTTGTTTAGTCTATAAAATGTGACAAAATAGTAAAATGCTCATCACAGCCTCGAAGATGCAAATATGACAACTTCAGCTGGCTTGTTTCCTTCAACCAAGTCGAGTCCAGAATCCACAGATATCGAATTTACAGCAATAATAATAACAATCAAACAAAAAAAGAGAAAATCACCACATTTGAGAAGCTAGAACCTGTGAAATTTCTGGGGTTTTATGCTTGATAAACAACCTTATAAAATAGTGAAAAGAGGCTAAATATTTGCAGATTTCAGCCTCTGAAATTACTGTCATCATCAAATGATTTATGAAATGTCACTATCAACTGATTATTAAGAGCTTTTTTGACTTTTGGATGAACAAAAGACATTTGAAGATTTTAACTTGAGCTTTCGTGTCACCAGAGAGCCCTGACAAATTGATTTTTCAACTGTAAAATTTTCCTCTCAGCGTTTCTCTAGGACAAAAGAAATAAAAAAAATCTAAGGGATCAAGATTGTTTATGTTCATGGAAAAAAAAAGATGTCCAATATGTTGTTAGATTTTCTAAAACTCCTAACCATCAATATCATTATTGGCCTTCAAAATGCAGTAACATCTGGATTATAAAACTTAAGATATTAATTGGGCCTGAGGTTGGGGCTGTCTTATCAGAAAACACTATATTTAGACAGCGCTGATAAAGTTTTGGAGGTTTAAGCACCACAGTGTTCAGCTGCATACAGTATCTCTACACTCTGTACACAGTATCACCCCAAAATTACCAAGAGGAAAGGTTCACACACTAAGTAAAAATAAAATATTCCTAACATACATATACAGAATTCAATCTGCCTGTTATATCGCCCTGACCCCAGGAACGACTCTGTTAGTTGAACATTATGTTGCTGTGTAATTAGCAACACCCCATCATCACGTCTTCAACAATCACCGCCTGGCATTTTACATTGTGAAACGTCTTTATCATGTCATGAATGTTTGATGCAGTCGACTGATGCGTTCATTCTCTGTATCAAACTGTCGCAGCGGTGCGCGGGCTCCGAGCTCGTAGGAGGTGTTATTAGCAAAGAAGCAACAAATGTCTATCACCGACACCCACACAAAGCAAATGAACAGTGACATATTCTCTCTAACATTTTTTAACGGCTTTTCACTGCAGTGTGGAAGCCCGCAGGAGCCAGCCCACCCCCCGGCCTCCCTCCCTCACACCTACCCACACTCTCACCAACACACAACTGCTACATGCCAACACACAGGCTGATATACAGGATCATAAGCCCTTTTCAGACAGGGGATATGTAACATTGCTGGCTTTATGAAGCTGTTACAGTAATGGCCTTTTGACGTTGGGACACAGGTGACTTATGTAAATGTTCACCCTTTATTCAGGTATGACAGGACTTTAATGGAAACTGCTGTTGTGCGATATTTGGCACCTGATGTGCGCGAGGAAGCAGAATCGCTTCTGGGAAACAGCTGCGAGTTGAAAAGTTTAATGATATGAAGGAAGAAAAGCATTTTCTGTTCCCTCACAAACTGCATCACTGATGGATTTTAAGACTTCATTTCGCTGTTGAAGCCCTAACCAATGACCATGGTGAGCAGAAGGGACGCTCGCCCTTGGGACTCACATTTAATCCCCGTTTGCTCACGTTCTGTATGTGTGTGTATTTGACTGGGTTTTCATTTATTCATCCTTGCAGTTGGCAGGGATGGAAGTTTAAAATAAGGAAGGGGCTGGCTGAACAAGGTTTTTAGCCATGCAAGGCAAGGCTGTAATCCACCACCTCAGTCCACACTCAAATATCTCAGCAACTACTGAATGAAGTTTTTGTCAAAGAGGTGCATGGTTTTAATTAGATTTAGATTTTAAGGCATTTCTTTGCCAAGTAAGATTCACAAGGAGTAAGAAGTGATGCTGTGTTTTGCTCAAGGACACAAGAAAACAGAACTGTGGATGGGTACACATCAGAAGACAGTGGCCTTCAGCTCTAAGGAACTTATGGCTCTGCCCAAACTAATTAATAATAACAATAAATCACATAACATATTGATGTGATTTAAGGCCTCTCCGATTCCTTTTTTTATGTAGTGTAATTAATCTCTTTGTAAGTCAGCCATCACTTGAGAATAGAGGTGCATTAAGCTCCTTCTGCAGCTTTAACTGTATCATTTCATGCCCGTGGCTGAGCACAGCTGGGGAGATGATGCCAGCCACTGTTGTGCAGCAGATCCCCGTTGGAAAATGTTTCTCATTAGTGTCTGTGCTCCCTCTTCTCGAGAAACCACGCCTAGATAGAATTCAGACAACAGAGGACTGGTGAAATTCTGGCATTAATTCAAGGAAAGTAACAGTTGCCAGGGAAACCCCATCGGCAGGGATCATGGCTGGCGTGTTTTGGTTCACCTCGCTTGCTTATGCGTATCTCACTGCACCAAGTGTGATCAAAGGTAAAATATCATGGTGCAATTTGCAAGGTGGATTCGTACAGCTCAGGTTATATGATCTCCCCTCATGTTTGTTATTTAACTCTCATCAAAAGGGAGTCCAGAGTGTTTTTTTTCTCCATCACAGAGGCATAAGGGGACTTTGGTGTTCACTGAAGGACATGCAGACATGAAAGAAACTGAAGAGGAAACACTTCAAAAGATTTCTAACCAAGGACAAAGCAGAGATCGAAATGCTTCGTGAAGTGCATCAGAAATCTAGTTGAATTATAAAGTAGCAGACATTTTGTTTTGTTTTTTTGTCTTTCATCTTCTGAAGAGGAAATACTTACAAAACATGGACCTTTATCAGGTTAAATACTCATAAATCTCAACTATACTGGAGAGTAAGGCTCAAACTATTGAATGTTTGCTCTCGTGTTTTTGATTTTAGTTTCCTGGATGGTTGTATACCAGCACAAGGTTTGTTGAGACTTAACATTGCTCTGAGTAGCAAGCCTGAAGTTGCTAAATATCGACGCAAAGTAGCGCTATAAATATTGAAGGTCAAATATAAAAACATGTTTGCAGTGCACTGTCACAAAGTTGGGAGATTTGCAAGAGACACATTTAAAAAACAAGGAGATGTCCTGACTGTTAGACCTGAGGCAGTGTTGGCTTCAAGGAAAGGGAAGCAGGCTTGTGAGGTGGGGAACGTGAGGAAGCTCCAGTGGACCTGCTCAGTGTCTCAGGGTGGCTCCTACGTTTCCCATCATTGCCTAACTCAACAGTATATTTTGTTGAGGGATGTTCAGTGAAACTGTTCTACACGGAGCCCCAACACAGGATGTGATGTCGTATTTCTGCTGCAGGTAAATAAATAAATAAACTCAGATCTGTCACAAAATGTAAACAGTGTATAAGAGCAACGCTACAGTTTGTAGTCTGCTAGTGTGAGTATGTGCTAAATATGGTGACAAAACAAGCTAAAATGCCAGCTTTTCCATTTCCATAGTTCTGGTTACAAACAAAAGTGAATGGGAAACAGAAAATATTCATAGGACAGAAGTGTACTGTAGCTTTAACTTTAGATTTCTCCTGCTTGGTAAACAAGTTCATCCCCTCCAGTTAACACGGGCTTTCTGCTAGACATTTTTATGTGATCAGCTTTATTTTGTCAGACTTACGAAGTTTTCACAGGCTGAGTCGTAGCTTAATGTGGCCTCTACATAAACTCCAATAGGGCTCCTTCCACCAAGAACTCAGGTATATAAAAGCATCCAAAACAACCACATCAATTATTGTTTACACTTACGTAGTTCTACAAATGAGAACATGATATCATAATTTTTGCTTATAATTTATTTCTAAAGCATGTTAACACCATTATAGCCTATTAAACTAAACAAGAACCAATTACAAGCATGGCAAATCACTGCTAGTGGATTACACTGCACGCTGAGCCTTTTTAGCATTTTACAGCTAAAGTGGAAATGTCAAGAAATTATGAGCCTGTGTGTCTTCAGCTGTAATATTAAGTCTCTCATTTTGTTCAGTGACACAGATGTAGCCTGCCTGTACTAAGTCTGATTGTGCATTGAAATTAATGTTTTTAGCATCCAGTACAGCAGCCAGGTCACATTAATTTGTGCAAGACTAATTTTACATTAGCATTGCATCCATTTTGCAGTTTTGGAGGCTGCTTAGTAGCCAAGTAAGATCACTTTTATGCAGATGAGAGGAAAGTTTGTCAGGATTTCACTTTAGTTTGGTTGTGGTGATTTAACCTTGAACACAGCTAAGACCATCAACTCTCCAGAGTTCAATTTAAATGCACCAAAAATCCTGAATAGAAATTTGAAGTTAAAAAATGAATTGCTTTCGCCCAGAGCGTGCCCACAGCTCAGTCATAGTACATGAGGATGAGCGGTTGACTCTGCAGGCATTGTCAGGCCACAGTTTGGCTGTTAAGTGATTAAAGTGAGTGTTCTTCAACTGGAAGGTCACGGCTTGAGTCCCTTGACAACGAGCATCTGCTGTGCTGAAGTATCTGTGAGCAACACAGTCTACTTCTGACCCTGCACTTAAACAATTCAATGGAAAAGGGCATCTGGAAACACAAATGTTGTAGTTGGTGGTGTTATTGGAAAGAAGGGAAACTAAGTCATGAGAAATTATTTTTCACCATTTTTACACCCAGTTGCAAACATTTTCCTAATTAGAGAATCTGCACATATGTGGAGATTACCATTAGATGCTGTGATGATCCCCCAAAAGGGCTTAAATTTGCAATCATAATGTTTGGCAGATCTGAATCATTTCTCCATTCATAATATCCAAAAAAAAAGTGGATACACCAATGACTTACAGAAGCTTGTGCTGAAATCAGGGGCTGCTTCTTTATTTTGCTATTTCTCTCATTACCAAGAGCCCAGCTGAAAAAGTGGGGTACATCACAGCACAGATCACCTCACTGCAGACGTGTTTTAATCTGACTGTGACCACTGCATCATTGTCAAGTTAGCACAATATGTTGGAATATAAAGTCAAGCAGGAACTATCAGCTGTATCAATCCTAAAAAATATTATGATTAGGTTTAACCAGCTCATAGTAAATCCTAGTACCTGTGTCTTCCGGAGTGGGATATTCCTGCTGGGGCAGTGGGAGCTTTTAGTGGGTGCATGAGGGTTAAAAGGTAACATTGGCTTCAACTGTGCATATAGACCCACCTATATTTTCCAGAGTAGAGAGCAGTTTGTGGAGAGCTTGTTGCAGATGGCACTCATAGTTCAGCAGCACATTCAGACCAGCCAAGGCCATCTGGGGGAAAAAAACACAAGGGAGAAAGAGACACTGCATAACTTGTTTGTGTCAGGTTGTATACTACAACTCTGAACAGTTCTCATGGTGGTAACAGTGAGCTGAAATCCTGACCTGACCTCCTCACGAGCCTCTGTTCCACTAGTGTCTGTAACACAGTACAGTCTATGACTGAGTGAGTGTTTACTACAGCACTTCAGTACTTGCTGTTAGAAGTTGAACTCTAATGAATTTCAACCAGACAAAAGCTACAGCGCCTGTGAAAATTTACCAAAACAGCAACACAGATGCATCAACATCACGTCATCATAACTAGGTTTTGTACAAAATATCTGTACTCACTCACTTTTAATATCATTTTTTCAACTTTTTAACTGATATTAGTGAACAAAAATATAAATGCAACACGTTGGTTTTAGTTTCCATTATTCATTAGTTCAAAAAAACAATCTCAGACTTCTTCTATACTCTCTCTTAATTAATCATGTACTTTACCTTATTTTCTTGCATTCATTCAATATGCAAATGATAACGTATAATCAATCAAGGTTGTTGTGATTAGAAAGCAAAGCCATTAATTTTTTTTAACAAGAATAGACTAGAATATAATTGTGTCTGCATGAGAGATATATTTTCTCCTTTTCATGCCCTGGAGATGTGCTTCAGAAACACTGGAGTATAGAAGAGTGTGGGACAGGAATATGTTTTGATCCTCGGCCCTCCGTGAGATCAGCAGCCAGACAGTTAATTTTGACTGAGGTGGAAAACACCCAGAACTGGAGATAATGGTGTCAGGATTCAGCGGTACAGACAGGAGGGAGAATACCTAGAATTAGGCCCACAATAGGTGGAGTAAGGAAGGGTGTAAGAGATGATGCAGAGCAGAAACAGGTCAGTCAGTTCCCATGGGATCTGACTGGCATTATTGCTTAGTTTTGATTTTATGCAATAAACCTACTTCACATTGACCTTAATGAACTGCTAGAGTTTTATTGGAACTACGAATCATGTGGGTGAGGGTCTGAACTCATCTGGCCTGGGTGAAGATTTCTCTCCCACAGCTGCTCCTCACAGCTGTAGTAATATACTGTTTATTAGCACTTCTGTCTTATTTTTGTCTCATTAAATCATCTGTACACACAGTCCTGTTCAACTTCTATCTGTGGACATGTTGCTATGGTGTTTGTATGAGTCGTTCTAAACTCGTATCGCTAACAACAACAATATCAAGCCTCTGACTTGAACTGGAACTCTGTCACCTTTCAACGTCTGAGGTAAATTGAATGCAGCATTTCTTCTTTTGTCACAATGGTGACATTTAACCTACAGCACTTTATGGCTCATGGGAAATGTTCGTTAAAGGCAGCTAAAAAAGAAGTAGTGAAGAAACAAAAGTACTAGATTTTTCGTAATTTGCATTATTATAAATGATGGTGTGATTCTGAATGAAGTTTTCTCACTTTCTCTCTCTATCCTCCCTCCTGATGCCTGAGGGTTAAACTGTATAATTAGCTGCTACACTGCTACAAGCTATAGGCTACAAGGTACTCTACTGACACCTAGACATATTTAAACAGTCAACCCAGTCTGTTGCCAGACCAGGATCAACATTATGGGTGAATGACCCTGTGATTTGCTGGAGCCCTGTGCAGTGTCTCGCCTGCTTTACCAACACAGACGTCGTGTTGAAATGAAAGAGGAAGCTGCACTTTGTGACACAGTGCTGCTGTCAGTGCGAACGAGGATGGATAGTGCTTGTCTGGTCTATGGTTTAGTCTTTGTGTTGTCTAATTACTACATCACATTGTTGTCATCAATCTAAACCACTCACCTGCAATGGATAATAAATAAAGTATACTTATTATTATATGCTATATGCTGCTATAGCAGCTGAGCTTCATAAACATTACCAATGCATATTTTGTATTTATGTTTTTGTCTTTAGGCAGGCTAATATATGACCAACATGAGCAGACACAGACGAGCAAAATGTTCAGTTGCTCGTTAATTATCAAATCGTGACAGATTTTTTCGAGTTTCATTTGTGCATCATGTTTTGAATGTTTCTTAAAAAGCTGTTCAGTGGAAACATAACCAATCTTTCTTGTTTTCTATGTGACAGCCATAAATTCAAACACACACAAAGAAAACAGGATCATGTTGCCGCTTTTCCATTTTTCTGCAGGATTAGATAGCTGCCCTGAGGCCCACAGCACAAACATGTCAGGATGTGAGAGACGCATTCATGTCCTCAATATTTTAAACTTTTCACAGCTTCCATCTGTTATAAACAAGATCAAATGTGATTGTGAAAGCATGACTGGACGGTGACTACAATATTATCTAATTATAGAACCATCTAACCAGACATTATAATGATAAACATGCTTCACAAATCTGAAATGTTGTGTATAAACAAATGACATCATGACATTTACATTATATGAAGCATCTCTGAAATCCATCCTGCCATAAATAAACTGATCAGTAATTTTGCATCTCTGCAAGATCTCCTGACCCAGTCATACTGTAGTAGCATCTGCATGACAGAAAGTGATGTATACGGTTCCTCTGCAGTGTTTTTGTGCTGTCACACACAGTCATGTCACTGCACTGACAGTGATGGCCCTCGGCACTGGGACGCTTCAGGACACAAGCAGGCTCGGCCTTACTCGCCTACAACATGATGCCAGCTGATTGCCAGAGGCAATGTGTCACTGCAGCAGTGTGAAGGTTTTCATCAGGAGTTAAGGAGGCCATCACAGGCGAATATACACACACACACACAACTGACATTACATTACATTATTCAACAAGTTTGGCACATATTTACACATAGTGACAACTATACTACATCTATCTTTATCCAAGAAAAGTTGGCTTAACTTCACTTGAATGCTCTATTCACTCTAATACAGTTACACATATTTCACAGTTGGTGGAGGCACAACTAAAACTGATAGTGATGACTCAGATTCAAGAGTCAACAATGATGTGTCTTTGCATTTAAAACCAGAATAATCTCATGAATTTTCATCATACTAAGTCATAAAGTCCACTGTGCAATAAAAGTTATACAGATTTCTGCTCTGCAAGATGTTTTTCTAGTCCATGTTTATTCATCCCCAACAGTCAGACATTTGTTGTAGCTGGTTAGCAACATACACGCTGACTGATCACAAAGCTCTCATCATGAACTCCTGTTCTTTCTGCTATTTTCCCACAGTTCCTCTCATTCTCCATTTGTCTCTGTATGCTTATGAAGCACAGTCATGAAGCCTCACAATATGGGTGCATTTGAATCCCATTTTTGAATGATACAAACACATCAGCTTTGTTTTGCAAACTGCAAATTTGCATCCAAAAGGAGTCTTTCCATGCAACCATACTGCATCTAAAATGATTTCACATTCTTTGTGAACACACTTCAAGGGTGGGGAGGATCAGGTGGTAGATGGGTGTTAACTGTGATTCCAACTCTCTGGAACAATTTTAATCAGTCAGAGAACAGTTGATAACACATCATCAGTCATATATAGTTCCTGCTTTTCACATATATTGCTGTAAATTGAAAATCTTTTTTATTGCTGGTTCGTCAAAATGTACGATTTGAAGATGTCACCTTTGGTTCTGGAAATTTTAAAGAAGACAAAGATGCTTTTCATTTCCACCCAAGAGGCAAAAGGCACAAACTGGCAACACTCTTGTCACACACACCAGATTCATTTACACTTAAGCTGCTGCCCCAGCTTTGTGAGAGAGGATCACACTCCATAATAAGAAGACAAAAGTAATAATGTACAGCCCTTTAATTCCTTGCCTGCAGCTCCAGTCCTGTGAATAGATATCAAAATAGCCTTCAGCTACATGTTGTTACTCTTGAAATGGATCCACAAATCTGGGATTAGTCTTTCTGAAGGCTCAGCCTGACAGACAAGGTGGCCAGTTGTAAATGAACCACTTCAATCTACAATAATTATTCTGCCATTTAGAAATGTGACAAAAGCACAAATGGGAATGGTGAATAGCAAGTGAATTGAGCAAATTATAAAACAGTAACAACTCCAAAATCACCTGAAAGACAGTGAGATGACAATATCATGGACACGATATCATAAGAGCTTATTCAGGTAAAGTGAAAAGAGTTGGTTTCCCTGCTTACAGAAACTGACACAATGAAGGAGGCATTTAGAGACAGGAGGGAGTTTAACATCACAAAACCACATCAGGAAGTAAAGATGTGAAAGTCAAGGTGGTGGATGAGTTTAACATTCAGCTCCAACAACCAACAGCTCAGCCCCAGTTCAGCTCCAAACTATAGACGTTTAATTCACCTTTAACCAATCAAAGTGTATTTATTATTTAGTTTTATTACCTACAGTGAATTCAATCTTTTGGCTTCAGTGGACAGTTTATGTGACATTTAAATCAGCAGCAAACTGAGAACTCATCCTAAATAATGGCTCTGTTAAATTTATTGTAGTTTTATTGAGCTATTAGAGTCCATTAAGCCTTTATGCCTCCATGTCCATGTATTACCGCTTATGAGACATTTATCGTTTATACAATCATCAAACCTTTGTTTACGAGTGACATGGTGCTGCACACAGGAGTAATGAGACAATCAAAAGGTCAGAGGTCAGATCCATTGTCCATTAGGTAAAGATTTTACCCCTCAACCTGCCATTTCTTTTAGTGGGTAAGTTTTTATAGTCATGCTGTCAAAAAAAAAAATGAAATAACTGTTGATGGACACTTTGCTATTTTAGGAATCAAATCTGTGAACGATGTTGACAGGTCATTTGTTCTCAGCTCTCTGCCACCCTGCCAGCAGAGAACTGCCCACGAATCTGCCTGTATATGCATCAAAAGTAAATTCAGTCATTTTAATACACAATAATTGACAAATATTTTAAATCTAGTAAGCCAATTGTTTTGCTCATTTAGCTATAAAGTTTTTAAAGGTATTTTTGGGGAATTGCAGGCCCTTTATTAAACAGCCAACAGTAGAGGATTGACAGGAAAGCAGTGGGGAGATAGATGGGGAGTGACATTATGAACCAAGGTCATTGCAGTACATGGTCATTTGTTCCCAAAAGATAAATTTCTAATGTTCAAAATGCTCCTAAAGCATCAAAGGCTACTAGATTCCACCAACTTTTTACAAATGAAAATCCACTAATGTAGCAGATACTGATTACTCACTTTCTCCTCATGTTGCCAACACCATTATTTTCCTTTTTTATACTTGGCAATTGCTACTGTAATTGCATTTCGCCCTCAAAGGAGAATCCAACACTAAATCCAACACTAGTTGTCATCCAGACTCCCAGAGTCCCAGACAACCCCCTCCCCCCCTTCAAATGACTATTACTTCAAAGAAATGCTTTTATATTTAGACGTAGTTCTTTCTTTGATACACCTTTGGTTAAGTTTTATTAAGATGATACAAATTGTTGAATTCAAGACACACAGCATGATTCCATCGCAATGAGCTGCCTGACACCCTTTAAGAGAAAAGCCATTCACTGCACTATTGAATTTAAGTGTGTTTTTACAGTCTTAAGGGGAAGAAGCAGATCATCAGACTGAACGGACAGCTGCTGGATGCTAAAGGGAAAGAGATGCATCTCATTTCGAAAGCTTGCTTCACTAGGGGCTGACATATTAGTAGACTAAGTAAGGGGAGATAAGAGCTGTGCCATTAAGATGAGTTGAATGTTTGAGACATTTCAAGGTAATATTATAATGCCACCATCAGCTTAAGCTCCCAGCTATCTGACAGAGAGCAGATGAGAACTGTGGCAAAGCCAGACTGAGTGAACGCACAGGTGGAGATGAAAATCAAAAGATCACAGGAGCAAGAAAGGCTGAGAAGATATCAGCTTATTTAAAGAACCAAGAAAGAAAAAAAGGAAAGGGCGAAGGAATAAATAGAGGGAGTGTGTTGGAGAAAGAGCTGCCACTTCCCCGGGTGCTGCTAAAGCCATGTCTCATTCGGGGACGTCATATTTGGGTCAGGCCTGGGAAGCCAAGCAGGAAGAGGCGAGGGCGAGGCGAAGCGAAGCGAGCGGCTCAGTCCTGCTGAATGGATGGCAACTCATGCATTCTCTGTCTCTTCGTTCCGCTTCATTGGTGGTTGCAGTGGTGCCCGCTACAAGTCGACTCTGGGGACATGGTGAGTTGTAATTGCAGATGTGTGGCAATGAGGGGTCAACCTGCCAACACCGGAGGTGACTACTCTAAACAGCCCTCCTCTCCAAAGTGGGGTTTAGCCTCTGTGCCGCTCGTCACACCACTTTACAAGATCCTTGTAGCCTTCACTCAGAGGTTCAGAGGCATTTCCCCTGTAAGGGATGTGTAACAAGAACATGGCTCTGTCACAACTCAAACTTTTAGGGTGTGTAATTTAGCTCCCAGGGACAAGCTGTGTCAAATAGGCGCAATCAAGGAAAGCAGCATTGACCCTCGGGGTGGGAATCTTTGGCAATTTATCAATTGGTGGATGTTGGATTCTGATTGGTCAGTCTCCACACTCAGCAGGTCACTGTTTCTGTCTGCCACTGTAGCCTTCGCAGCAGGGCCTCGGCCTTGATTAGCTGATGGTAATCTCGGATGTTTTTTTTTTAATTTACGTGGGCCAGACTGCAGAGACAATCCTCTTGGCTGTCCAGTGGTCAACATGCTGATCAGACTCCACTGCAGACTGCTTGTCCTTTTGTCCGTGGACTCTCAATTAAATACTTATCCTAAAGGTTAAAAGGTAAAAGGCTAAAGAATAGCTAGCTTGTGACCAGATAATCACAATCCTAGACGACTTAGTGATACAGTGTGGTTAAAACAAAACCCTGATTTTAGTAACCAGCTTTCTCCGTCCTTCTGGTCACTTAATTTACAGTGGTTGACTGAAGTTGTAGCGTCTGTAAATGACTTTTCATTTTTATTAAGGTACTACATCTGTCTGTCCAGTCAAACTGGCTCATCCTGGGTGTTCAGCCTCATCTAAGTTAGTGTTGGGAGTTAGTAAAGGCCACACTCAAAGGCAGGGCAACAAGCTTTCTATCATGACTTCTTCTATGCTGCATCACACTGCCTCCCCGACCTCTCTGCAAGAGCTTTATCTTTACACTGTCTTTGTAGTCTCATCAAAACGAATCATACAAATGGGTATAAGGACACAAACTTTTAAGCATTCCTCCCTCTAAGGCATTTGTGGTGTTTCACTCGGTTTTACACACAAAAAAGAGACAGAAGTAGCTGTGAAAGGAACGTAGACAGAGAACTTCAGAGAGAGGTTCAAATCCCTTCCAGTGGGTGTGAGCTTTAGATTGTCTGTCTTGGAAAGTTACAAAATTTGTTGGATGCAACCCCACCCAAATTTCAGCTCCCTGAAATGTGTAGAGTATGAAGAATATATGAGGAACAACAAGAACTGCAACTAAGATGGCAATTAGTTAATTTAAATGCAGTCCAAGAAACAACTTAAACATAGTACTGAGCTCCGAGAGATAAAGACATTAATAACTCATATTATTTTCTTGGGAAATGTGTTGATCTCAGTGTTTTCACGATTTAACAAATTGTTGTCATGTGGCCCATCCCCAGGAACTTGATGCACTGCTTAAAATTACAGTAAATCAGCACAGTGTTGCCTGAAGCCTGAAAAAAAATATAAAAATGTTAATTTAAGTCAATATGTAATGAGATTCAGAGAATGACTTTCTAATTGTACTTTTTGAAATTGAACAGATTAAGTTCTTTTGCAGTGCTATTATGGACACACATCTGCAGAATACCAATCACTGCTGTTCAAGTATAATAAATGCAGAATAAAACACAAACTTACATACAGTGGACGAAGTACTGTCTAATGACAGACAGTGGATTATTGTACATATCTGTGTAGCCATATCATTGTACTGTTTGTTTATGATTCACAGCCCCAGCACAAGGGATTCATGTGGCCATTTCTCCAAGTCAGTGGACAAGATTGCAGAAAGACCCTGTCCAATATAACATGCTTTATTGGTGTCTGTTGCCATGTCACCCAGATTTATTTTTATCTGTGTGTGTGTGTGCATCTACCCTGTCATGCATTTCTACACATCAATGTGATATCCACTGGAGGGGAGGCTGTCAAATTTGTTATAATAGTAAATGTGCACACTGGATCGTATTTACAGTATTTCCATATGCATGGATCAGTACATGACAGCTGTTTACACGGAAGGGCACAGTAAAGTACTCTCCACACACCCACACATATACATTTACTGTATGCACACAGATGGAAAAATTCCCACAACCTCCCTCTGGTTCGAAGCGTTTAGATAAATATCTGACTAAAGACACTGACAATTAAACAGCAGGAATAATCTGTTTTAATTGAAATGTGAGGGATAACTTTGTCATGAAAGGTTAAGTCATCTCCAGACCAACTAATACCTTCTTTATCAGTTACATCATCATGGAAGAAGGAGGAGGCACACACACATCCTCTAAACTGCTCAGTTCATTTTAATAATGCATAAGTCATTGATGGCAGCAGTGTTTCTATAAATCAAATAAAATGCCTTTCCACCTTGTAGTTTTTAAGTGTGTGTGTGTGTGTGTGTGTGTCCTCTCCTCCTGTCTTTTGGTTGTGTGTAAAGTTGATTCTTCCCTCCATAGTTACAGATTCTATGGTAACAGTGTTTACCTTGTGTGGAGGTGTTTTTACATCAAGCTCATGGGAAGCCAGCTCTGATACAAACAGTCAGCCTCCAAGACACACACACACACACACACACACACACACACACACACACACACACACACACACACACACACACACACACACACACACACACACACACACACACACACACACACTTGTTCTCCTTTATCAGAAACATTTCAGTTAAATGTCAAGTCACTGCTGTGCTAACATTCACTGGAAGACATTTTACCAAAGCAGGATCTGATGGAGCAGTGGAGTTAGGGGAGAAAACTCCTTTCAAAGCTTAGTTTACGCCACATTTTATAGGCTAATGTAAATGTTAATGACACGTCTATAGTACACACATGACATGGCAGTAAGAGCAATCAATTTGATGTAATGTGAAAGTCCAGGGTACTACAATATTTGTTAGTTTTTATTAAGTAGTGGTACTAATTTTTGTTGGAAATTATTCCAATATTTCAGGTTGTTTGCATCATATTAATATGAATAACTTGATTACCATGCATAGATGTAGTACTTAGTACTTACACCAAGGTCTCCTACCACACTGAAGCTCTAGTGATTTCCCTCGCTAAAGGCACTTTGGATGAAAGTATCTGCTAAATGATTAAAATGTAAATGTCGAATGTCAAATAATCACCAGCTGTAGTTTAATTTTTCTACTGTATCTAAGGATGTGCCATAAATATACTTTGCTATAATCACCTACAACTGTACTTCTCAAGCTGTTGAGAACATGAATTAAGGTCTAGTTGTGAGCTCTTGTCATATGTTTCTTATGTGATTTCCTGTGAGTTGTAAGCAGATCAACCAATGGGTCATTTTCCTTCTCAGAATTTAAGAATTTCAGATTTTTTTTAGAGGTATGAAGAAGTAAAATAATTGAGTATTTTAAAAGAACAAGACCAGATTTATCTTGCAACCCTTTGAAAGAGTCCCAGGACCTGAGTGTGTGAAAACAGGAAAAAAAGGAAATGGGAGGCAGGGATGTTAGTGCACATGGACCTAGGCACTGACCCAACTTCTCTCCCTATCTCGACCTGTCCATCCTGCCCGCTTCTGCCTTCTGCAGAAGAATAACAGTGCTGCTTTCTCACATTTAAAATGTATACACCTCACTGTTATTTGTATGAGGCCAGACATTGCTGTGACACAAAAAACAGAGCTGGTGGACGGTCATGACTGAATGAATTAAACTTCATAAATAAATAGCTTTTATTTACTGACTTTTATCATGACACTGACAATAACAAGATGTGGTCACATCATGGGCAGTATATGATCTGCCTCAGAGGTTTAGTAAAAGGTCGATTCCAGTAGAGGCTAAGATATCCTGACTTTGAGTCTGTGGTAATGAGAGGCCTATTAGGGTGAGAATTGCCTTAGCTCAGTTTGTATTGTTGTTAGATCATGTGATCTGCCTTCACGTTGAACTCTCTAAGAAACAGTCTTCTAGTAAACACAACCCCAAAGCCATTACCTAAAAATACCAAAAACTTTGTTGCTGCATAGCAACAAGGATGAAGGAATGCTCCTTGAATGCGTTGAGCTCTTTCTTTTACTCTACATTCACTGTGTTTGATCACAGAGCTGAGGCCCAGTGACACCTCCCGAAGGTGTCAGAAGGTTTCGTGGGTACCAACTGCGAAACATATTGGTGTGACATATGCTGTTATTAAAGTGGAAATCTTCTTGTATTTCATTTCATCTTCATCAGGGTCACTCTGTGATCAAACACAGAGATCTAATTGCTGTAGTGATTCTGGACTGCAATCAGTTTTACCTGTCAAACACTGAGGATGGTTTGTTGCTTAATTTTTGTATTTATTGATTTTGACTTTCCTTTGGCAAAGTTACGCAGCAAGGTAGACCCAAAGCTAATCAGCTCATCATCTCCATGTGGGGGACCTGTGGTTCAAGTACTGACAATGTCTTGTTTGTATTCATAAGAATGTGTCCACAAAGTCATAGTTGCCAGCATGATGACAAAATGTCCAATAAAAACTGGAATAAAATTGGCTTGAAGCACATTCAGTACAATGTCGGTATCAGTCAGCAAACTAGACTAATTGAGACCTGAATAACTGATTCGATGACCACCTGGGGCCAGTGGAAACAAACTGTAAATACAACATCTAAGTTGACATAGCGAACTTGTTAGCAAACAGCGGCTTATTTTACATCCAGTAGATGGATTTCAACATTTTCCTTCATTTAAGGTAATTTCCGTCCACCTGTTCAATGCAAATTCACTCTCCTCTCACATCTGTTTTGGTCTCCACCGATTCCTGAAGAAAATATCTGACTCTTCAGCTGCTGTGATGACCAGCTAGTTGCTAATGTTGTTTGCTATTTGCTACTGCACAGGCGGTGTAAAGAGCTGTAGTGTTGCAGGTGGAATAGTTTTTTTACATGTACATATACAGTGGGTCCAAAGGTCTGAGACCACTTTCAGCATGGGAAACCAGTCTCAGACTTTTGGACCTCACTGTATATGGTGCCGGTGCTGTTTTTTAAAGAAACTGTTTCAGACTTTTCAATCTTGCAGAAAGCTGCAGAGCTGGGTGGTAACTACAAGTGGCCCCTTTCGCATACAGATAACCATGTTAATATAATAATAATGATTATTATCATCTTTAAATAAGATGTATTTATATGTGAATCTCAATAAATATTTCACAGGGGTGTGAAAAACGAGGGCGGCAGCAAACATCCTGTTTATGTCACTTCAGCGACAGAAATGCCAGGAAGAGTTTCCTGCCTGCTTCAGTGTTACAACTCCTGCTGAATTAAATTCTTAATACAAAGTGCTCTCCCGTTTGTGTGCGTGTCCTCAGTTAGCTTTGTGAGGGAGAATCCACGTAGTTGGCAACAGCACCTCTCTGTTGAGGAAAAATCCCCAGCTGGCTATCTGCTTTGTTGCACCGTACGCCTTACAAGCATAGCAGGGCTGAATGAAGTTTTGTGGTGTGGAAGTGTATCTCATGACCAGGCTTATTTATTTATTTATATCTTAATAAGCCTGTTAGTGACGGGTGTTGTCACAGGCAAATGTCGGGGCTTAGCGGGGGGGGGGGGGTATCAGAGTTGTGTTGATTCGGCTGGTGGCTTTTGGTGCAAGTTGATTGTTATTCTTTTTCCTCTTTATTTTCTGTGCAGTTTGTCAGTGAATGCAGCACAGCAAGGCACAACAGCATGAAGACCACAGTTTCCATGACATCAGTGTTACATCGTACCACCTATCATCTCAATCTGTTTATACATCAATCATATCTCCATATCTCTACACACCCATCCATCATGCAATAATTCATCCATCCATCCATCCATCCTTCCACACCTCTCTTAGTAGTCACACTCTTTCCCTTTCTCTCTCCCTCTGACTCTTTCACTCGGCTGTTTTTATTTATCCATCTGTCTCATCCAGTTCCAAGTCTGTTTTTTCCCTTTCACCAATCTTTCCGTCTGTCGTTTCCTCTTTTACACTTTCTGTTTTTCCATTTCAGCTGTTTGGTGACTTAAAATAAGCGAGGGCACAAAATAAGCTGTGGTTTCAACACCAGCAGCATTAACAGAGTCTAATAGCAGGCGGTGCACGTCTGTGACTTGCCTCCTGCCTCCTCTGTCAAGGTCTGCTCCGCTCCCCAGTTTCTGCTCCGCTCCCCAGTTTCTGCAGTATACCTGCTGGATGTTTTAACCACTGCATTTACTGCAAATTACAAACGACCACATGCTGTGTTCAACACTGTACAGTAATCCTGAGCTGGACCAATAGATTGGCTAGGCTGCTGTATCAGCCATTGAATAGTTTGTCCAGCTGAGAGCTTTCACAAGATAATTTTTCACAGGTAAAATGTACCATCCAGTTAACATCATGGGCACAAATCCTTAACAAAACTACTGGAAAAGGGAACTGATCCAATTTTACACAAGTCTGTTTACAGGTCTTGGAGAGGTCTGCTGCAGATGTGAAAAAAAAGTTGTATAAAGCCTTTTGCGGCTCCTGAGGGAGCTTCACAAACTCTGGAGAAAAAAATCTTGTGGTGTGGGGCAGTGAGCTTCTAGACCCCTGAAGGCCACTTCTTATCTCTGCTCGAGGCTACAGACTCCAGGCTATATTACCCACTACCAGCATAAAACATCTAAGTCTCTGACTGAGCACTCAGTGGTCGGGTCGTGGGTTGTTAGGTAGGCACCAGGTCTGACAAAGAAGAAGGATGCATGGATTAAAAACAACAATATCACTGTTTTAACTGGTATTTTAAACCATTAAGGGATCCTCATCAAAATGTCTGATTATTTGATTATTTGATTTTTTAAAGGTGTTTTTTCAAAAGCTCCTCATATTATATACAGTAGTTTTTGAAACTGTTAAACTTTGATATCAGGCTAAAAAATCCATTGGTCTCACCACATTTCCCTGTATTATGTTGTGCTTTCTTCAAATATTGCAGCATTAGAGGTTTATCAAGATGGAGATACCATACCAAGAAAATTACACAGCTTTTGCATTTCCATTTTTGCAATTTTGCATAAAGGAGTTCAAGTGCAGCAGTAGAAAAAGCTTTCATTACAAGTTTTCCAACATTACAGCCCAGAATAGTGAGAGCCTGTGTATCATAGTCACAGTACTGTCAATAAAAGGTAGACAAGGTTATTGGCTTGTTGTTCCGATGACTGGCAGAGAAGTGAAAGGTTAAATTGTGGGTTCTGCACAAATTTTTCAATACTATAGTGGGAAAGTGCTGTACACAACTCTCCACTGCTTGTCTTGGGAAAGAAAATGCCTCAGTTTCCCACAGGGAAAAGGTTATTGGCTTTTCATAGTCTGTATGTTACATGATATTCCTGAATAGTTGATGCTGTTTGAGGCTGAGCACAGGGTTTACAAAGGTCAGTCATCTCAACAGCTTCGCTTCAGTAACAACCACAGGATGTCCTCTGGGTTACACAGGCCGCCTCACAACAGAAAGATCGCTGTTCCCATCGCACACCAATAAAACTATTGTCAAGGGGGAAAAAAACCTGACAGCTGAGTTGTAAACAATTTCCATCAAATAATGGAAAGATTGAAAAAGCACAAATATCACTGAACAAGAGCAGGGACAGCAGCATCTATTTGACCTTACACCAGCTGTAATATTGCAGATGAGTATGTATGTAATGTCTACTGAAGTTATAAAACTGCTAAATTCATATTTGTTTCTGTCAGATATTGAATAAGGTGTTTGTTTGTAAACAGCCTTATGAGAGCAAATGTGTGGCTGGGACCTCAATATTTTGTTTTAGCACCAACAAAAATGTGTCTGAAGGTTGGTATCAAATATCTGGTCAGTCATGATATTGTTCACTAACACTAATCGGATCCTGATTTACATCAACATTTTGACAGTTTTAGACTTTTTTATTTAGGCGAGGTTTTGGGTGAGAGCTTGGTTTTAGACAATATATAAAAAATTTGGCTTCATTTCTTGAATGAAAATTATCTGTCTTATAGAAAAGCATATGTACAGTATATGCATGTGTATATATGCATATGTATTTCCAAACGTATCACAAATAATACTGTTTTGGCATTTGTTCCAAGACTGAGGTATCATATCATTACTAGCATCAAAACAATTCAGAAAATATACACCTACATACACAAAAGGTGATATTAATAAGTATTTAGATATAGAAAATATTGATCAAGGCAGATTTGCAGGCTAAAGATTTAGTTATTGTGGAAACAAAAGATTTGATGACAAAAACTACAAGATTGTGTGTCCAGAAACAATAATATCACCTAATTGAATATGCAAGACACTAAATCCCACCTGTTCACATCTGGATCAAAATCAGCTGAATCCTTCAAGTATGATGACGTATTCAAAGACTATGACTGTCTCTCACAGTTTACTTACAGAGTGCAGAGAAACTGCAAAATGACAGGAGGATACAAATATAACAAGCTGAACAAAGATAAGCAAACAAACATAAAGCCATTATTTACAGGCATGTTGCTCTAGATGACAGTGCCAAACAAACACAGCTACAATATAAAGAGTCTCCCCACAGACTAGTCTGCTGTGTGTAGTTCATCTGACAGCTCTTGATCATAGACTGTATATAAAAAGCTCCTGATGCTCTTTAAAAAGTTTCTGTGCTGAGAAATAATTTGATTTCTCTGCTGTATGGTCTCAGCTGTTTTAAAAACTTAATGAAACTCACATATAGCTGACATTTTCTACTTTATTTTATGAGAGCTGGGCCACAGTATGTGGTGAAGATGGTGGTATAGCTTAATACCACTGTGTACGTTTCACCAACACAGGAGCCTTTCAGCTTCAAATCCTCATCGACAGTCAATGCAAAGATGAACTCAGTGTTTATCGTATTCAGTCACCAAAGACGGAGGCGTGAACACTTCTGTAAAATCATTTAATCCATGGCACTAATCGCCTTTTTTTCCCATGGACACCTAGAGGGGCTGCTGCGAGGATTAGCAGTCACACGTCGCAGTTTGTTTGCTGTGATTGTTTTCCTCTCATGTCTCTTTAATTAACAAATTAAATACACAGTCTTATGGTACAGGATACAATGACAACAGATGTTGCTTTGCATGGAAATCTAGTACATGGCCTCTGTCAGTTTATGCCATCAACTCCACTTCAGTTGTGGTTTTAATTGTTTGGTTTTTTTTATTACTGATTAATCTGCCTTTTCTTTTCTGGATCAATTAGTTCATTGTTTGATCTATAAATAATAAAATAATATTTCAGTTTACAAAAACTATTTCTGACAGAACTAGAAAATATTTGTTTTATCATTAAGTGGCTGACTAATTGGTCAACCTACTAAAGTTTCAGTTGTAAATTTTGCATATTTTTAAAAGTTACGGCTGTAAATAGGAGAAATGATGGTATGACTTTTCAATGTACATTGATTTACAGTCACTTGAAAGGCGTATGTATAAAGTTTGTTGTGTTGTCTATCGAGATGAACAGCAGCTGTAGTCAAACTGAGATTAAAGAGTTTTCAGCCACTTTTTGTTTAAAATATGTTTTCTATAGATTTTGTGATTCATTTTTCCATCACAACAACTTGTCCCCATTGAAATCTGTAATAAACAAAATGAATTCAATGTGATCAGACCCTGACTGAATCAAGATCATTTCTGTTTTTTCAGAGCATCACATGAAAACAGCTCAATGTGTCTATATGATATTTTGTACAATTTCTGGACAGTACTTTTTCTTATATTTAGCTCTATAGATCAAAGAGTTTTAATGCAAAGACACACCTTTGCTTGAATCCATTAAAGCTCAAATTGATGCAGTTGGATTATTGCAGGTGTCAGACATCTTCTGTATGAGCTGAGTGTTTCCATATTTTCAACCAACTACAGGAAAATGATATATTATATATATGAGTACAAAGAGCGGGATGCTGATATCTGGTAGACAGCAGGAGAGCCAAGCAAAAACAAAATCAATTCAGGCCGAAGTGCAGTCTGGGTTGATCATATTAATCTTTTCTTTTTATGTGTTCTGAGGCAGGACGAACACTACAGATGGTAAATTAGGGGAAAGAGTGTAGGCCAGTCCATGCTAATGCTAAGCTAAGGTTACATGGACTGGAATCAGATTTATTCAGTGTGTTCCATTTACACAATAAACACGACTTCATGTTCTATTTACAAGCCCTGGTACACACCTGTGCGGCAGACACAAAGCCAAACCAACTTTACAAAGCCTAATGTGCAACTGTAATTGCATAATTAATTGCTCCAGCCTGGTGAGATTAAGATTCTGGTTCAGTACCCTGAGAAAACCCTCTGTTCATCGCCATCAAAATAGCTTCTTCCTCTGTTGTTCTGATGCCAAGCAGCCAAACCAAGATAGAGCACTGCTGGATTCCTCTGAGCAGGCGACTCCCTTCTGGTAAAACTAAAGAAAAAAATTCATCTTTCTGGTTTCTGCTTTATCTTGAGCTCCCTGCAAAGCCTCATCAAATCTGCTGTAAAGGCTCTGCCTCGATTCAGCTCAGAGCGCAGAAGCTACCAAAGCTGATATGCATTTACATTTACATGAATTCTCTATATTTATATTCACAATTTTAAATCTGTATGTGCATTTTGCTGAGAGTGCAGTGAATCAGTGTAGAACTAAGATATGAGTATATGACAAACAACAGGTTAGTTCTCAAAGGTCAAAGGCAAATACATCTATGTGCCTGTAAGGGGACAAGTAGGAGAGAGGGTGGAGAGGAAAGGGTTAACGTGGGTGGAAACTAGTGTCGAGTGAGCTTTTCGTTCATGGAGAGGGATTAAACGCCTCTCACTGGAAACACAGGTTGGATTCAGTCCAGCCCTCTCTCCTTGCTGCTTTTCTCTCTTTCACCTCTCTTATTTTTCTCCTCACTCATCGTTCTGTCTTTGATCTGTCCGTCCTCTAACATTCCTCCATCCTCCCACTGCTTCTTTTATTCCTGACTATCTGAGCATCCCCATTAGAAATTCATTCATTCATTTTTGCAAAGAGTTTTGGTTGTACAAAGAAAAGGCAGAAAAAACTTCTTTAGTAAAGTTAAACCTATGGATTTTTTTTGAGTTTCTGTGGTAAAGTGACATTGAGCACAATGTACTTTTCATTAATTCGTTCTGTGTTCATCACTCACTCACTCACACACACACACACACACACACACACACACACACACACACACACACACACACACACACACACACACACACACACACACACACACACACACACACACACACTGTGATTGGCCTCTGTAGGACCCTTCTCTTTCCTTTCACTTTAAGGTGGTCAACACAAGTTCTTCTGGGATGTCAGCAGTGTTTTCTTCTGATGTGGGCAAAAAAATGATTTGCACTGACTAACGTGGTTCACAGAAATTACACTTACATCTGGTTACATATTAAAAATTAAAAGGTGACACAAGTCCAGTGCCACAGTCATGTGGTAAATGAACGCCACTCTGGCTCCTGCATTCGAACAAAACTATGTGAGTGAAAAAATAATATATCATTACCGTCCATGTGGAAATGACTTTTTCATTCAAAGCTTAGTCTGATTTAGCGAGATCTGAATTAAAGCTGAAACACCAAGTTGATTTATTGATGAGGTGATTAGTCAGAAAATAAGCAACAATTTTGATTAACCACTCATCTTTCACACAAAAATGTAAAAAAGAAAAAATTATCAATCCAGCTTCTCCACTGTGAGGATTTGTCACTATTTGTCTGTCTTTTGGGTTCTGGGCAAATTCTGAGACAAAACAAACAATTTTAAGACTTTAATCTAGGATGTGATCTTTTTTTCTTACAGTTTATTGACAAAAGGATTGATCAGCTAACCAAGAAGATTATCAGCAGTTTCAGCCCCAATATGCATTTCATTCAGTGGAGACAGGGTTCAGGCTGACAGGGTCCTTTGAAACAATGCTTTTCCCAGTGTTTTTTACAGACTGGTATACTCTTTCAAAAAGTGATAAGTAGATCAATTTGTTATTGATCTGCCTTAATTCTCCTCTTTTGGAGCCGATATCTTGTCAAGGGCTGCAATTAATGATTATTTTCATTATCAGTTTATCTGCCGATTATTTTTTCAATTAATTGGAAAATCTACAAAATGTGAAAATTGTTATACAATTCTTTAGACCAAAGTGACACTGTCAGATTTATTGTTTTCTTTGACCAACAGGCCAAAATCCAAATTCAGTTTCCTGTCGTGTGGGACAAAGAAAAGTAGAAACAGCAAATCCACATTTGTTCTTAGTTGTCAATTAATTTTCTGATGAACCCCCTGACCAGTAAATCAACTAATGGTGGCAGCTCTGATCTTCTCCAACCAAAGCCTCGGCCTTTTATTGAGGTCAGCACAAATATGAACCATCACTTCTCATACTTTGGCATGTTCCTACACTGTTGAGGCCTTATTGTGTTCCTGCAGAGACCTTGTTTACCTTGTTACAGTTTGCCTCCTGTGGGGACAAAGGGACTTTAAACACACCTTCACCACAAGGTCAGGGGCTTCTTTGAAGCACACACAAAGGAGCACAGGAACAAGATAAGATGATAGTTGGGCTACTTTTATTATTCTCCAGAAGGCCGGATCATTTTACAACTCAACCCAAAACACACAATAGTGACTGCCGTCAGCCATCCCAGGGTGGAGGAACTAACCTAGAAGCTGGAAACATACGTTGGCGTACTGACCTATAAATGGAACTTGTGTGAACGTGGTGGGAAGATTTGGGCAGGAAAAGTGTATCACAAACGTCAGCTGCAGCTAACAACTATCAGACTTGTCTTTAAGCAAGGCTTACAGCAAGCTGCACCTGCTCTAGCCCTGCCTGTACAAAGCTGTGGGTACACCAGGAGGGTCAAGTGTGGGACAGTGTGAAAGAAATGATCACCCCAAATGATGAGCTCCTCTCTTCATAAAACAACCACAGTAACTAGCTGAAGTATAAGCCTGGAGCACCCCTCCTATTAATACAAATCTCATGATTTGGATAACAGGCATGGATCATTAGTCTGTTTTGTGACAAATCAAACACTTCTTCTGTAGGATATATTCTTTCTTGAGAAAGGAAACACCGCAATGCAGAAGAAGGAAAAGCCCCTGTGTGTTTTGCATCTTATTTTTGGAAACCTGCCTTTGAGAAGACTTACTGTCTCTGTCATCATTACATGATGAGTCACACCCAGCACTGCTCCAGGTGTAGATGTGAGAGGACACAGCAGCATACTGTATCTAATAGGAAATATTGTTTGGGTTGTTTAATGATGTGTCCATGATGTCTTTAAACTAATAGAGGATTTCAGTAACTATCCTGTATGAACAACTATTATTCATTTGTGCATGTGTTGGCTACAATATACAGCTTGTGCAAACCTTGTGTCTTGGCATTTCAAGACAGTTCAATTACTGTCAGGAAATCAGTCAAACCACATGCAAACAGAAACTAGAGTCTCAGTGTTGTTGTTGTTTTTAAACATCAAATAGGTTTGTGATTGACTCCCATACAGGGTTTTTATCACTTTATGCCAAATTACTCCCCCTTTTATACTTCCCACATCTGAGTAGCCCCAAGGGTCCTAATGAAATAAATTTTGTCCATCCAAAGTTTAAGCTGCACCGACTACACATGACATCTATCGTGCACTGACTCCACGTATGTGGAACACGTCCACAGTCCAGTGTATGCTGAACAGAACTGCATGTGTAGCCACTGAGAGAAATGATTCAGAGCTGCACAGTTTTAGGATATTTGCAACCTTTTATCATTACAATCAGGAGCAAGAATTTGTACTGTATCACTGAGCTGATCCAACATAAAAATAATAACTTAAACTGCCACATTTATCTAGAAATATGTAAAAATCTGTGCTGTATAACTAACCAGGGTCTGGGCTAAATACCAAAAAATTCACTGAGTCCAGCATCTTATACAATATTAAACTGAATCTCTGTGAAATGTTTTGGTTGGATTTAAGAATATCTTTGAAGATATCACCTTAAGATATTTTTCATCTTTTTTTTTTCTTTTTATAGACCTGATGATAATAAAAATAATCATTATTTGCAGCCATGTCATTATTATTAGGCACTTAATTAGGTCCTTCTGGAATGCAGGATATCAACAACACCAACCAGGACTCTACCATGATGTCAGTCCACTGATAGATAATATGAGAGTTGTGCGCCCTGTCAGACTTGGCCCTTTCTAAACCCGGAGGGGAGAGATGGGATGAAGGGACACTGCAGTGTCACAGTGTGGCTCTGCATTTCCTGACATCTTGTCAAAAATGTCAACTTGCTGCTTCAGCTTGACAGAAATAACTTCTCTCAATAACTATAATCTGCTGTTTGCTGGTGTTGGCTTAGGAAAGTTTCCATACCAAACCCAATATGTAAAAGTTCACAATTATTATAAAATCAGTTGTAAATAAAGTTTGAGGCAGCAGAGATTAACCAGAGCAACAACAACATGTTTATTTCTTTTCCACTTTCCAACAAGCAAAAGCCCTTTTCTTGGTTTTGGTGACACTCAAGGGGTTAAGTTGCTATTATTTCAGTGTTATGATCTCAATGTAGGCACTGGACTGTTATACACCGTCCTCTACATGTTACTGGGTAGATTTAGTCTACACTGTGTGTATGAATGGGTACAGCATAACAGTAAAACTGACTTTAAAATATCTGTTTGCAGATGGTGCCAGCCATGCTCGAAATGCACACATTGCAACAATATAACTGTTGGATAAAAGACTCCACCATGCATGTATGTTTTCATCACAGAAAAACACTGTTTGTTTCCTCTGTTCTGTTGCAGATCTTATGGTCAAACTGGCAAAGGACAAGTTTGGAGCCATTCAGACGGAATATCAAAAGGTAAGAGTTTGTGTGTTTCTTTAAATGATTGTCTTGTAGTGCCTATCTATCTGCTTTAGTGCATTCTCTATTTTTCTGATTGGATATAACAATTTATGATATAAATTAAAGAAGGAACGTACCTCGGAGTCACACTGTAGTCCATGACTTTTCTGGAGCAAGGTGTTAATAGCTTTTGCAAGCCACGGCAAAGCCATCTTTTTACTGGCACCCCAGAATAAATGGTAACTGCTTCTGGCTCAGCCTGTGAATTTAGGGAAAGATACGTCATGTGAGTTTTTATGAAGAGAAGAACTTTGAAAAGCAAAGAGTTTTTTAAGTCCTTTGACCATCCATGGGACCTAAAAAATACAGTTTGAGTTCACTCAGTACCTTTTTCTCAATTATGGGGGAATCTACTGTCTGTCTGTGTGCAGTATTACAACATGCGACTATGTGGATATGCATGCCAGTTTTGAATTCTTTAATTTCTCTCTCTTTTTTTTGTTCTGTTTCATCCACATGTTTTTGTTTCGTGGCTTTGCTCTTTCTTTGACGCTGAGTTGCCTTTGTCTTCTGCATGCCCTCTTCATCTGATCTGGCCTCCCTCAGCCAGAGAACATAGTGCTGACCCTTCAGGTAAAGTCTGCACACTGGATTCACAGTCAAACCCCTCCCGTGTCATCCTGCTCCACTGTCCCAAGTCGGTGGGGTTGCACAACTGTAAATTTCTGCTTCTGTTTCTTTACACATTGACACATGCAGTAGCTACATTTTTGGTTAGATTTTGATTATTGGAGTAAACGTGATAAGTTGTGCAGCCCTATGACTTTCTCCCAGCCATCCCATCCACCTCACAATCACCTTGGACTACACCTTTTGGTCAAAACTGTAGTTCCTGTGTCCTCAGAGGTATGTCCTCACGTAGAACTTTTCAGCTTCATGGAGGAGCAACATATGCTGACTACATCACCAAGGCTCGGTTAGTACTTTGAAATTAAATTCAAAGTTTGAGACAGAGAACCCGACTAGGTATTCAAAACACACAGCCTGAATAAAAGACAAGACTGAGAGAGCTTTGTCTTTTATAGATAAAGTGATTTCTTATCACTGAGTGCAATCCTCCTCTGTCACCATAAGTTAATATAATCAGGAGAATGCACCAGTTCTTGGGTGTGGTGGAAACTCTACATATAGTGAAATAGATTTGTTTTCCTTCTTGGCAGCTGAGGACTTGTGGTTCTGTGAGGAGGATAGCATGTAGCACAAACCAGCACATTCCTGTCAGAGCCATATCAAACCAAACATGGTGGAAGAAATACCAATATGGCTTTGGCAAGGCACAGGCCTACTTTAGTCTCTCTCTTTTACTGCTGAATTTGTGAAATCACTACTTTTAGTACCTCAGCTGCACAATCAAAACTCTTTGCTGCTCCTTGAATTTTCATGATTGTAATGTCTAGCAGTGATGTTGTGTTGAAATGTCGCACAGTGGTCATACTGAATTGCTTCAAAACTGCTGGTCAGCCATCCAATTTGCTTCCCAGCCGTATTAACCACCCTGATATCCTCCCTAACCACAGCAAGTATAAGCCTCACATGAACACACACACACACAGTTGATCTTTTGCTTGCTGATGTTGGCAGAACTCTTTTGACGACTAGAAGTCTTCACACACTGACCTGGACCACTGACACACAATTTGCGGCACTGCCACAGCCTCAGAGAGCTTCATAAAAACATCTGTCCTCCACAGCACTTCAAACTAATCACTCAGGAAAGCATCAAAACAAAACCTCTCCATGTACATCCTGTTGCCTCCTTGGAAGTAATGAAATATGTGATTTTATTGTCACAATACTAATCTACATTCAGCTGGCAAACGTTTACAAAAGCTGTAATTTTCTTTGCTTTAAAAAAGAGAAATCTGTTCCATTTTTGCACCAACAGGTCAGGCACACTTATAGGTAAATAAACTGACTACGGTGTTAACTGCAGTGGAGTTTACATGGATTATTATTTAAGACTGGAGCTGGTTTATCAAGGAAGTTTTTCCCAGTACTGACACCAAACTTTCCATCAGAGAACAAAAAAGTCACCGCACAATGTTAAACTGTGCCACTATAGCTCAAAAGTGACATGTTATCCTGTATCTTTCATGTCAGAGCTGCTACCTGCACTGCTTTGTAAAATAAACCATCAAGTATCTTTCTGATTTCAGTGCAATCGCCTAGTTCATCAAAGTGAAAGTGTTGTGGGTTTTTGGATTTGGCATCGACCTTAATGGCCAAACATTTCAACCAAAATTATAGCAGGTCATTTTGCTGATTGCAGACCATTCTCTGTTAAAGGTTACCTAATCAGTGAAATGCCTTGGTGCAATTTTAGTTTGAATAAAAGCCTGCATTCGGTGGTTTGAAATGTGGTGAAAGGCTTGCTAATTCACAGATTCAAAGACTTAATTGTCAGACACACAGGAGAAACAGGTTAAACTATGCAATGACATTCTTAGTTTGCCGTCTTTCCGCATTTATGGTGTATTAAAAAGTGGGAAATGGGAGAGATAAAATAATATCTGAAAAAACATAGGTTAAGAAATTTAAAAAGCAACTGTACACAAATTTAAAATAAAGACATGTACTAAGTGTACAAGTTAATATGTGCAAAAAAGACTGAACTGTTGCAATAAGATACTCGTTAGCCTGCACGGTTGCAGTTCCTTTGACTAGTCTGAAAATCCTAAAGATATCACTGCTGCAGATCATTGCAGCTCCAGGGGTGAAATACAGCCACAGCCAACCTAGTTTACAAAATCGAAATCAAAACAGGATGCACAAAAACCACCAAGAATCACAACAGCTAATTCATCCACAGCAGGCTCCAGTCTCTCAGGCATTTAGCTTACAGTGAAATAGCAGTTTAGGGCAATAGCACCTTTGCTCGAGGACACTTCAGCAGAGCTTGTGGCTGCTGCTTTGATTAAGGTTGCCACCTCATCATCCAGTTTGTTCTTGTTAGGTCACCTTCTTCTTTTGGGCACTTGCCAAGACAAAGCTATAATCCAAAAATAGTCTGGGCTGCAGGCCCTTGAAGTGTGGTGGTGAAAAAAAAAAACAACAACCTTTTTTTGACCTTTTTTCGTGAAGATTCACCCAATAACAAGCAGAGCCCAGAAGCAGAATGACAATGCAAGCGTTCAGATTTGCACAATGTCCTCAACAACTGGGCTGACATTAGTGTTTTTAGTTGAAAAGCCCGGTGTCTCTTTTTTCACTTGTCTGCATCTTCACAGTGCTGCTGTTTTCCTCTCTGCTCGCGCTGACCCTGAAATTCCTTAAGGTTAGAATGGCTGGGACTGAAAGTCTTTTTCTTCCTACATCTTGTAAATTATGTTCCCGAAGCAGCCAGAATCTTCACTCATCCAAATACTGGCTTTTATCATTTGGATTAAACTCACCACCGGACATTTCCAAGTTTGCACAAAGATTTCCAAATGAACCAAAGAATATTTCAGAAGTCATTTCCTTTTTTTCTCTGTATGTTAAAAAGCAAAAGCTGCAAGTCCCTGGAGAAGGCAGGGTCATTGACCTACGAAGGAGATTAAGATTAGTGTGAATCAGCTGGGAGAGCAGTTCGTCCATTCAGGAGCACTGATAGCAGAGCCACTTTGATCCTTTTATAATGAGAAGCTATTGAACTTCATTGTGACAAGTTACATACGGTGTGGGAATTACCAATCCCCTATTCAATTTTGCCAATTTCCAAAGCCTGTGCTGAGTGCGGTTTAGATAGGAGCAGATTAAGTAGCAGCTCTGTGGTACATGACAAGAGGAAATGGAAGAGCTGAACCTGCCAACAGCAGCAATTTAACTCTCTCAATACATCAGGAGGAATATGTAAGAAGTCGTGTTGAGCCACCTCGAATATTTATTATATCCAATCAGAGTCAAGGATTATCAAGACTTTGTGATGAGGGTTGTGAAGATTTCATGGCTGACTATTCAGAGACAAGGGGGAATCCAAATATAACCACAAAATGCAACCAAGCTGTCAGCATTCCTCCAGTCACTCCTGACTTCATGACAGTCTCACTAGCCTTCACCACAATCTATTAGCTCTCTGACCTCTCTTCCCTCACTAACTGTTTAACCCCAACAACTGTCCTCTGTGCAAGTGCATGACACTGTATTACAGGTGAAATTAAAAAAAAACTGAAGCTTGACTAGTTTGCATTTTGTAGTTTATCCAGTCAGGTTTTGATTTGTTTTTTTCAAAGGCCCAAAGGTAATATACACTATACACTCGTTTTCCAGTTAATTGGATACACCTACTCAAAACTAATGCAGTCTAATACAACAGCCATGAAATAAATCCTCTCTTGATGAAGGTATCATGGTCACTTTAAGTTTGAAGTGTTTCAGAGAGGCAACAACTCAACTTTATGGCCATTTTGGAGGCTCTACTTTATGATGAGTTGTACTGTGTTACACTGAGAGGTGTTCTTGATATTTGGTCTACCCTCATTGATAAAAAAAAAAAAATGGGATGGACTGTTGTATTAGATTGCATCAGTTTTAGCTGGGTGTAGTGGCTGTATATTTGCCACTTCATAGGTGGACCATGTAATTCTTCAATCCCAGTCGTAAAGCTGAAGTTGCAAGGTTTTCACACTATAATAAGTCACTAAAGTCCTATTTTGAACCAAGTGACTGAAGTCTGCCACTGCCGAGAGATAATTTTATCTATTTCATGGGTTCTTAAACTCCCTTGCATCCTTCTTTTCCAATCTTTTCCAATTTATCATCAACTGAGATCAGATTTTTTTGTGAAACTGGCAGACACTGCAATGAAATCATGAATAGCGGATGGACTTCACTGAAATAGGCTTAATTATATCACCCCAGGGGCTTATTTGTCTTCTTGTTTCCAGTGCTTCTCAGGATGGAGTTTTGCTGCAGTGCACTATCTGCCTTGTAGTCCATTCCCATTGAAGCAGGTTTTTCATCAGAGATGCAGTCTTTCCCTTTCATTAGAGTAGGAAAAACTGCACCACAGGGCTACATGGATGGCTAGGACTCCTTTGAGTGTCCTCCTTCCTCCATCCTTCATGTCTCTCGGTGCATACTGCACTTTATTGGAAATTTATGTAAAAAACAACCTTTAAGAATTGCTTACTATTAGTTGCAACCAGCTTGCAGTGTAGTATGTGAAAGCAGTACTGTCGTGGCATTTATCTTGTGTAATAATGTAGTTAAAGAGGCAATTATTACATTTTCTTGTGGTACTTAAGAACTGGAAAGAAAGGATTCTCCAGCAGTGAGTAGTGTTACGCAATACGTATATTGTTTATCTACAAATCCCCTTTGGACAAAGAGTAGAGAGAGAATTTCCTGCAGTGGGATCCTAGCAGATATTTTTAGATTTGTTGCACATTTTATCCTCTGCCTCCTCGTGTGTGTCCTCCCTACTTCTCCTTTATGTTGTTAATAATCTATCCTTTCTTCTCTCCCTCACTCCCCAACTCATCTGCTCTCCTCTCCGGATCCAATCCTGTTTTTGCTCGACAATCCACACCTCATCTGCTCCTCTTGTTGTTTCATCTCATTTTTTTCTCCTTTTTTCACCTCTGATGGGCCCTTTTTTCTCTTCATCTCATTTCCATGCTCACCACCTTTCTCCATTATGATTTCTTATTCTTCATCTCATTTCTTTTTTTTTTTTATCCTTTCATCCCTCCCTTGCTGACCCCAGGCCATCTACTACGAGATAGGCTTCCTTGTATGTGCGGCGGTGGGCCTGCTGTTCACCGTTCTGATGCCGATAGTTGGTCTCTTCTTCTGCATGTGCCGCTGCTGTGACAACTGTGGTGGCGAGATGCACCAGCGCCAGAGGAAGAACGCAGACTGTCGGCGTGGCCTGCTGGGAACACTGCTCTTCTCCACCTCACTGGTTATCACGTGAGTCTGACACATACATGCACAAAAGCAAAATACACAGCAATCGGCTCCCAAGCAGACGTGTGCTCTCTGGTGGAAACATGCATTGTACACGCGCACACACACACACTCTCTGAAATTATGCAAGTTACACTTCTGCCGTTTTGCACTCATGCACACATGCACACACATACAGTCAAAAACATACCATACACACCCTCTAGTCATCATATGTGCCCTTTTCACACACATGCACATAAACACACACACACACACACACACACACACACACACACACACACACACACACACACACACGCTGATCATCAGCTTGCATCCCCCATCCCCCATGCTGTTTTCTATATATAGTAAAGTCCTACAGTAGATATTATGTGGCAGCACCCTTCATACTTGTGCTCAGTCCAAGCATTGGTCATTATAATCTGTAGGACATTCACACTAAAGCTTACTGTTACTGTGGTGATTTCATAATTACTGCCATTAGGGACTGACAGCTCAGAAATCCACGATAAGCCTTATAATGTAAGAACAGTAGTTCTACATGACTAGTTAGTGCCATATGTTTCAAATGGTCTTCTCTTGAAAGTTCACTTTAGTGCTGCGATTTCTTCTTCACCTTCATATTCTCCTTGGATTCTTGTATCACTCTTACTGCACCTGCCCTCAGGGTTCATTATATTAGTGCTCCAGCTGTCATTTCCTCATTTTGAATGCACATTATAAACATTTGGCTGATGATTTTATGCCTTGGGAAATACAGTAAGTGTAGCAGAGGTATTTGTTTCTAGATTGATAATGGTTTAAGCAATACTAATTGCAATTAACTGTTGCAGTCTAGGAATTTGACTCCTGCTATGTCTCTATTTTCTTCTCATTTACAATCAAATCAGTGGATCCAAACTGTCATCACTGATAGTTTCTGACACTGGCTCTTCTTTGTAGTAGATACTCAGAAAATAGACAGTGACAGCTACAGCCCAGCAGGAGGATCATAGTTTTGAATTTAGATTATTCTGTTAAACTGACATATATCCTACAGGCTGGCTTGAGGGTAAATTTTCGTCATATTGTAACTCCATCATCCTGGCAAGGGGAAGAATACAAGCAAAGAAAGCTTGTGATACAATGATAAGATGATCAGATTGTGGCTCAAATTACAGAACATGATGAAAAACAAATGATTTCAGACTTGCTCAACAGTGTTTGACTTATCTTTATGGTCGATCCTGAATGCACCCATAGAATTCAGTTTATCACTCCACCCGTCATTAATGGGTTACAGTTACAGTTATTGCTGGGTGGGCATCTCTAACAGTAAGACATGACAGACATTGGTTTCTATTTATTTATAAAGCCCTAAATGGCAACATGCCATCACACATCACTTTCTTCTGATTCCATAGACATTATTTAACCCATTCAGGTGTTTGGCTATATGCAAATACTAATTAGCAAAGAAGTGCTTTTAATTTTTGTGCTGCACAATCTAAAACCATGATCACAAACTACTCAGCTCTTAAATGTAACTGTTTAACTGTGTTCTGCTGTTTTTGTGTTTGTTTGTTTTCCTTATTTATTATTGTGTCTATGTGTTCTATTTTAAGTGATTCTCAGTGATTCTCCAAGTAAAGGTTGAATGAAAAGTAAACAAAGGCGTTAACACAAAGCAGCATAATAAGTGTAAGAGGAAGTCCTTATTGGGCGTTTGAGTTCATATCTTTATCCAGATTATCTAGTCCCCAAATCTTGCTGAACCTTTCACCAGAGCCAATTCTGTCATAGTGAATCAAAATTTTTTACATTTGCAAGATACAAGTTTTGACCGTTTACCTGTCTGTCATAAATAAAAGAAAACCGGTGGCAAAATGTCCTCACAGTATTTAGTCAAAAGGGGACACCTATAGCATAGAATTTGGAGCACACTGGAGCGGTACCATCCTGGAAAGTGAGAAACAGCAGTGAAGCAAATTATGAGATTCGGCTCAAATTGCACAGGATAATGGAAAGTGATGGGAAAAGTGGATAGGAGTAGTCTGAAAGTGGTTGGGAGTAAAGCTTTAAGTTTACTGATTTGTTTCTTCTATATGAACCCATTACATCAACTGGCTGTCCCATGTCTCGCTAAAACTCATCTCTCAGAAAATGGACCACGGTAAACTCAATCCACTCTCTGTTTTACAGTCTCAGTGGTAGAAGAAACAGTTGCCGCTGGGGATGTAGCAACAGTACAAAAGGCTCAGGAGAGCTGCGTTTTTGTCTTGTGCTCCACCGAAGGGATCCAGGAATGTACTTAGTTTGATGTTCTTTGACTTTCTGTCTTCGTTGGAAAGGAGCCTGGATATTAGAAATTCCACAGCAATATCCTAGCAGCCCAGACGCAAGAGTCTGAGAGCATCCTCGGAGCTCTTATTAAATCTCCCAAGCCACCAGGCAGAGATGCTGCAGAGGCTCTAATGAAGCAATTACAGGCAGGAGAGGGATGAGTACCGAGGCCTGTCCTAGACTGCTTTTTACCACCACTAGAAAGCTGACAGCCAGGCACAGGAGTGGCAGGGGTGATATTTATTTTCCAAGAAGTGTAAAAATCGTATTAGGAGGGGTAAGAGACACCAAGGTGAGGGTGATGACAATAAAATGGCCGAGGACGTGATAGAAAAGAGTGAACACACGAGAAACAAAATGCTATATTACAAAACATTCAGTTATGTGTCACTCTGCATGAAAATCCAGGAGTTAAGTTTACAGTACTTTGGCAATATATCTTAAAAGCTGAGCACTGTTGTGGTATTTCTCCACTGCACTTCCCAGGAAGCCCTTGTTAACCAAGCAGCGTGGGCAAGACTGATACTTTCCCTAGATTTTCTGTTTTAGTTTCTGCATGCAGCAAACTTTTCTGTTCACTGTAAGTACCTGCTAACTTACCAGTTCTTGTGTTTATCCAAAACAAAGTGTAATATAAAAAGACCAAACCTAATGCATTTTTACAGAGTAGACCTGATGCACACTGGTTGTTTAAATCCCCAAAAGTTTAGCTGAGCCTCCAAGTTGATGTCCTTCTCCATTTGCTTCAAAGCTGCTCTTTAAATGTTATTTTCGACACACTGAACTGCATTGAGGCAACTCAATCTGTAATATGGACTTATCTGCTCGACCAGAAATGTCACAACAGCCTGTAACTCTAGTGTGAAGATGTTTAACTTTTTCTGAGGCTAAATGATAAGACATGTCCTGTCCTACAGAAATAATGGCAATAAATACATTTTCTTTCCAGTGACAGAGAGTAGGAAGCATTCACAGTTACCTCCAAATATCATCTCAAATGAAAATACAGCACAGCAAAAGTCATGAAATACCCATAGGATGACTAAGATAAGTTTCCCCTTCTTCTATTTAATTAAATTGACTTTAATGCACCTGTCAAAACAGGGAAGCAAAGACAGAGACTGCACATTTAAATGCACATGATTAATGTAACTTATAAATAATACATCTGTACTTTATATTGCTTTCTCTTGAGAGCTTCTAAAATACATGAGCACAACTAACAACAGTTGGTGTTTAAAGAAGTGACCTCAGTGTTCAGAACTAGCTAGTGAAGTAAGAGATTAGAAAAGTGGGTTTGTGATCTGGTATTGAGGCTGAGTTCTAGTTTTTACACTGAGAATTAATATTTGTTATCTAGGGCTGGATATCGACACTGATCTCCCCTTTCAATTCTGTTTTGATTCGTTAAGTCCAGAATCATTTTGATTTGATGATTCAGTCACATCGGATAAATACCAATGTTGCGTTAAGCACTTCTTTGAAATTATTCGGGTAACTTAAATTGCATTCAACAAGTGAGAAACACTGTTGTTTCCTTGAATATAAAATGGTGTTAAGTGCACATTACTTAGTTATAGTTATAAAACTGTTGGATTTATTTACCTTGGCAAATGCAAAACAACTAAAACATGGCACATCTAGATTATTTAGGCCTGCATGTGCAAAACAGTTGAGCAAAAATAAAAACCTGCACCACTTGCAATGGCGTCACTATTATGCATATTTCAAAAAATAAACGTTATGCAGACAGCCGCTGGCTAGTGTTAGTTATCCTCCAGGGATATACTAAAAGTTGTTCAGATGACTTCCACAGCCTCACATCTTACAGTCAGAGATAATATTTCTTCAACAAACACAAACAGATCTCAGATCAGTCTACCTCGAGTCTTTTTTCATACTGCCCCTGTCTTGGGTGTGATCTCTAGATTTGTTGTGAGTCAGCTAATCATCCTGAGTCATGACAATCCTGTAAACTGCCGTGGGTTCACTGTAACAGGTGGAAAAAACAGGTGGAAATAGGAAGAAATAAATTTGTACCACGAAAGATGAGAAGATTTCACCCTTGCATCAACCCTCTGCTGTGAAGGTGACAGGGTCAAATCCCAGAGGAGCTGCCAAAAAGCCTTGGTTGTAAACGTGAATGAGTAATGTTCACTGGGTTAGAGTAGTGCTGTAGGGATTTGGGGTTTGATTCACATGCATGCACTCCTGCTTCGGCTACAAATGTGCTGCCTGAGTAACAAAGTCAGTGTGTGATCAAATCTACCAAACACACAGCAGATGTAAAGTTCAGTTCATTCTGTGTCGCTGCTTGTCTTTAAAATGCTGTGTGCTAGAGGCAGAAAATCAGGCTCAGCTCTGTGGAGATAAACATGGTGTGAAGATCAGAACATTTACATAAACTCTAATAATTTCATCAGATCCAGATTAATGTAATACTCTGATTAGTGCAGCTGCCTTATTAGCACTCTCACCAGGTTAAATTAGGTGAATGAAGATTGAAACCTAAATAAGCATAAACTGATTAATAGGCCTTCATTAATTATCAATCCTCGAATTACGCTGGCATATAAATACATTGGACTGATTTCTTTCAGAGCTATGGATCTGGGCACATAAGGTAGAAGCATGTTGGTAGTTGTGGAAAATCACAGTGGAGATTACTAGCATCCTCCTTAAACAGCAGCCAATTAGCAGCAAATTTACAGTGTGATGAGCTGGAATCGTTTTAACAATGTGGTAATAATGAATGAAAGTCGATGGCTTCTTTGTGGTTACATTTTATCAGATTAATCTAGCTCGTCTCTTCTGGCTTTCCTGAACCCAAATAACCCAAATTAACCAAACATTATGTGTTTTCAATTTGGTCATGCTAAATTAAACAAGTATATTGGTTCAGACATCCCTTGTCTAATCAGCTAGTGTGGTGATGTCTCCAATATATGAAGAAAGACATACAATGTTATATGTATTCATTTGGATCCATATGATTGTTATGGATATTTAATTATTACCATTAATAAGATACATTCAACAAGTTAATTAGACCTCAAGGAAAGGCACAATATGTTTAGGGCCTTTTAATTTGAAGTTTAAGGGGTATATTCAGTTTAGGATTAAATAAAGCTAATAAATGTTTGTTACGTTTTAATCTCTCATTTATTTTTGAATAAATAACTTAATACTCTGCAACCAAAATGGTGTAACATTTACACCTTAACATGGCAACACTAACAAAGCTTTTAAATAAGCATCACACAAAAGCTAAACTTGTTAAGCTACAAGTATTTGCTATTGCACACTGGTTCAGACAGGGGTATTAACTTTTATATGCCACATAATAATAAAAATATATAAAATTAGAAAAAATGTGACTATAATTAAAATGTGTCAAGCAAATACTGGTCTGGCAAAAGACTCAATAAGGACTTACTTTTACAACAGTGTGTGTACATTTGGGTTGATGCAAATGCAGAACAGATATATCTATTGTAATTTACTCATCAGTTTATCATCATCATCACTGTGGGAATTCTGTTTGTAATAATTACCGATTTCATTTTATCACCCAGACCCAGTTCTATGAGTGATGCTGCAGTAGTTTTGCAGCACAACAGCTTCTTAACACTACGCTGTGTTTAGTAAAGCGCATGTTGCATTAAGCCTGACAGTTGTAAAGTCACACCGCACATTATTTAAAGAACAGCAGAAGCTATTTCAGTCTCCACTAATCAGCGCTGATTCCACATAACCCCCGCACGGATTCCTAATGATAAAATGACAGACAGAAGATCCTTCTCTCTGTTCGGGCAAAGCGAAGACCCCTGCCTCATGCTGTTACCCAACATGCATTTCAGCAGTCTATTTCAGTCGCTGTGTGTCCAACACTATTAACACAAAAGGTCCCAACATTACAGGCTCAGTAATTCATGTTAATCATATGGGGTCTAATTAATGATAATGCAGGTGACAGTGAACTGAGCATTCAGCATCCTGTGCTTTAGGTTTCAGTCAGTCAGTTTAGATTTGAGGAGTTCACCCTCAAATGAGATATCTGCTATCTGGGATATCTGCAAGGGGGAGTACTAAGTTGTCTAAGATGTCTTATAGTCACACATCATTCTTTTCTGCTTAGCTAATTATCATATATAAAGGCAGAAAAACTATGCAAACAAAAATTAACTACAACTATAATGTATTCAAGAACAGTTTAATAATGAATTGTGGTATTTATTCCCAAAATGTGTTACATCCCCAAATGTCCCAGCTAATAGAATATGTGGATTCTAGATGCACTATCCACCACTGTCACTGTCCTGCTGAGTGACCGACACATAACAACCCAGTTGTCAATGAACCATTGTCCAAGCAACATGACAACACTGCTGGAATGGTGAAGAGCTACAATCAACTGCTTAAGTACATTCGGTTTTAAGATTTCACACATAAGTTCTACAGAAAGCCGTAGAGCAGTAACATGAAGTAATACTGCCCAGGGGACAATGAAACATTTACTGAATTCAACATAAAATCTAAATATTTTGCACACCTGTCACAGACAACCAGAACGTCCTTTGATGTCCTAATGATTTTGTTGAGGCTAACAAATTCTACCTTCAAATAGTACCTGGCATCTATATGTCCTCAGGATATCTCTAGTATAATGCTATTTACTCCTCTCTCTTACATCCACATCTCTGCGTAGCCTCTAGCACCAAACTAAGGAGTTTGTCTGTAAATATTAAGGATGTAAAGATTCTGAAAACGGGATCGAAACCACGTACAAAGGTCTACAATACTGTGTCACGATGCAACTGCAACGGCGCCCCACCTCCCGAGAGTGGGCACAGGTCTCATTGCCTTACTAACAAAACTCATTTTTCATTTCATTATTAACACTGTAACACATGTAAATCATGAAATTATCATTCTATTTTAAGTTAGGGCAAGTTGTATATTTTTATATATTTTGATTCAATCATGATCAAGCAATCACAACTGTGGTAAAAGTTAGGCTAGTTTTATCAGCTTTGGAGAATCATTACACCTCTAGTAAGTACATGATGATGAAAAAAAGAACCCAAGAAAAATAACCTTTTTGATTGCTAAGATTTTCAACCCGGGGCACAAAAAACATTTACTTCTGTTTTCATTTGTCAGAGTATTTGAGTTCAGTTAATATACAGGGTATTTTGGGGAAAAAAAATCCTTGCATGTTTTGCAAGGCTTGCAGTACTTTCACTCTTATTTACGTGACAAGAGATATTAGCACTGATTTCTGCTGAATTATTAATAAAGTGACCCAAATAATGTGTAGAAATACATTTTCATCACTGGTCCACTTTTTACTGGAGCACAGAGCTGAGAGGACACCACCGGGAGCTCAGCAGCCACAGCCTACAGACAGATGCTTACATACAACAATACACACAAATAAATGTAAGAATGTCATCTGTCTATGCGTGCACTTCTTCACATGCACATCCAATGTTTGACTCAATATACTTCTACAGATAAGAATTACATCTGGGAAAACTTAAACTAATGTTGGCAGCAGTGATATTGGTCATTTGAGTTTCAAACTTTTAGTTGTGCGTCTACATAAATCTGTCCCACATTTCTGGAGTCTTTCCCTTCTTCCTATCTTCTACCTAACTTACCTACTTGTAGTGAAAAGCCTCACAGTCACTTATTTACTACTTACACAATTACATGACCGCAATCTCTCAGATATACACACAGAAACAAGGGCGCAATTAGTCACTTAGAGACACGCACAACAAAAACACACTCTCACACAATCCTCTACCTCCTGTAATGCACACATCGCTCAGTTAACAGCCTCCCTGAGGAGTCATCCTATGCAGTGCTATTTTTGGGGGATTCATTAATAGTGCGATGAGCCTTAACTTCACTCTGTCATGAAGGAAGCCACAATGACTATGAAGATGTCACTCGCTGACTAAATGTCAGGCTACAGGAAGGTCCCCACAGGGAATTTCATTGTGCCAGAGCCAAGACCTGGAGCCTTTACGAGCAGCAAAATGTAAAATAAAATTTTACTTCAGTGCCTGTGGGGAAAATGCGCAGCAGCAGCAGCAGCAAAAGTAAAAGAAACCACTTACAAAAATACAGCCAGATTATAATAAGATATAAAAGGACAAAACATTGAGGGAAGAATTATATTAAATATGTGTTGTGTGCAATTTTGGTGCAGATAGTACAGAGAGAAATTTTCTATAGTTACAGATAAATTTAAATAATGTATTTCTACAAAACATACTGAGAAGACACAATCTGTAGGTGTAAATGATTCAGAGGATTTTCTCTGAAGCTTTGGGTCTTGAGCCTGAAACTGAGGCAAAACCACGGTTCTCTCAGTTTCTGAATAATTAATATTGTGAAGATACAAGGTTTTTATAACCTGATCAACAGATTGGCTGAGGCTGCGAATCCTTAACTTTTGTAGCTGCTGTTTGTTGTTCTTTTTGTGTTGCCTTAAAGCTTAAGTTCATGAATAGATTTTTTTTTTTTAATTTTGATTTCTTTTAAAACAAAATTTTTGACAAGTTTTATCAATTTCAACAGTCTAGAGAGGGTTATTCTGCCATAATCTGTTGTGATGAACCTAACCATCCCAGTGACATTGTTTTAAGTCAGTACAGATGTAGCTGTTTTGAGACAGAGAGATGATTAATCAGCCACATGAACTGAAAAATAAACTAACTAAAAACTTTCATATTGTTAAAGTGAATTTATGTTTATAAAACGTCTAAAAGCCTTGCACCATATCCCTGTTTTTCATCTTTATTTGACTGTTTTCCTTTTGGTTTCTTCTTCTTTCTCCACCTTTCAAGCTCAAAGGTTTCCTTTGTTCTGTAACGTCAGTTTTGTTTCAAATTCGGGAAAATAAGAATAAGAAAAGTAAAAAGTAAAAAAGTACAGAACTAGTTAGTGGTAGGGGTTGCAGGAAGCCGTTAACCTGACATTCGTCATGCAGATCAAAGACAAATGCAGACTGAAGAGTTATTATTTCTGTGTGTCAGCTCACATTTTTCAGGCATTTTTTTCTGTCACTGGTTCTGCCACAGGAGGATGACATCCCCATTCTTATCCTACCTACAAAGCTGTGGTTGATTATTTTTCCATCCTGGAAAGCAACCATCAATCAGCTCAACACCAGACATATTTGAATCAGTGTGGAAAAAAAAAGAAAGAACGATGGGAGCGGTGATTCAGATGTCTGAAACCAGTCCAGGGTTTTCACCTGACACTGACAGGATGTAATAGTTTCATATTATTTTTTAAGAACTGGACACCTTTTATACTTTATATGGCCAATATATTTGAATAGCACAAAAATGTCTTCATCAGTTACTGGTGACATTGGTGCAGAGACTACGACACAACTGATTTAACGGGAGAGCAAAGCTGACACAGCAAGTACAGACAGAGCAAGGCCTCACTGAGTACAAGTACCAGGCACAGACAACGCAAGAGAGGCAGCTACATAACTGAAGTATCTTATTCCAGTAAATTATACTGCGCTGTCATTGTGGAAAAAATACTTTTGCAAGAAATTAATAGAACAAGAAGCAACTTTGTCCCAAAAAGTTTTCTTTTGTCCTTGTGTTTATTTTATTTTGTAACATGTAAGTTTCCATTAAACCTGAACCGAGCTCATCTCCCCTCCAAAACACAATGTCCAAGGAGATGCATGATCACTGCCCAGCACGCAGACACCACACACTGACAGCTTTACACAAACCACTGGCAAGCTTATTAACTGAAGGAGGTTGTTGTCAGAATTGGCAGTATCGTATCTCCTGGAGAGACCTTTTACTTATCATTCTAATTCTCCCTCATTTCTACTTTATAGCCCAATCCACTTTATTTTTCACTAATTACATTTTTTTCCCCTCAATCTGGGGTCTTTTATGGTCTGCGGCTCCTTGTAGCGACACACAAAAATACTCTAACAGGAATTCTACATTGTGAAACTAACTGATGTTCACAGCTTGGGCAGCCTTTCTTTCTAAGTTATTGGTCACAATTGTGTTCGAATAGTGATGATATGGCACAGTGTTGCACAGGAGAGGGAAAACATATGAGAAGGCAGAGCTGCAGGGCTCCGGGATGTGGTTCACAGCTGAGAGGTGCTCTCTGTCTCAGGGAAGGCTGGCTGGGAGGATTTATAACCCAAAAATAGCAGCATTTCTAATGCAGATAGAGCTGTCTTTCATTTCTTTCTGTCACTATGTTTTAACTCTGCGGTCAGCGGGGAAGGAAGGCTCTGACTAGAACAGTATGAGCAGCAATCATGCATCGTATGACAGCTTTGATTCAAAAATAAGACTTTACTTTTCTGGCCTGGTGGTTAGACAGTCTTTCACAGCTCCTCTGATTGCTCTACTGGTACTTCTGTTCACTCCTCTGCAGAATATCTGGGAATGATCTTCCTACACTATCTTGCCACACACACACACACACACACACACACACACACACACACACACACACACACACACACACACACACACACACAATCACCCTTATGCCTCTGAGAGTTGACTCAGTTTGGATAAGGTCTTGTCTTACTGCTGCAGCTCTCAAATTCTGTGTGTCAATATGTCCAATACACAACTGGAACCCACTGCACCCAAGTGTACGCAGCATCAGCTCTGATGTGGTGCATCACAGTCACTGCGGAGAAAACTACGTTTGAACTGTGATCTTCACTCGAGTCAGTTCTGGCTGTGCTGGAGTCCCCCTCAGATTAGTCTCTCTTTTTTGAAAATGTACCTATGCATTTCAGGTTCAGGAAGGTTTTTAACAGTTGTTGGATTGGGTCCAAAATTTTGGATCTACTTCTAGGCAACAAGGAAGTACTGCACTGCTTTATCACCACTGTTGCAAACCTCAACCACTATCAGGTGTCATATCAGACATCCCACAGATAATGTCATTAGCATTAACAAACATGGTGACTGGTCAGAATATGTTGGTATGTGTCTTTCAAATGTGTGCATGATGACAGAACCTGTCTGAGTGTGGCCTTTTAAAATGTGGTAATACGATGTGTCTTCATTCATAACCATTGTCTGCACAGTGAGACTGCTTTGGTTTTTAATGTAGTTACACTAAACAGTAAGACAAACTCAGTTAAGTCTTCAGTGAGATGGAGTTATAAAAATGCTGTATATTTGAAAAGTAAAGAACATGCATCATGACACTGATAAGTTCAGCACTAGTGCTCTTGTAATTTTTCATGATAGAAACACTCAGTGTAAAGTAAAGTGAAGGTAAAGTGAAATAATGTGCGCCAAAGATTGTCTATTTAATCCGACATCTGCAATGTATGTGCTAGTGTCAGAATATATGGCCTTGTCTTCAATGTGGGCCTATGTTTGGGCTACAGTATGAGAACCTGCTCTTTTAAAACCAAAGTGCAATTTAAAACCAAAGCAAAACTTTACTTGCTTTGTTGCAATTCCGTACTGGGTTTGTTGAAATGAATGCAATGGTGTGACATTTACAAACCAGGAGCTGAAAATTAAGGTCACAGAATAACATCGCTCATCTGTCAAGAAAGCGCATGATGGACTTTTCTGCTCTATTGTTGTAATTTACATTGCATGCCAGATATTAACCTCATTAACCCCAAAAAGCTGCCTTTTATGAAGTTTATATTATGTTGTTACTCCCTAAACAAACACAGTATAATTCACATGGACAAGGACAAAGACACAGTGACAAGCCTTTGAATGACTTGTTCTCATCTGGGCAGAAAAACAGGAGTGTCACATGTATCCTTTACATGTGTGTTTGCTTATTTATTTACATATCTGTGTGGATTTCCATAAAGTCCATGACCAGTTACTTTTATCCAAAGCTCCTTGGATCACATCGAGTAAAGTCAGGCTGAGCACAGTTGCTGCAGACTGAGTGCACATTAAACCCCAGAAAATTAAACCCCAGAATCTGGCAGTGTTTGCTCCATGCTGATCTCACTTAATAGCAAAGGACCAAACTATTAAAACCAATCACTGTGATGCAGCTGGTCTCTAACTTTACAGAACTCCACGGTCCCTGGAAAACTGACTTTCAGTGCTGACACCAAAGAAAGTTTTAAGCTTAAAGTCCTTCTCCAGAGTCCTTGTAGTTGAGCGCTGAATAATTAAATGCAAATTATAGCTGATTCAATTCAAAGCATACGTTTGATTGGTCAAGGCTTAATAGAGTACAAGAAGTTGTTCTGAAGTTACTGTTGACAGAGTAAATTACCTGAACTTTGAAATTCTCCATCATTCATTCCTTGACACGGGTTGTTTCTTTTGGACAGCTGACAATTATTCTCAAATCACACTGTTAATATTTGCTTGAAAGGTTAATTATTTTTTTATAACCTTTATCTAGCCATGGATGGTTTACTGAGCAGAACAAAAGTTACAGCATCAACTTTTTTTAAATGTCCTTATTGTCACTTATTTCTAGTATGAATGGGTTATATCCAACCAAACTCAGTGCAACTAGAGTTATGTCCAATAATAAACCCAGCTGTAATCAAAATCATCTGTATAAACTGGTGATTATGACTAACAAACACTGCCTGGATAGTCACAAAATTATGTGTAGGACTTTTTTTTTTTTTTTATCCTTTTGGCCCTTCTACAGTTTTTCTGCTGAATTTCAGTGACCTTTTGTGGCTGTTTGCACAACGCTGGACCCTACAGGCTGTTTGGCTCTGAGTTTAGTATTCATATCATTTCTGGACTGTTTACTGTGGAGATAATGGCCTGTTGTCTCCCACCAAACTACTGCAGCCAGTCCATAGATGGACTGGAGAGAAAATTATACATCATCATTATGAGGAGCCGGGAAAAAAAAACAGAGCAAGATAGTGCCATCTTTACCAGGCTGTCACGCCTGGAGAAAAGGCCCTGGAGTCAGAAATCTTAAGTATTCATTGTCTGTTTAAATTCTTTATAGGAGACAATGCAGCACTGGGAAGCTGGGTTCAGACTGTGACCTGGCAAGCTCCGAGAAGACAAATACAACAGTGGATAAAGGAAATATAACAATGGCTACTTGAGGGGGAAAAGCTGTTTAATTAATTAAAAACATGCTAACCAGAGGCTTCACTGAATAAAACAGTGGCTAAATTTAATCTAACGGGCAATGTCACTAGCTGCTACAGTACAATATGTCTGGACGCACTGGTGTTTGCCATTACACTTTTCATGCAAGTAGGTCCTGTAGTCAGCTGATTTATTGTCCCACATACATACAAAACAAGCTGCTAATGTAGTCTCACTGTTTCAGCTTTTGAATACAGGTCACTAAGGTCGGACTGGCACCAAAATGACTAAAAAATGACACAATTCCCATGTTCAAAGATGTGAGGGTAATGTTTTGAATAAGACATGGTCAATACTTATTCTTAATACTCCACTGTCAACCTTATAGGTCTATTTTTGATAGTGTTGCAACATTGCTAATAATTCAAAATAAACAGGTTTTTAAATTATTATCAATATTATCTGTAGTAGGTCTTTACAGTGACAACAGTTATGATTTTCTTATTGAGAGACAGGATAATAGAGGCTGAGTTCCAGCAGTGTGAAAGCAGGGAGGGGCTGAGAGGCGACTGTCCCAGCCTCGCAACTACAATCACACTGAATGCAGGCCATTGTTGGAGTTTGTAAAAGCTATGGAGCCACCAGACCATGCAACACTCACTACCCAGCCCCCAGTAGTGGCCTAGATTCTGGGGCGCTGCACTAGTTTGATGCTCTTCTTCGTCTGCTGTTGTGGGGTTTCCACCCTGAGGGAGAGTTTCATGTGTCATTTGGCTTTCGCTCAAACAGGAATTACAGCCCTTTTTTCAAAGTTGCTAGAGGTAAATCTTCCTCCCACTGTGTTTGAATTGTCCCCTGTGGTCAATAAAAGGCACACTATCAACAAGCAGCCATAAAGCCATCCAGTCATTAGCCACAGTTTGAGCTGGCGGATCAGTTCAGGTGTTGCTGATAACAGAGAAACCTGATGAAACAGCACAGAGGACCAGTGGCTCATTTTCTCAAAGTGTGCAGTTGAATTGATAAATGACATTTTCAAAGGCCAGTGGATATTTTAAAGAGCAGCTGCTACCTGATAATTACAAGGACGATTAAGTAAATAAAAAAGTATTTGAAGCAAAAATGCCAAACAGTTGCCGGTTTAAGTTTCTCAAATGTGAGTTTTTGCAGCTTTTCTATGATAGTAAATGAAATAACGTTGGGGTTTGGACTGCTGGTCAGAAAATGAACCAACCTCAGGATGTCACTTTGGGCTCTGCGAAGTTGTGATGGTTGTTTTTCACTGTTTTTTTTTTATTATTTGACACTGAATAATTAATCAATTAATCAAGAAAGTAATCAGCAGATTAATCAGTAATGAAGTAAGTTGCAGCCCGTGGCTCAATAGAAATCTGTCATTGTCACAGCTCTACTTTTAAGAAAACATTGACATTTGAGAAGGAAACCCCAATTTGTCAGTATGTGTGAGATGGTGAAAAGTTATATTTCATGTATTTTACGCCTGAACTTTTTCCCTTAGCTTAAATCTTCCTTCGCCGCTGTCATGAAAAATGTATAAGTCTTCTTTACGTTCTATACTCAAGTGAGTTTCATGACATTGCTTACTTAAAAAAAACAACAAAAAAAGCAGAACAGACTGGAATATTTCTCTATCATATGTGATAATTGAGACACCCTTAAATTTAAGGTAGAATGAAGGTGACACATTGGCCAACAGGGGGATTGCATCATTGCCCATTTCCTGTAGTTTGGATTCAAACACTGCCAGCATCAATGAGAAACTAGGCTGTCTCATAAATCCACTCTTCAGTAGTGCTCATCTATTTTCTGTTATCCAGCTCTGGCATGCCCTGCTTGTCATTGCATGTTTGTTGTTTGTTTGATCATTTTGCTTTCTAACACAAACATGTATTTTTTTCTCTTCTTTCTTCTTCTTCTTCTTCTTCTTGTTTTATATCCTGATTTTGTTTCATCATTTTTCAGATAACAAATCTAAACAAGACCTGAGTGACACGACCAAACTAAGACAAACTTGATTTTGCTGGAGTAAGGTGGGCGGTTATGTACTACACAGCTCGTTGGGAAACTGCTTCACCGCTTCTCTCAAAGAGTCTTTGTTTGGCTGCAGATTCCAGCGACCTTGCTGGACACCAGCGGGGAGAGGGAGTGAGCGAGAGACAAAGAAAAAGAGAGGGAGGTGGAGAGCAGAGAGGGAACTGAGGGCAAAAGATGAGACAGTAGAAGAGAGAGTGCTGTAGGAAAATGAGTGTGTTGTAGTGAGAGAGGGAATCAACAGAAAAGTCTGAGCAAGGGCGACCGAGAAATAGAGGTGTAGTGGAAGAGACACAGATGAAAACAGATGAGGCAGAGCAGAGAGACAAATGAGAAAGGGCTAGAAAGACAGAAGAAAATACAGACCAAGAAAGACACACAACTAGAGACAGGGAAGGTGTGTGTCATTGTGGATGTAAAAGAGAAAAATACAGCATTTGTGTGGAATTATGTACTTGTGTACAAAAGTGAGAGAGAGACAGTGAGAGGGCAGCAAAAGTGCTGGACAAAAGGCTTTTGTTGTGAATGTGGCCATTTTGAATCTTCCCCTGGTTCCGGATGGCTCCACTTCACTGTGTCCCAGCCTAGTTGTTTGGCCTAGTTTCTTATTAAGTCTCCACTTATATGATAACAGTGTTGACTCTGTCTGCCCACTCACTATTTATGGCAAACATCATCGCCATTCCCCCAGACACAGCGCAACAGGGGAGCACATGACCCTATAACATATGTGTTCTCTGAGGACCACACCACTGATTATGCCTGTTTTAGGTTATTAACTGCAAATTGCACACACTTATATGTTCCAACCATTTTCTAAATGTGTACATTCATAGGTTGCTCCAACATCGAGGGTTTGAATCGGCTTCACAGACATGTAACCACATTACTGCACAATATTTGTTGTCCTCTGGGTGAATGAATTTCCAAGCGAGGAAGAGTAACTCTGATACAGCGCCTTCTTGTTTCTCTGAGATTGATTGTGATTTTTATTTTTTTAGAGCAAGTTTGGACTCACTGATTTTCATGCTACACTGGCACAAATTAAAACATGTTGGAAGATACAGCATTTAAGTTTTGTGTGCAGTACATCTTTTTCTGATGATTGATTAATTTATCTGTTAATTGAAAGAAAATTAACAGAATCAGTGACGCTTGTTTAAGTCATTTATCAACCCAAAGTCCAAACATTCAGTGTTTACTGGCTCAAACTAAAATTGAACAATTTGCTGCTTCCCTCAGTTTTATGTAGTTTTATATAATTATGCAAATGCCATGCTTTTGGAGTTTGGATTGTTGGTCAGACAAAATAGGACTCAAACATCTTTTGCCTTTTTTTTGGGCAGTTTTTCCAAGTACATTTTAAATTCCATTTATTTATATGGCGCAGAATCATAACAGAAGTTATCTCAGGGCACATTTCATATAGAGCACGTCTAGACCATACTCTTTATAATATTATTTACAGATTATTTTATCAATTAATATATAAAAATAAATGAGAATCAATTAATAGCCCTACTCAGCTCCACTCAAAACTGGCAAACTATATTGTAAACATTCAATAAAGTAAGAAGAGATTCACTAAGTTGATGGTTTATCTGATTCACCTAATACGTGTGCTGTAATTCTTGAAAAGCGGAAGTGTCTAACATATTGGATTCTTAGGGTATAAACACACGGTGAAATTCCTAATGTGACAAAACGTCTGCTGCATAATGCAGGTTAGATTAGACTAGATTAACAGGATTATAACCACAAAGGGAGACTGTGACTACAGCAGCGACTGCAGATCACAGGACTGTAAAGAAGAACTACACTCACACACACACCTCCTTCCTCATGCATTAACAATAAGAGGATAAATGGAGAATAACTTCACTTTGCATGCACTGCTGTCATATACATACAAACAAGCTGTTGTGCATACCACCACAGGCTGACATTCAGAGACCCGCACCTTATTATACATTGACTCACAACACCCTGATTCATCTCCATTGATCTAAACCTTCCCAGTGGCTTCTGAGTCAGTCCTTTTGTTATTCCTTTCTGCTAGTCATGTTACATCATTCATAAAGCTGCTTATTCTACTGAAGCATTGCCATAAATGAGAGTCTCTGTGTTACACAACTGCACTGTCAAGAGTTTTTTTTTTTTTGATCCCTCACTTTGACCATATATTCTAAAGTTGATCACCAAACCAATCCTAACCATGCTCACTTGCACAGATCCATGCAGCAATAAAAACATACACGCACACACTTAATACGCGTGGTGCTAGCTGTGAGGTGCCGAGCAGAAAATTCAGCTGGGATGAGAGTGAGTCATGGAAACAGCTTAATATTATGGGCCGTCTTTCCCTTGATGTTGCTCAAGCTAATTAAGCCTCGTACCGAGCTACTCAGGTCTGTTTGAAGTATGCAAGAGACTCACTTTAATGGTCTGCTTTATGCAGTTTGGTGTTTTCGCATTTAATTTGAATATGTTTACAACCCAGGGACCTTAGATTATACAGATAGGGCCTCAGAGCTTAATCTAGATACACCTGCATTTCCTGCTATGAGCTAAGTTTTCAAATTGCTGGGGAAAAATACATTTTTTCCTTAAGTTAATTTCTTATTATATAAAAAAACACCATAAAATACATTATAGCCTGTATTGCACATTTTATAATAATAGTTTTGTGTAATGCAGGTTATCAAGGAAATTAAGACCATTCTCAGTGTTGGAAATGAGGACATTTACTTAAGTGCAATTTTGAGGCAAATATTGCACTTTTTACTCGGCTGCATCTAACTTCAGTGGTAGACAATTTTGCAGTTATTGCAAATTCAGATTAATCATGCAAAATATAATCAACAAATAAATTAGGATGTACTATAATAGATAATGCAACAGTGCTTATAATCCAATATTATAACACACATTATTGTGAAATGGACCACTCTGCATGATAAGTACTTTTACCTTTGGTAATTTAAGTATATTTTGATGTTAATACTTTCGTCATTTTAAATGCAAGACTTTTAATTGTAGCAGAGAATTGGTGAATCTGAGTACAGCTTCCACCACTGATCATCATACAGGGCCACTCCGACCATTGCCAAGAAAACGCCAAAGTAAATGTGATGGTGCATACTGACCCCTACTGTTAATGACATGCTATCACCTGACTCTGTAAAACACACCCCTGGGCTACTGTTTTGACTGATACAGGAGCAGAAAGGTCACAGTGTTTGTGTTTGTCATTTATTTATAGGATTGGAGTGCTGTGTGCATATGCTGCCAACCAGAACTTGAGCTCTCAGGTGAAGAACATACGCAGACTGGTCAACAGCAACATGAGGGACTTGCACACCTTTGCTAACGATACACCAATGGTAAGACAGAGAGTTACAGCACTTTTGAGTAGAGCACAACCACTCTGCTTTTTGTGCCTTAGTTTGAACACAATATGACTAAACTCCCAAAGTCAGAGTATGTGGTGTCAAACCAAATGTGATCATAACATATTGTGTAACAGTTCTAGGAATTAAATTATGTAACAATACGGGCACTTGATTTCAAACTCCATGAAAAGGATAGCTGCCAGCTAAATTTTGACAAATGAAATAATTTCTATAAAGCATGACTGAAGGTTCAGTCATGGTTGAAATTTAAAATTCATTCAAATGACAAATATTCTTGATATCTGAGGGTGTTAGAGTTGAAGGCAAATGTATAAAGCAGTGTGTGCGCTGCTTCTGTTTCTGGTCATGCCTCCTTCATGTAATCCTTTCAAGCTCAGAACTGACAATTTTCTCACCTTTTGTGCGTGCGACAGCTACAAATTTGCTTTCTAAAACATCATCCTCATACCATGAAATTTCAGAAGCCCAGACTTTCAGTCTCACTCTTTAGGGTGTTATTTGGTGGCATTTTGAGAACAAAAATCCAACCAAATTCCCATCTTATTAAACATTATATGTAAATAAAGCCCTGCCTTATAATTTGTCATTTTCTCAATTTTATGATTACAGATAATATAACACTGAAATTGTGTGCTGCTGTTGGTCTCTATGACTAGACTGATAAACTAATTTTCTGTCTGCTACCATCTGCAAAACTGCTCTGCTCCATTGTGTTTCCTGTTTGCAGCAAATTGATTACCTAATATCCCAATACGCCACAGCCAAGAAAAAAGTCATCTATGACCTAAATCGTAAGTAGACCTTCTCTTTGTCCTTGATAGTGAATTATGTGGACAGAAACAATTCACTAGGGTCTTGCTCTTGGCTGTATATTATGCACAGTGTCTGTACTTAGTGTGTCTGCTTTCTATGACTTGTTTTCACAACAGATTTGTGACATAACTAGGTCTACATAGCTCCAGCAGTGACTGTTATAGAGGATCTCTTGAGTATTCATCCTACTTTTCTCCTGTGTTAGAAATGCAGGCAGCTCTTTCCTAAAAATTAAGACCTATAAAAGCTGTACTGCTACTATGAAACAAAAATATTATGTATCTCTATACAGACCACCATTAGGTCTCAGGTTCAGATGGTTGGATAAAGAGCAAAACCTGGGAAGGGCCACAAAGGGCAGCAGTAACATAATAAAAAAGAGTGACTTGCACCATTTTTTTTCCTGTTGATCTGATGCTGTCCTCTCTACAGATATAGGTCCATTGCTGGGTGGAAGGATACATGATCAGTTGGATAAGGAGGTTCATCCTCCCTTGGACAGAGTGCTTAATATGGCTGGAGGTACATCCACTCACTTTTCATTTCCTCTTTCAGTTATGATACAATCAGGTTACTGTAGGCTGGAAGCTACTGAATACAGGTTATGGCTACACTGCAAAGTATTGCACATCACAAGCCATTAAGTAATATGTGGCATCCTAGCTTATTTTTTTCCTCTAGGTTCAGTGAGACAATATCTGCTGTAAATTGTGGTTATATGTCATTTGTAATAATCTTTCAGTTTTTTTTCCCCTCCAATCTTCTTTTTTATGCTCTTTTGTAAAGTGAAAATCGAGAGAGCCATCAAAGGTAACAGTAACTCAGTAACTGAACAATGACCCACAATCCTTCGACCCTTGATCCTGTGAACTTTTCTACTGGTGTTGCTCCTGTGATTTGTTCCCTTGTGATCTCCCTTGAGCACTTGGACCCATCACAACCCTGAGTTACAACCGATTAATACATTAAAACTGCACTACGCAACATCTCACTATGGTGACTCCGAGGAATCCAGAAATGGTGTGAAGTGATATCACTGCCATTTCTTCATGGCAGTTTCTGCTGTCTTTTTCCTGTCTGGCATGCTTTGGTTGATTGGACTTTGACTGATTTTGTATTATGTCTTGAGGTCAAATTCTCCACCTCCAGCATGCCCGGATAAATTTCTGCTGTAACCAGAATGTTTCCATAAAAACTCTTGCCTAGTGCAGTTTTAGGTTAATGGCATCACCAGAACTTGCCAAAAAACCCCAACACAACATCAACCTGTACCTGGATATCTCCCCTTTTTACTCCAGTTGTGTTCCCCCAGTGTGAAGTGCGCATAAAAAGTTATGCTTTTATGTAACCAGTCCTGTTACTTTAGCTGAACTTTTTTTTTTTTTTTTTGACCAGAAACTACAGTGCAGTCCATTAATCAACCATTTGAATATTTAACTATCAAAGTATTATTTCATTTACTTACTTATTGATGTATTGATATGAATTACAACAAGCAGCTGTATATGAATGTTGGACTACATGGAATATACAGGCTTGTAACACAACAGAAACAAAACAACTGTTAGCAAGCATGTTGACAGTTCAGATGGCAAAATAAATACCTGACCACAGACGTGACTGTGGTTCAAGTTTGTGTTCCTACTGCTTGTGTACTATTGTTTTACCACGAGGGCTGAGCCGAGTAGTCTAACAATCTGGTGTAGATATATAGTGTTTTAATGGGTAGAAAAACTGCATGAAGGCTAAAGACGAAGATTTGCAGATTCAGAAACACACTGTATATTGCAGTAAGGGATGAGGTGAACGTGGTATTCATGCACTTTACTCCCTGCTGTGTTGCTGAGCATTAAGCTATGTGATAGTGAATTCACTGTTTCCTCTCCTACACTCTTGCATCTTTTATACTGACGTTCAAGGATGTCAGTGTTTTTGCATTCTTTATCCTGTTTAATTTTAAAAGTCTGCTGCAGGCTGCTCTGTGATTGTTAACCAACACTGGCTGTTGCCTTGTGATGCATCCACAAAGAGTCGGTAACTGAACAGCAACATTTTTAACAGGAGCTAACAGATTCACATTATTCATACAGCATCCCTGTTTGGTTATTGTTCGCCAAAAGCAACAATGTTTGGCGGCCAAAAGTCTATTTTTTAGACATTACGGAGTCACACACTTCAAATGCCAAGACCTCGATCACAAGTACCAGGGCTTGGACTGAAACTCAATGTGCTATACTCGGCTCAGGCTTGGTCCATACAATGAGTACAGCGTGTCCTGTATGAGTCTTTTTTTGTAACATTATATGGACTGTCTTTTTGTTGTCTATGTTGACATTTTAAGTAAATCTGATGAGTTAAATCACTGGGTCACCTTCATAGTTAACCGATCAATATGTAACTGTACTAGCAACTTAGGTCTGAAGGTTGTACATGCCCCAGAAACTTTGGCTTCATAGTTGAAAATAAACTCATTTTACTGCTCTGAATATCAGTCTGCATTTATGCACTTCATATTACAACAATTTAACAGAATGTCCCAGGACAAAACTAAAGGATCTTAATAAATTATTCATTCTTCTTCTTCTTCTCTTGCAACGCAGCCATGCGAGAGACCAAGGAGGCCCTGGAGAACGTCAGTACATCTCTGGAGGTCCTCCAGGAGGGAACAGGGAAACTCAACTTCAACCTGAGCCTGGTACGGACCAGTATCAACCGCACCCTCAACGACCCCGGCTGTCATGACGAGAAGTCAGACGCCACCACTGCTCAGCTGTGCCGCAACATCCGCCAGTCACTGTCCCAGCTGCAGATCAGCGCCAACTTCACACGGGTACAAACTGAATACTAAACATGCTGATATACAGATTACATGCTGTGGATACGAATGTAAATATTCAACTATAGAGTTCTGTTCAAACATCTCGAACAATATGCTGCAGGGTCAATAAATGTGATGGCTGAAAGAAAAAACAGCTAACTTTCATTCTTTTGCACATGTCCCACTTTCTCATCATTTATCATTGTTTATGTTTATCAGTGTCTCACTGTCTATTTATATTTTAGTTACCCAGAGTAAACGCTCAGCTGGTAAAGATGAACGATGTATTGAGAACGGACCTGAGCACCATCGTCCAGAAGGTGAGCCTGAACATTTACCTACAGATACTCTTACCCTGTTGGCATTTTCAGTTTGTAATGTAAGTTTGTGTTACCAATTTCTTTTAGTTTCCTAGTCTACCAAGAAAGTCCATGTTTTTACACTGGCTCTTTTCGTCTCACAGGGCTACTCCTCTTTAAACGACACGCCACATCTGGTGATTGAACAGACCAGAAGTGTTGTTGAGAGTAAGCGACATTTTACACTTCTAAAAGCTTCTTTTCTGAAAGCAAGCACAAATAATTAATAGCTCCTGCTGTTTGTGTGACTATAGTAATGGATTACACGAATCACTGGGATTTCTTTCGCTCCATGCACTCTCCATATGTCTCTTTTTTTCCTCTTCTGCTTGTGAGTTTGCACAAGATTATATGGTCTTCAAGTTTGAATCCTAACCAACTTCAAAGTTAAAACATTTTCCATCTTTCCTTTCCTCATGTATTTTGGTATCATCTAAAATCATCTAATCACAATCCAGACAAGCTATTAAACATGAGCATATTTCTGAGCTTTGAATTTGAAGTTTTACCCGGTGCAGCTGATGGATTTATATATTTTTCTGGGATCTTTACACAGACTGTTTACTGAGAGTACTGAAAAAAAAATGTGATTAATTGATTGATCCGTCTCTCAGATGTGCAGAATTTGGTGGACGGCATTGGCAAAAACATCAGCAGCTTTTCCAAGGCATTCCCAGTGCAGAGTTGCCTGTCCAACTTCACCATCTTCATTAGCCATGCCCATGCCAAGATTGAGGACCACTACCCTGAAATTGACCAATGGGACTTCTACAGGTACACTGACCTCCTAACATCCAAGCTATACTTCCCTCCAGACTCAAGTTTTAAATCCAGAAACTTCTCATACAAGATACGGTAAAAATTGTAAATACTATTATATATATATATATATATATATATATATATATATATATATATATATATAGTCTGATACTTGACTTTTAGGTTCACGATATCTGGCTTGACCAGACTCTTTTCTCAAGCTACTGTAAAATTAATGTGTACCATATTATCCTGAACTAATATTTTGCATTTATGAAATATTCATATCATTTCTACATTAATTCCGTTTAAAATAGCCCAGTGGAGAGAAACCCAAGATGATATATCAGTTGTTATAAAAGCTTTGTATTACTTTTTTATTCAAGCCCATTTAGCTCATGTGCTGTCTTATGAGTACGCAGGTTTGGCCTTCACTGTCTTGCTCAAGGACACTTTAGCTGTGGTATAAGATCATATTGTCCTATTTGTGTTCATTTAAGCCTGTCAGTGAAAGCTCTCACTGTTTAGCTTTGCCTTTCTGCTCACAGGTGGATTGCCTGCATTGCTCTTTGCTGCATGGTGGTCCTTGTCCTAGCCTTCAACTACCTAGGCCTGCTGTGTGGCACCCTGGGATACGACAAGCACGCCTCGCCTACGACACGAGGCTGCATCTCCAACACAGGAGGAACGATGCTCATGGCGTAAGTCAACAATGCACCTGACAAGCTCGGTGAATTTCAAGATCTAAAACAAAGAAAGTGTTGGCATGGCAAGAGGTTGTACTCCTATTATAGCAACATAACTGCCACTACTACTGCTACTTTACTAGACTTTTTACTTTACATGCTACAGTGCTTCTAAAAAGGTAAAGATGACCACAGCATGTGATCATAATCATATAAAATATACAAAGAATAATGCAGAGTATTAAAGAGTGAAGTTGATCTAAAGGTTCTATTGTTAAAGAAAGCCTACGCAAAGCATATGCAATATAATACCTGAACAAACTGAAACAGATCTCACTGGCACAACATGCAGAACCTGTTCCCGTGAGAACACTGTGTTTGTAAAACTTAACATTGTTTTCCCACAATAAATGAAACTATTCACACAGTATAATACTAGTTTCCCACAAGATGAAAAAGTACCAGTACCATATTTAGGATTAATACTAAAGACAAAAACCCCAGTGTATATCACTGTGTTTTTGTCCACCGAAGTAAACCGATCCTGTAATTACTCCTGTTCCTTTTAATATACAATGTCTAAGTTACCTTTTCCATTACGCTGACACTGCCTACTGTGACAGAAACCTTTGGCCACCTCCCAATCCAGCCATTCCACTACTGCTACACCTCCATCTCTTACTGTTCTGTATTCTGCTGTACCTGAGATCCTGTCTGCTCTGCTCCACAGCGGCGTCGGATTTAGCTTCATCTTCTCCTGGGTGCTGATGGGAGTGGTGACCGTCATATTCCTGGCTGGAGGGAACATTGAGAAACTTGTCTGTGAACCCTTCCACACCAAAGAGCTCTTCAAGGCAAGTCATGAGCCCCTCATTCCACTGTGTTCACTGTTAAGTTAGTATCGATAAAGAATGACCGATCACACAACGTCCTTTTGGCTCTCCAGGTTGTGGACACCCCGTATCTGGTCAACCCAGAGTGGAGGAACTTCATCCCTGGCTACATGTACAACGACTCCGACCTTGAGCTGACGGCAGAGAGCTTGTACAGGCAAAGCAAACTCATTTTTATGTATTTAGGTGGCAGTGTTTTGTCTGCCACCTTTCAGAAGCAATGCTGTGGTGGTGGTAATTATTCTCTTTACAACCTATTCCATGTCTGTCTTCTCTATATTTCATGTTTACATTTAACACAAATAATGAATGGACGTTGCAGCAAGATGAGCCATTTATTCCATTACAATCTTTAGAATTAACTGATGATGTTGATTTTCACATTTTTCTCACATTTTCTGTTTTGGTGCAGGCATCAAGCACGCAACTGAATATTTTATTTTCATTGATAGGGATGCAAATGTGAGGGAGAGTTGCTATTAACTCTGAGTAGCTAATTAGCATCATTTCTCTACAATATCTGTGCTGCTTTTCTTCAGCCTCTTTCTCAGTGATTACATCAGCTTTCATCATTTTCCTCCAGTGAGGAGCTGCACATCCTCGATAACTGGGATGGCAGACCCGCGGTCATTATGTTTCCAAATAGAGCAGTGTTGCATACATTAAAAAACAAGCAATGCTAATGCTGTGTACCTTACTGTATGAGAATCTATACGGTATTATTATGGAGCGTTCATCATTCAGATATTAGCAAATATTTCAGGCGTTTGAGGAACAGAATGCTGTTTTCTATCAGTCAACATGTCAGCGTGTCATGTACTTCCAGTCACTTTCACTTGGTGGCAGCAAATATTTTCACTATGAGTGAGACTTTTAAGTAAACATTTCCCTTTCTCTCTTGTGTCTGTCTTTGTCTTCCACAGTACTTGTAAAGAGAACAAAGGCATCTATTTGGCCATGCGTCTGGACAAAGTCTTCAACATCTCCTCTTTCCTCAACACAACAGTGGTTGGTGAACTCAAGACACACTGCCAGTAGCATTATGCCAGATATTGTAGGCACTATCTTAGTATTTACTTATACCTTTACGTAACAGTGAAACCTAACACACAAGACATAATTTTTCAAATGACTAAATCTGAAATTTAAGTTTTACTACACAAAATAAAGTTGCTCATTCATATGCCTAAAACATCTTCAGGATGCAGGATATAAAGCTATGGTGGGGTGCTATCATTTATCTGATTAAAGATACAAGTTACAAACACTTTCAACAGAGTGAAATAAACATACAGTAAACTTACAGGTATTTTTTCCAGGAACATAATCTACATGAATTCAATTTCAAAAGTACTACGTGCTCACTCCAGGTTAGAATATAAACTGTCTGCAATTCTGACATGTAGCTCTATTAGTTAACAGCGACCGAGTGCCCAGACATCTCCATCCTTGGCTACAGCATTTCATGAACATTACCTAATGATTTCTGTGCTGCCAAACCAAAGCGTATGCTGACGGCCGATAGCTTACACATGCCCCAGCCCTAACCTCAGTGCACACTGATGTAAGTCTCTATTTCTTTCTGACCCTGAGCCAGCCACTTCTGCCTGCCTAGGACATTCAGTAATTCCCTGCCAACTCGCAAGACTGCCTTGGGTCGTTTTAGCCAATTTCTGATAATGTCCACATGCTGTGCCTGTTTCTGCACTTTGGTCATTTGTCCTCATTTAATGCCTTCAAATGTTTTAAGTGTCCAGTAGTCTGACAGGAGTTCAATAAAACAAACAAAGTGTCAGGTATTTTATCATCTGTGTAAGCTTTAAATAATAAATCTTACAAAATGATGAAGCTCTCTTAAAACATTAGGTAACGTTGAAAAAAACTCTCTCTCCGAATAATGCAGTCCATTTCAGCATCATATCTTCAATAATAGTTAAACTAATGCCTCTCCGACAGTGTCAATAAAAACGGAGCATTATCTTTATAAAGGTAGAATTTATGGCTGAGCTGTTAAATTGGATTGTCTGAGATTTTAGTAGATTTTACCCAATAAAGTGGGATAGCGAGTGTTTAGACTTTAAAATCAATTATAATGAAACTTGTGCATTATTGCCAACTCCCTTTATCATCTCAATCTCATTTTACAGGCTGAAACACACAGATACCTGCAAAATATTGCTTTTAGGTAGCAGGTAGGTCGCTGTAACCTTAACATGCTGTGGGCTATAACTGGAGGCACATTTTTAGCCTATATTGATTTACATTTTGGAAAAGTACATTTTCTATCAGCGATTCGTGTTAGCGTATGTACTGGCAACTATGTATAAAGTACTAAACACTTCAGAAAACCTCAAAGTGAGACGATTCTCAGGCAGGTTCTGTGGTTATGAGGAGCGTTTGTTTTCTGATTTCAAAGCGAGTAAATCGGAGATAGTTATATCCCCCGAAAGCGCCGGGTGTACAAACACGTCTTTAGCTGCTGTGAATAGATTTGACCGAGTTCTGACTTAGTTCTTTGACACAAATCGTGGCCAGGTGTTTTAAAACAGCCTACCTTTGTCCCCATGAGCTCTGCGTCACTGCCGCCAACACATCTGATTGGTTGTCCCGAACAACCAATCAGCCTCATTTACAACCCGCCCTACATACGATTATGATATGCCCAAATAACTATCACTACAGCACTGCCTTGTTATGTGGGAAATATAATTCTGTGTCTTTTAATGTTTTTTCACAATAACACACTAACACAATTACAGTAATATACTCTTTTTTGTTGCTTTTTGTAAATTATGCTAATTTCGCTGTTGAGACCTTAAGGCATTGTTACTAACACAAAATCAACTCCAGTCTCCAGATTCACACATTTTTATAACTTATTTTGATATAAAATCATAATTTCTGACAAAAGAAGAAACTTTCATTGGGTTACCAATAAAACTTTTTGCATGGAAATATTGTGACTGGATTCAAGATACAGTTTTCGGGGCTGAAGTGTTATCTGGAGTCAATTTATTTCATACTTCTGACAATAACTTTATATTTTGGACGTTTCTTCGTTTTATGGGAAATCCAACCCATGTGAACATACGTTTTCAGTGCCATGTAGTTTGAGGAGCAAACAAGTTTATAGCACAACAATTTTGTTGGGTTTTCTTTATAGTGCCACAAAAAAGCTTATATCTTCTGTTTTGTTTTCTATTAAAGACATCCTTTGGGGAATCACATTTGCCAACCTATGTCTCTCTATGGTCAGAACCATCAAAAAAATAAAGATATGATGAATTAGTCCTGTATAGTTATTGGCACCTTGTAACTTTAATAAAAAGTTGTACCTTATACTGCTGCAGTTTTTTTTTCCATTCTGTCCGCTATGAACAGTCTCTCTCTTTTGCCATTTCAAGTTAGAAGTTGGCCACTTGTTTAATAATTAATTAGTAGAGAAATGAGTCCTGCAGTTCTGCATTTCCAGTTAAAGGAAAGCATCATGCACCCAAATGCATTAACAGGGACTCCAATGTACAGTAGAAACAATGAGAAACTGGAAAATCAAAATTAAAAAAAGCATTCTAGTGGGACATGTAGATTAACATCCAAACCACATCTTTAAAATCTGTGGTTGCCAAAGTGCCAACATTTGTTTTGCATTTTTGTAAGCCTTTCATCATGCTATGACGTTTATGAATACTTAAAATAACCCTCTGTCTTTCCTGGACACAGAGTTAAACTGTGATTAATAACCAAGCTTTTCTAACAAGCATGAGTACAAGTTGGAGGCTTAGCTGATAGTCACAGTACCAAACATTTTTGATGTTCGTTTCAGAAAATGCAAAAATGAACATATAACAAGTTCACATTTACAGTCTAGGCCCTTAGCAACAGCAGAATATGCTTTGATATGTAGATGAGAGAATCAAGTTGTGTTAAGTACCTCCAGGCCTAGTCAAAACTATTGCTGTACCTTTCTTTCTTTGCAGTTTACTAAGGATGTGGTGGGTCAGCTGGACGGCGTTAAGATCGACCTGAGAGGAATAATCCTGTTAGAGGCAGAGGGGAAGCAGAACCTCCTGGATTTCTCTGAAGCAGGGCTGTCAGAAATCAACTACGCTGACTATCTGGAAGAGGTGACACACACACACACACACACCCACATATATATACATGAACAAGCTGATGCACAGTGACACATTTGAATCAACAGAGCCTAAAGTATGAAGGGACAAACCAGACATTCAAAATGTGCATGAATGAACTAGAAAACACAAACATAATGAGACAGGAGGGGACACACAACCACACAGACAAGAGCAGGAACAAAAAGGGACAAGCATGAGAATGGGCTAAAAACACATAAAACACAAGGACAGACATATACATACATTACACTAACTAAACCTGATTCAATTCTGTGATCTGACTGAAAATCACAGAATAATGGTCAGTTCATCTTTGTGATATTTTAATGTGAATTGAATGGTTAAGTGGCTATATGGGGTCAGCCACTATTAGTGTTATTAGTGTTACCTCTTAAGTTTTAAAATATCAGTGTAAATATTAAAAACATATTGTTCTGTAATATTATTGTATTACAGTTGTACTTTAATGGTCTGTTACCAGAATTGGACTGGTCCCTTAGGCTCAGTTAAACAGCCTCCTCCTTTGCTGTCAGTTAACATACTGCAGGCAGCCGTGCTTTACCTGATATGAGCTGCGACGTGACTCAGTACACTGGGTTCTGTTGAGGACCACTGAAGCTCGATTATCCAGAAGTCGTCCTGCCAAGTCAAGGGTGTGTAGGAACAAGCCCGGACTTGGCATTCCCTGTCTTCTCCAACATTACCTGTCAGGTTCAGTTAGATTTATTTCCTGAGAGAGGGGAAAAAAGAAAAAAAAAAGAAAAAAGGAAGGCTTTAGGGACTCTTAAGGACATTCAAATGTACCACCTGTCCTGATACACAACTCACTCGCTCCTTGGTCTCCAAAGTCAGAGTTAAAGATTTTTCTGGTCACTGCACTTCTTTGGAAGAAAGTATAGTCATGTAACAGATTTGAATAAATCCTGGCAATGACACAAGCCACAGAAAGCTGCAATATAGTTACACAGTTCAGTGAATGAATGAGTATGGTACTGAGAATTATGTTGCACATAATATCTAAAAAGAAATGTGCCCAGCTGATATGTGGTATTTTGAAATACTTTGTGAATATGATGACGCCCAAAGACTTGACTGTTCACGTATGAAACATTTAAATTAGCCAGTTAACTGGAGGAGAGAAAAGGCCGTCTATCAGGATAAACTGCACTGTAGCACTGTAGCAGTTCATTTCTGATTTGAATGTGTTTATTTCAAAGAATGTAAAATTACTTGTAATTTTTTTTGCTCCATTATTTTTGTATATGTATCATAGAAAGATGCATATTTTGTAAAACAGGGGAGTTTTTTAATCCAGATGTTTGGTGTGACACAGAATTAATAATATAACTAACCAAACTAACCAACTATACAGGATCTGTTCTGTAAGCATGTATTACTTTGTTCTTTAAAAAGTAAATGTTTACTCTGCATTTGAATTGGAGAACTTTTCCTTTTGAAGACAATGCTGGAGGAACATGAATTAATGTTGCTTTAATAAATATATAATTCTGCTGTTCAGTCTTCTTCAAATTAAGCATCTTTATTATTTTATTTATTCGCTGGCCCAAGGTTCTATTGCTTTTACTAACAAGAAGCAACTAAATGAACAAAAGAAAAACGCAGCAACTTTTGATGCAGTAAATAACAATAACACTTCAAATTACTTCCAAATGTTATGTAACTGGTTGCCGCCTAACATGTCGACTCAGACCAGAATGTTTACATTATTTTTTCTCTTTTATATTATTACCTTTAGGTGAATAAAGGAGTGACTGTGGTGGACCTGCTCTCATTTGCCAGAGAGCTGGAGGCCCAGACAGACCTCATGGTAAGAGGACCTTGGTGCCACCCTGGCTGATATACAAACAACCACTCCGAACAGGCACTTAATTTGATTTGTGTATTTATTTACAATGCTGTGGGAGAGCTTGAAGGTGGGTTAGGTGTTCTTGCTCCTCAAGCTCTCTCAGCAGCCCTGCCCAAACACAAACAGTCTCTCATAGCGGTCTGACTGCTCTGCCATGCTTTCGGGGGATTCAAGCAGCACAACACATTTATTCACCTCTAGATGGTGAAAGATGGACTTTGGAGTAACTGAAATTTAGAGTCTTTTAAAACAGGGTTTAATTTAATGTTCACACCAGTTGTCTGTTGTTGTATTCAAGCAATGTTATGGCATCATAGGGTGCTACATGCGGCATTACCCGTGATTCATAATTTGAACCAAATATTCTATGAACTAGTGCCTTAAGTTTGATACCTGTCTTATTGCCACTGACTATTGGATGAGAGAAATAAAAATGTATAACTCTTGTGTGATTGGAACATTTTGAACATCAGAGAAATAAAAAAAAAAGACTTTGAAATAAGGAAAACACCATAATAACAGCAATTAATTTTTAGTATAATATATGTGCCAAGATTTCTTCCAGTGCTTTCATAAATGATATTTCACCAGGGTTGTGTGTTTGTTCGTTTCAGCCCAGAGGCCCTCTGCAGAGCGCTCTGAAAGGCCACATTGGCACTCTGCGACAGATCCACAGTCAACAGATCACCCCCATGGAGCAGGCTATGGTAATGCCCCACTGTGTTGTTTCAGTTTATAGTTCAGATATACATACCTGACAGGACTTATGGTTTATACTTAAATCATTCTTGTCTAGTCATCGCCTTAAAGGAAGCATCCTCCCTAAACCATTTTACCTATGCACAAATAATGCCTGATGCATTGTGCGTGTATTTGGTTAACTCTGTTGTCATGATTGAGCTTCTTCCCATGCACAACTGTCCAAAGATGAACTGACATGGCAATTATTATAGTGATATTCACAGTACAAACCCAGCACAGAAGAGGTGTAAACCAGTCTTCTCACCCACACTGGCTTCAAAAGACCAGAATTCAATGCAGCCACAGGGCATGTTGTGCTTTGACTATTCCAGCTCCCTTTTTGCTTTTGCAGTGCAAATACATGCAGTGAATATTGGACTTATATTCAACAACAACAACAACTTAAATAACATGATAATATGTCAGTGTTGTGTTTATACTTTGTTGCAACCTGGTTTAAAGTTAGCCTGTTCAGAGATTTAATTCAAGATAATCTATGCTCAGAAGAAAGGTTCTTCAAGTCAGCAGTGCTGAAGTCAAACTTTGTTCTGTCTGCAAATGTCTATTGGAAAGAAAAGGTATTATCTTTGACAGAGAAGCCATATTTCAGAATTTAGTTTAACATCATGTTTCTGATCCTCCGACATGTGCCATCAAACATGTCATATCTGTGAAAACTAATTAAATATTCAGTTTTATTTTCTCTGTCAAAGCCAATCCCATTCTTTTGAATAACTCCAAGGATTTATTGCTACTTGCAATTCAGACATGTAGTGATGTGCTCCAACACAGCTTTTACAAGAGCTTTTTATGTTTTTCTTTGTTTTGTTTTTTTTCTCTTTCAACTTCAAGAAATATGTTAGAGCGAGGGTAAGCAGAACTCTGTCCTTCTTGTCTATTTAATGTCCCCATTCATCATTTAGAACATTTAGAGAAATGCCAACATGTTGTTATTTAAAAAGAATATATCTCATTTCGGATTGTATTGTACGATATTGTGTGTGTGGTCTTCAACTGACGTTTGCGTAAAGATCATATATGGTGTTGACCTTGATGCCTTTTGTACCAAAATATTACAAAATATCCACTTTAAGAAAAGAAATCATTGATGGGAAAATCAAGGTGTTCAATTGTTACATCCAGTACACAGTACAGTATGTAAACAATTGTAACATAAAAGTGAGTGATTTCTTTCTTTGCATTGTGGATACTTCATCTTGGCACAAAATTCTTCAGCATGCCTATAATGGAAACATAATGTTGATCTTCAAGTGTTGGTATTTCCTGGTCTCTCCCTGGTTGGGTTTCATTGACATATGTTTTTGGGTGTTGAAATGACTCCCAATCTTTGTCATTGCATGTGTTAATTTATGTTCTTAATTTTCCTTCTAAAGAGTGCATTGAATCAGAGTATGAGGTTCCTGGAGAGAACAGCCACCGATCTACCAGTAAGTAAAGCAGCCCTCCAGTCTAAATCTGAAATCTAGAGTTAGATCTAGGATAAACCTCAACAAACTCATTGTTTCTCCTCTGCAGAACAAAGTCTTAGCAGTTCTCGATGCCATTGAAGCTGCCCAGTATCTCATCTCCCAGAATGCTACGCATTTAATCAATCAGGTAACTAGAGAATAACTTTCTTTGTTTATATTCTTCATTTATAATGTCATCTGTGACTCACGTTATGTCCTAATCTTCCTCAGGAAACAGGAAAATACACAGCGACCATAGTTGGCTACTTCCATCAATACATAGAATGGGTCAAAACATCTGTAAGTGTTTGTGTGTTAATTTGTTAACTCGTTGAAACTCATGTGGTTCATGCTTCGTTTGCTAGGTGTTGCCTGATAGACTCGCTCCAATATTCATTTAGTCAAAACCAAACACTGCTGCAACTGCAAAATGAGCTTTGAATGTTACATAAGAGTTTGGGAGTAAATATGGACAAAATGTTACAGCCTCTATAAATCTGAGGAATTTGCTATGTGGCACATTGGTTTCTTCTGTAGTTCAGCTAAGGAATTTAACATAAAGGCGAAAAAAACAAGATGTTTGAAGCCTGAAGCTGTTTTATCTATCTCGGAGCTGTCAATACAACATTTTTATTTGAATCACAATGTTCTTGTTGTTTTCCGAGAACACTTTGAGTTACACTCCAGGGATCTGTTGTGCAGTGTGATTAGCATGGCAACATAACAGGGTTTCATGTTAGTGAGTAGAAACATAATTTAACATACAGAGTAAAGGGCCTGTTTAAATGAAGTTCGTATTCCTAAATCTGCTGTGTGCTGACTGCCACTGTTTATGTCTTGTCTTCTACAGCTGGCTATGGAGGTTGCACCATGCAAGCCCTTCAGCAACATGGTGGACACGGTGGAAATCATAACTTGTAGTTTCTTGATCGACTCTATGGTAATGATATTAAAGATACAGATTTACTGTAAATCATTTGAGTTATATGTCTTCTACGTTCATGTTGGCAAAGAAACTTTTCAAATGTAAGAACAGTCATCATACGGGACACCCCACTTTTGTAAGTCACAGCCAGTGACTTTCATTATCAATAAATCTGCAAACCATTTTCTCAATAAATCAATGAATCATTTGGTCTATAACATGAAAGAATACCCACTGGAATATCCGGAAGCCCAAATGCACATCTTTCAAGTTGCTTGTTTTATCCCCATAAAAGGATCAAATAGTTAGAGATCAAAATTAATGGCCTATTTGTTTCAGGTCTAATAGTTTGTCTTTTACAACAGAACACTTTCTGGATGGGCCTGGGCTGCAGCACTCTCTTCCTGCTCCCGAGCATCATCCTGGCAGTGAAACTAGCCAAGTACTACCGCAGGATGGAGACAGAGGACGTTTACGATGAGTGAGTAGTTTTTGTTGTTATTCTGCTGCTTCCTATTTAACTACCGTACGTTTAAAGCAGATTTAATTTTTAGTCTATAGAATATGATATGATTCCCTGATTGGACACCTACCCATTCACCTCCCTGTAATTACACAGAACAGTGTGCGCTGTAGTCATTCCAATAGAAAGTTTATATGTTGTACATGGTTGCAGGACATCCTTCCTTTTCCTTCTGCTTCTCTTTTAGTTTGTAGTTTGCTAATTCAGGCAGACAATTTTAATGTTATTTAACAATGTTGAGTTTTCTAGATTTGTTACAAGGTGAACAACATTTTCAGGGTTTTTCTTTTGTCACAGTAGCTGCACTGGTTTATTGCTGATTTTTTTCCCCTTGCTTTTCTCTTCCTTGTAGTTCCTCTGTTTCTGGGACTTGGCATTTTACTTTGTGATAACCATTTCTACTATTTCCATCTTCCACATCTTTTATTTTTCGGTTTCATTCCTCCCTGTCAAGCACTTGGCACTTTACAAAGAAACATTAATGCATTTGTCACTTCATATGTCTTCTTCATGGAGCTTTTGTTCATCCTCTCTAAATTAATTTGGTCATGGCTTTGCACAAATGCAGCAGTCGCCATGTGCTCCATGCTAGATTACAGGCAACTTTCTAGTGCATTTCTATTCAATAACATTTTTATTTTGCTGTTTTTTGTTTGTGTATCTTTATAGCATTGAGACAATTCCCATGAAAACGTAAGACATTTTACCCACCTCCTTCTCCTTTTCAACTACTATCACTCTGTGCTTTTCTCTGGATCTTGTACATAGAATTGTTTACTAAATTCTTGGTGCTGGTTTATGTTTTTAAGCTTGGAATTGCTCTTATGGGTGGATGGTGTGGCTTCTTGTCGTGTGCTACCTTTGAAAAGTGCCCCTTACCTTTCATGAAGGGCTCTTGCAATCATTACCTTACAAGTCCACCTGTTTTTTGTAAGTTATAGTGTAAATAAAACACTTGTTTATACTCAAAAAAGTTTCTCTCCTAACATTCTGGCTACTCAGAAAGAAAGCATTTTTACTCTTTACAGTTTGATCAGCATGCCATGTCTCTCGTGCTTTACATTTACATTTTTCATCCCTTTTTGTATACAATATTTTGTTTTCAGTATGGAAATTGGTAATAATGGTTATCATAGTGAGCGTTCACAAGGTATCCCAAATCCTATGATGACAAGGTAAACGTTATATTAATCCTGTTGACTGCATGTGATGGGGAGTGGAGGCATGCATGGGGAAATGGGTTTTTTCACAAGCACAATGACACAGTGCATGGCTTTGGGGACTTGGCTCATATACACACATACACGTATCTGGAGGTCAGAAAATTAAATAACCTGAAAGCTGACAAGTAATGGTAGCTTTTATCACAAAACATCCAATATGATATGTTGTGTTTTGCAATGCTTATATCAAAAAAGTCAAATCTTAAGGTACTTTTGATCATTTTTTTAAAAATAATTTGTAATAAATTGCAATCATGGAATACATCTTTGGGAATTTCCAATTCCTTTCCAAAAGTTACGTGAGAAGATCTGTACCATTTTGCGCATTAAGTATGGAGCTGGGTCCAGGAGGGGATGAGCTTAGTTTAGCACCAAGACTGGAAAATAACTAGCCTGGCTCTCTCTCAAGTTAAAAACATTCCAGTCTCTAAAGGTCACTAATTAAACCGTTGCACTGTATTTTGAAAACAAGAGCTGGGCATAATGACTGTGGTGTCCTGTTTGTTTGTCAAGAAAATATTCCAGCACATAACTCTCCCTACAACCACAAGTTTGTCGTCTTTTTCCATCATCCCCAAAGGATGAACCCTACAGACTTGCTGATCCTCATTTCATATCTGCCATGAAATGTCATACCGATTTTCATGTTCCCCTCAGCATGACCTGGAATGACTTTGGCGATCCCTAGATTTTTTATCCAGGGCCAGTGTCAGTTACACTTGGGTCCATGCATTTCAATATATTTCCAAATAATATAGGTTTCCTAGAAAAACCATATAATTTGGTAATAATTACACCACTGTTCCTAAATACAGCCTCACACAGGCACTACCATGGCTGCAGACTCTCTGACTCTGCTCTGTGTGAACAGATTAACATGTTAACATGTTTCCAGCAATTAAAATGACTCCAGCTCTGTGCTTAAGTACAAAAATTACATTGGTGTCAATCTTCTCATTTCACACTCAAATAAATGTATTTCCCAAAATGTAGAACAAACTATTCATTTAAAAAAACATTTATTATATTATATTACCATAAATGTTGATATCAACATAATGCATGAATAACAACAATAAACTGTCATTAGGATTGAGCAAGGATGTCATTTGTTTTCTCAGTCTGTCCCATCTTAATATTTTTGCTACCATTACTTCTGCTGTGTTGTTGCCAAATGTCCTTCTGTGTGGTTTTGGGGGAATCTATCTTTTAACTAGCTTACTGCCTGCTCTGTCTGCGCACTGGGACACTGTGGAACAAAAAATCTTCCTGTTTCCTCTCGTTTAGAGTCAGCCAAAGTCCGATGAATGTACACCTGATCATTTTGTTCAGAGAGAGGCAAGCATGTCAAGCTTTGGTGTGATGCTGAGAATGCTGCTCCTTTTGATTTTGTCCTTATTTTAACACAACGTCTAACTGCATGTTATGTATTTTTAAGTTGCATATGAATGGGGATGCATTTGGGCAACCAACCTACTGTAACAGAGGCTATAGGCAGAGAGCAAAACAGCAAAGTTATAGACAAGACATGAGTTGATCCCTGCTTCCACAATTATCTTCCATAATTATCATCTTTCATCTTTTAAACTTATTGTCTTTTAGAAGAGTGGAATTTCATTCCAAGAGGAATTAGTGGAAAGGAAAAAACACAGATTATTTGGCATTTTGAGGTCTTCACCAGGAAATAGAACATTTCCTAGATGGATTTGTCATTTTCTGATAAGTATTGTGCACAATATTTGTAATTTTATTTCTTAAAATGGATACAAGATTTTTGGAATGAAACCACTTTCCAAAAGTTAGGATTTTAAAGGGGCACTAAGTAATCTGTTGTTTGGAATCTAGCAGCTATTGAAACACTGACCCTTAACTTTTCTTATTTGCTTTAAACTGTGTTAGCTGGATACAAGTAATGATAAAGTGGTCTCAGACTTTTGGACCCCACTGTATATTAATGTAATCACCATTTGTTGTTTACAGAAACTTACTTATTGCCCCTGTAACTGACCTTACAGTCTATCCATCTTAATGTTGATGAAGCTGTTCTGCTCTCTGCCTTATGATCCGCTCGTCCTGCTCCTCTTTGCCAAGCAAGAAGCAAGTAGCGGTTTCACAGAAAGGTGACGCTTGAATTCTCGGTCTGTGCTGTTAATTTTGTGCCCTGTGTATGTGTGTGTGTCTTTATGTGCTGGTAGCATCCCTACCTATGACACTATGAACAGGTTCCCGCGGGCCTCGGCTCCTCCGAGGCACATCGACTGGTGACAGAGAGCCGGCTCTTGTTCTGGCTCCTGAAAGGTACTGGAAAACCAACGAATCAGACCTGTGCTTCTCTAACACAGTTTTATTTAAACCCCTTAAACACCTTTCCTTCACACAGCTGTCACCTCGTCTGCTGTCATCACGCCATCCTCTGTTTTTAGTCTTCTTTGTATTTCTTAAGCACCACTCTAACCTAACTCTCTAACACCTCTTTCCAGCTTGTTTTAGTGCTTTTCTGCTCACAGTGACTTTGCAGGAAAACCATCATGGTGAGAACTGCTAATTTTGGAATCGCTAACGAGCCATAAATGTCTTCACAGTACTTGTGTCTGACTACTTGTGACTGCTTAGTCAGTGTGTTGTAGAGGAGAAATGCTGCATGTGCTTGTTCCACCTTTCTTAAGTTTTGTTACTTTGTTTGATGTTTATTGAGGATAACAACTTGGTTCTAAAAACTGCCTCATTTACAAAAATAGTCAGTAGCCTTTCTTATGATTTCATGCCTTTATTGAAATAGTTCTCCTCAGTTTCAATGCTTAACATTATAATTTTGCAAAACACCATATTTAATACTTCTCCTCAGTTGCTTTTTTGTGTAAACAGCCTTTTGATGTTGCCATGCTTTTGTCTGCTCTATGTTAGTTTCCATTGGTGCTGACATTATTTGCAGTTCACAGGTATTGCACAAATTTAACCAAAATTGAGTATGTAGAGAAAATGATACATGTTAAATGCGAAGAGAAGAGGCCCCTGTTTCAGTGGACTCACTGTTTAATATTTGTAGTTTGTCTGGAGGTGGTATACAGCTTTTTCACAGAAGACATTTTGACATGTCACAGTAAGAAAAGCACAGATGTAAATATCTGAATTCCACTTAGCTGCTTCACTTTCACCATCCTGGCTTACTGGGACACTTGAACAGAGCAGAGTTGTTGTTAATTGTCCCTCAAATTGTTTGCTGTGAAAAAGGTCTATTGTTTTCTAGATCTTTTGTTTTAGAAATAATACAACAATACTGATATCCACAGATGAAACCACATATAATAAAAAGAGAATCTTGTTTAATGACAAAAAAGTATATCAATGAGGTACGTAACTTTTGAACTTGAATAGCAACCATTGTGACAATACCTACCTAAAGTTTACTCATTTGCTAACATTAGCCACTGTAGGTTACTGGTCATACCAAACCAAGTAAGGCTGTAGCAGAAAAAACATTGTGCATTGACTTTGGCAGAGGAGCATTTTATTACTTATATATATTTAAATTCTTATTTGTCAAGAAGAAAAAATTCCTTATGTCTTAATCATAATCTTGCTTTAAATAACAAGACCTCATTGAAACAACAGTTTTGCTCTTGCCATCATTGTGACAGTAAAAAAGTGCCTTGAGATAGCTTCTATTGAGATCTTGTGCTATATAAATAAAAACTGACTTAAAAAATGATCTGTGGCATCACAGTGGAAGTTGTGGAAAATGAAGATTAAAAATATTTGCTATTTCAGTACATACTTTACATACTTATTTACACTTGATACTGAAGGACACATTAGGCAATGTCACATTTTCCTGCAAATTATATATTGTATTTTAAAATTCAACTTTTAATATCTGGAGGGAGAAGAAAGCAAGTTTTATGGGACTCCTGTAAGAGCTGTGCATTTTTAGAAGGAAGAAGTAGAATGCAGTCCCTGTGGATCATACAAGAAGCACTGAATGCACTTATATGTCTTTTATTTTACAACCCTGCTAGTGCATTAGTCTCCTGGGTCGTTCTAAAGAAAAAAAAATACACTATGTCTTCAATTTTTTACTTAATTTATAAAAAATATCTAATCCATTCTTCTCCAATATTTGTCTTCCCAGTGCCCTCGAAAACTGGAATTAAAGTAGTAAGTTCCCCTTCTTACCTCTTCACATTTTAGATTGAAGCTGTTTAGTTGAATCTGCTGCAATGAATCCAAAAGCAGAACGAGCTTTCATTCCTGGATCAATAGTAATAGAAAGGTGTCCATTTAACAAGTAATTTTTTCTCGTATTGAGTCAACAAATCACATTTTTCCTAAAACAAGCGGAAAAAGTTTGCAAAATGGGTTTGAAGCATTTTTGCATTTTGATGGCAGTTTTACCTAAATGGAGAATTTTATCAGAGTAAATCACAATATCGAAAAAATAGCCAGATTACTAATGTCAAGATAATGAAAATTCCTGTTTTTTTTTTTGTTTTTTTATTAATTTAATTTAACACTCAATATGAGGATTGCTTAGTGCAGACTGATGCGATGAGTTTTCTGACAGTATTACAAAAATCTCCAGCAGTAGTTGTACTTGAACTTTTCTTTACTTGGTAGAAAAGTGGAAGACTATTTTATGCATGTGCAATAATCTTTAAAGCAATGTTCAAACACCCTGGGTATATGTTGGGTTTACTAAACAAATCATGTTCATTTTTGTCTGTTTTTAAGCCATATGTTTCACAATCCCTTGGACCAGATGAAGATCAATGAAAGCTGGTTTCCTTATGACAAAAGAACAACACACAAAGCCCTGCAGGTTATCTACAGCGTTCAACTCTACCAGGCCGATCACAGCCCAGTACCTGCTCTCCAACACCCCCTGCCCCCTCCACGAAACTCTGCCTGCAGGACATCAAACTCTTCTCCCTCAGCATCAATCTGAGCCAGGCTTGCTCTGCATTTTTCAAAGAACTGCTGTGTCTGCGTTTACATTTATTCAGACACAAAACCAAGCTGAAAATACATTCAGCAAAAGGACATGACGATAAATGTGATGCCTGTTCAATTTAATGTTCTTGTTTGTGCTTAAGAAAACAGTGGCTGAAAGGTCAGCTGAAGGTCATGGCAAGCTGCTAGAGGAAATGTTTTTTTTTTTTCTTCTGCACTTAAAATGGATGTATCTTGTTCATTACAAGCAAATGTTGGAGGAGGGAAGGTGCAAATTAACATGAAATATGATGTGTTGGAACTACTGTTTTGTTGAAAATGGCACATCCTTTTTAACTGCAGCCTGTGTGAGTTGGTGGGTGTGTGGTACCATAATGACTGAGTAATGGATGCTTTGAACAAAGTGGTAAAAATACAAAAACAGCTTGTTCCTGGGTGGATTTCTGGGATTATCATGGAGGATATTTAGCATGTCTTTTAAAAATGTTTACAATTGTACGAAACATCCAGAGTTTGACATCTGTGCTGGTTTGGAATGCATTGAAAATGACTGGTTGCCTTTCAGAAGTATGTTTCATGTTGGCATTTTGACACAGATGCTTCATTAGAAAAGGGAAAATCCACCATCAGATGCTCTTACACTGTTGGAAATCACAAATCTGTGTATAGTGATAAAATATACTCTTATTTTTATAGCATAATCATTTACCCTTTAGATACCCTTTTAGATGAAGCAATTTATAATTTCAGCCCCATGCATTGTACTGCATATGTCAATTAGCAGGCAGAAATTTAACCAAAGACTGTTTTTTTCTTGTACAAGTGGACACAAGTTTTTGACACCTGAAAACTTAAGACAGTCAGTGCAAGAAAAATCACAGAGATTAGGTAAATCAGATCAGTTTTTATGTTTTTACTTTTTCTTTGTTTCTTGTTAATCATCTTGGGATCACTTAAATGATTTTGTGACCCTTGAGTGGGCCAACTCCTAGGTTGAGAGCTACTCTTCATTTTATAGACTTTTAATATATATATATTATCTTTATTTTTTACACCCCTGTAAAAAGAATATTATTATCTGTTGCAGAAATATCTGACCTCAAGATCCTGTCATCAAAGTTTGGCCATTAGTCATAGTCCAATAGGCTAATATACCACCAAATAACAAAACTGATCGTAAATGTAAGTTACATTAACAAATAAACAAACAGTGTAAGTACTTCAGGTGGATTTTCCCTTTAAATCACACAATAAACTCAGAGCATAACTGCTTAATTTCTATACTATGATAAAAGTGTAGCTGATGAATTGATTAACAAAACAAGCTATCATGTTGAGTTCACTAACATGACATTTTTACTGAGATCTTCCTTGCTTTCATAGATTATTTTAAAGTGGAGAATTACTTTCTCAAGCCAAATCCTCTTTTTTTACTGTAGGTCTCAGGTATTTAGTTGTCTATCAGTTATGTGCTTATTTTGTTTCTGCTTTTTAAAACCCCACAGTAGCTATGGATACATTTAAAACTATCAAACAAGTAAATGTATTCAAGAGCTATTTTTTATCTTATATTGCTTGATTTGGCTGTTGGCTGAGAAATATGGTGAAATCTATCTCAAATGCATTGGCTAAGCCAATTCAGTTATCCCATCCACCTCGTCTCCATGTTTACAGGTTAGATCTGCGGCTGCTGTCAGTGTAGTAATGATGGTGAAAAATTAGACAATCCATTCATGGGACAAGTGAGTGCTGTCAATCAAGTAGAATGCATGAAGAATGCTTTATGGTTTACACAGCTGGTGTTGATGCACACTGTTAAAAATAATGTCCATCTTAACGTTGAAAGTTATTTTGAATGTCTTGCCATTGTTTTTGAACAGTGCAACAGCAGAGTAACCTAAGCCTATCTAGTCTACAATAACCTACAATGGAAGAATTTGCAGTAGGCCTAATAAAAATCTGATTGTATTTTGAATACAGTAAAACAAAATGTGAGCGAGGTAAAATAACATTGGAGTTTAATCTTCTCTCTTCATTTGATGATTTTAAGAAAGTGCTGACAGGCTTTTGCAGTAACTGTGATGCTGCTTATTTGAGCCACTAGCATTACCGGCTGATAAGCACTGAAAACTAGTGGAAATATTTAACCTCTTGTGATGTATGACCATTACTCATATACGTATGTGCTACACAAACACAATCCAGGCTAGTTAGATAGATGCTACGGCTAGTAAGCTAACTAGCCTCTGTGTTTTACAGACCCCTAACCCCTTTTTCACATAGTATGACCATTTTTAACACGCATTACTTTTACATTACAAATTAATCTGTCTCATGAATCCAGCACAGGTTTAATATTTAGTTAAATATTTATGCTCACAAAGATACGTTTAGTGACCACATTCCTGGCCAGTTGGTTATATGAAGCTACAGCTAGTGAGAACGTTTGCCATCGGTGATGGTTTGGGGTGCGTTGCAAATGAGTGGTTGCCTGTCAGAAGTATAATTATAATTTTAATATTATACAGTATACAATATAATAAAATAATGTTCATCTTGACATTGAAATATTGGATTTGACATCTTGCTATTGTGTTTGAATACACCAACAGTGCAACAGGAGAATCAGTTAGCATAATTACCCAAATTTAACAATTTACATTAATAAAAATCATTTTATGTTGAATCAAGTAAAAATCTGTAAGACTAGGCACTGCATAGACATTACAAATGAACACGAACTATATAGCACAGGTTCATATTTTTAGGTGCATGAAATATTTGGTCATTTAGCTTTATTTTGCATGAATAAAGTTTACATACTGTATACAGCATACACATGTAGTAAAGAACTGGTAGCCTCCTGGATATCAAGTTTCTTAATCTTAGTGCTGTGTAAGCAAATTCAAAATGGCTTGCACTGGCATAAGGTTAGTTCACTTTTTTTTTGTCTTACTTGTTTCATTGTTGTCCCCAGATTCTTGTTAAGATGGATATTTTTTGAAGCAGCTATGTGCACATTTGGACAGGACTATCATTGGTTTTCTTGTCTGCTAGAGTCTGGATGGGACCCTTGAAAGAAAAAGGGTACAATTTTACTAAGTGCTTAAACTAGATATTGTGTATCCAAACCCTGTATGGATGCTGGCAGGACAGATATGGTAACTGGTTTGAACTGTGGTGCTCCAAAGTTGGGCATTGATGGAGTCACTGAAGAGGAACTTTTTATGTGGTGGTGAAAAAAAGAGTGTATAAATTGTGAATAAACTTTGGACTTCAGTTTGTTGTTATTTCATTACATTTCTTTTTTTTTGGCATTTAGTGCCTTTCTAGATATGCCTATAGGTTGACTATAGGTTCTGTCACTGTGAAAATGGTATTGTTTTGAATAGGCAGTGCAATATTGGGTAATATGTTTTTTTGTTTATTCCAAAAGAGAGAAGAACAGGGTTTGATTATTTGTTGTAAGGCAAAAAAGCAGCAAGCATGCAGTAACAGCGAAAAGGAAATTATAAAAATGAAAATGTGTGCTTTGTTGTTTGTGGGGTTAATGCAAAACAGGTGGCATATGACATCTTGCTCATAGTGAATCTTAAGACTTAAACTCAGGCGCAACACATTCTTATGTGGTACTGCCACTTGTGGTACTGGTCAGCTATTTTCAAAAGGATATTATCTTCTTCCATAAACTCCGTTTTGAGGTTTTCTCAGGCACTAAACAGTGTGCGTATAAACACCACCATCACAACCACATCTCACTGCTACTTCTAAACAGGCTTGTATAAGAGACAGACGAAACCATATCCAGTGTCAAAAACAGAAGCCAAGTTCCAGAGAAAATGTCTTTTTTATCATGTTTACTTGTACAGCAAACACCGTTGGAATGGTTATTATTCTGCGCAAGTTGTACGTCACCGTATGTACAAATCCAAATTTAGCTTGATGGACAGAGCCCTAAAATAACAGTAACAGCAGGAACCCCAATACAATAGAAGTTTGCACTTGTAGGGGCTTTAGAAAAAAAGGTATTTACAAATTAAATTGCATAAAGTTGTTAACTGTCATGAGGTAAATTCATTAGCTGGAAGCGAGAAAATAAATCAACTTTATTTATTAATCTATTATTGGAACTTCACATACACACAGTTATTAGCCATTGAATGTGAGCTATTCCATGTTGCACATAGGGAAAATAAAGCTGTATTGGGTTGAATTTCATGAACAGCAGTGGAAAGCATATGAACTTCCATTTATGTAAGGAGATACATCACATAAAGTCTGCTGGTGAACATGCTGCAATCTCAAGGGAATGCAAACACTCTGGGGGTTGGGGAGTGAAGATTTTAGTATGATACAGGTCTAATTTGGTGAATAGCAAAGGATGGGACTGCAACAAAAGGATGAGACCACAGCTTTTTTTCGATGCAGAGTGAACAGTTTTACATAACCCTAACCCCTTTTTCAGGTTGTATGTCAATTTTTTAACATACATTACTTTTACATTATAAATCAATCAGTCTCATTAATCCAGCACAGGTTTAATGTTTTGCAAATTTGTTGTGCTCACAGAGCTATATAAGTGACTACATTCCTGGCCAGTTGGCTATGTAGCAACAGCTAGTGAGAAAGTTTGCCATCTGTGATGGCTTGGGGTGTGTTGCAAATGACTGGCAGCCTGTCAGAAGCACAATTATCATCTAAACATTATACAGTACACAATATAATGCAAAAACTGTGACAAAATTACTCGTGGAATGAACATTAGGTGACCTCTTGTGTTTTCCAAAAAATAAAAAAAATAAATAAAAGATCCTACAGTCCTTTTCACTCCACTTAGTAAAGCTAATCACTTTCAGATATGTTTATACTTGGCCCCATATCACTCACAATGGGACCTTTTTCTCCAGATAGGCCTGGAAATAAAGCCACTAAAGATATATCCAACCCCACCCCACATTATCTGGCCCTCTCTGGGCCGACAACTGTGCTCACCCGCTAAGTCTGATATAGGCTTTTCTTGTTCTTTCTTAATTACCTCAGAAAATGCTTCACACTGAACTTGGTCTGCCATGTATGAGCACCTTCTACTCACGTTTCTTTGTGGTTGAGCAGTCTTGTTGTGTTTATGTTTGGAGGGAAATGATAGGTTACACTGCACAGCTGTGAGCTCTAACTGCCTTTTAAAACAAGAAAGAATTTGAGGGCTTCAGGAGGCTTGCTTACTATAGTATATTCTCAGACATGCCACTTTTCTTTTTAATTGAGATACACTGAGCAAACATCGGATGATTATTGAGAAGTCTAATGTTTTGCATGATTACATAAACATTCTGGCAATAAAAATGCGTCAAAGTAAAAAAATGTTTTATAAGGTGCAATTTACATAATTGGTGTCTTCAGGAACTTCTTCATGTGTAACAGTATGTTCTCTTTCTACATAACACCTAGGTTAACATAAGCAGGTGGTTTGACATGTGGCCCTTGCGTTCTTCACAGAGCTCTAACTGATGTTGCTGTTCTCCTCCTCCTGAACAGCAAGTTTCTTTTAGTGTGACTGCTTTTTTTTTTTTGTATCCTGAATTACCTCTTTGTCTGCTTGGCCAATAAATAGCAGGAGGCAACCCTCAGTTCCAGCAGTTCCACTCTCCTCCTCTTACACTCAGCATCCATCTGACACCATGTGGACCCAAGCCAGCACTCTGCTGCTGCTGCTCGCCTGCTGCCTCTGGCCGGCTGAGTCTCAGAGCGATGGCAGCAGGAGACAAAGCATCTGGGATGATCCAATCAAATTCAACACCAAGGCTAATGACTTGTGTACCATGATCATCACCGGTCAGGGGGAATACACCAGGCTGAGGCTGTCATGCCAGAGCAGCAAGCGCTCCTACTGGTGTGAGTACGTGGGGAAGCCTTACACCTGCCGCTCTTACAACAAAAACCCTCGACACTTCTTTGTGCAGATGATGTGGGACTTCAGAAAGCTCCACAATGCCTGCCAGGCACCAACGCAGATCAAACCTCACATGTGCAGGATGGCAACTAATGAGTCTCAGATGGTATTTTCATCTGCTTCCTTCTCCCGATCACAGTCAGAGGATTCTTCAAGGACAGCAGCAAGACCAGCAGCACAGCCTGCAAGACCCAAACCTGGACCTGCACTTACCAGGCCTGATTCAGTGAGGCAAGCTTCCATGAAATCCATTCAAGTCCCACCAAGAGAAAAGACCACGCAGAAAACCACTCCACAACCACCAACACCCACTGTGGAGAGCAATGCCAAGAGGATGGCTCGGCAGTACTGTTGGAGGTCACTTCAAGGCATCTGCTCCTTTGTCGTTGGATTGTTTCGAAATTAATGAGAAAGGTACTTGCCCTGTTTAATAACACAAAGAATTTATTATGTTGTTTTATGACTAATCCCAGATTACTGTGGTGGAATGAGGGTATTTGAATCAGGTTTGTTTACATAATTCACTGGCAAAATACTTTTCCTTCTTTGCTCAAGATTTTCTGTTATATTCACAGATTTACAAGTCTGATGAGGATAACTCCTGATGTCCGATTATAGCGACCCTTGGAGGGAAACTGCGGTAGAGGAGCTGCAGTGCTCTCTTCAGGGGAAGGGATGGTACTGCAGTGACTTTCAAACAAACCCCCCTCACAGAAAGCTGCACACATCATCCACTGAGAGCCGGTCTAATGTGAAATACCTGAGCAAACATCCTTTCAAAGATGGAAGAGCATCACTACCTGACTTGATTATGTAATTATTATTAATTTGCACGAAACACACAAATGAAATGGTACAAGTACTATTTCTGCAGGTGCTGCATTTTCAAAAATATAGGATCAAGCCAAACATAAAACCTATTGTTGTCACTTATTTGTATTTATGTTTATTTACTACACCCTACTACTATATAATCTACTTGCATTACTTAATATTATCTTGAATATTACGTTGTTGGTAAAGATCAAGGTTGTAATTTTGGTCTAAAACAGTAGTTATTTCTGTACTGGTGTATTTGACAAACAGATAAAATGACTGTGAAAATGTTTTGATGTTTCCATTTATTGATCTCTCCTAATGAGAAAGAACTGCAATAGTCATTCATTAAACATGTAAAATGTTCTAAATCTGGTGAAAATTTGAATGTAAAATGGCAGCAATGGTGAAAATTATTGCTGGGTATGTCATGTGTATGTAAATCACCTGCTGTACTATATTTGACCTTTAGGTGTCCCTGTTGCTTTAGTTTCAGAAACTTCCAAGTTCAGTCAGTGATTTCGCCTGCCTGGACATCTGGTTTGTTTCTAGATATTTAAAGTCATCACGTTTTTTTTTTTTTGACGCAGATGGTCCAGTGATGGCCTTAAAATACCCAATATTTGCATTTGTTTTAAATAAATCAAACGTTTTCATAAAGAAGGTGCGACTTCAGCAGCTTGCAGCAGGCAGCACAATCTCCCACAACAGGTTACTATTATTCCTGATATTTCAACATAAATCTGGTAAGCCTTCATAACTTTATACAACAATGCATGTTTTCTGTATTTAGCCTTTTGTGAAGTTATATCAGGTTTGACTAAGAGCTAAGTCGGAGAGAAATAAGTGGTCAAAACGCAGGAAACAGTGAGGAAGAGCAGTCTATGTTTGGGTTTTGTAAGTGAAGTTTTGTCACTGTGCTGTGTGTTATGCAGATTATAATTTTACAAGGTAAAACTGCATTATAAGCTTCTACTGTATTACGGCAATAATACCTTTTGAGGTCTTTACAAGCTGAATGAAGATAAGAAAATATATATTTCACATGCAGTAATCTGACTCAAAACATCTCTAAACAGCTACCCCTTCATTGGTTTGCCAATCTTAACTCAAAAAAACTTTTTAAGACCTTCAGTCATGTATTGTGAGTATATATATGTATATATGTATGTGTGTGTGTGTGTGTGTGTGTGTGTGTGTGTGTGTGTGTACTTGTACTTGCTACATAGTAAGGACCAAAAAAAGTATTTTACTAACAGAGTGAGGACATTTTGGGAAAGTGAGGACATTTTGGCCGGTCCTCACTTTTTGAGACACCTTAAAATCACATTTTGAGGGTTAAGACTTGGTTTTAGAGTTATGGTTAGAATTAGGTTTAGGTTAAGGTTAGGGTTAGGCACTCAGTTGCGATGGTCAAGGTTAGGGTAAGGGGCTAGGGAATGCATTATGTCAACGAGTGTCCTCACAAAGATGGAAGTACAAGTGTGTGTGTGTGTGTGTGTGTGTGTGTGCGTGTGTGCGTGTGTGAGAGAGAGAGAGAGAGAGAGAGTGTGTGTGTGAAGGGGAGGGCTGACTCTGCAGTAACATACTGTAGCTGAAGGTAAAGAAGACTCTCATTTCTGAGGTGTCAGTACTGCAAAGTGAAGTTTACTCTGAAAAGTTCAGGTAAGTCACCTGCTGTTTTATCTAGCGTCACTCTGTAATGATTCCTTATGACTATTCACTTTGGTATTAGCCTAGTATTATGGCTTCTAGTGTGTATGTAGTGGCTCTCTCAAATGTGGCTTCACTTATTTCAGTAGCTCCTTCATAATATATTACTTTAATGTTCCCGTAATAATCCTACAGCGAGTTAAAATATCCTGTATGGTCATGGTAGAACATAACTAAGTGCATTTACTCTAGTAATGTATTTAAGTACAATTTTGAGGTACTTGTACTTGAGTATTTTTATTTTATTGCTACTTTATACTTCCACTCCACAGCATTTAAGAGAAAGAATATTGTGCTTTTTACCACACTGGACAGATTAAGTTACTAATTACTTTTCAGATTAAGATTTTACAAAACATGACAAGCATGTATGAGGTCATGTATAAAGTACATAAAAATGACTACACATTGACAGGTTACAACATCAAGTAATTGTATCTAATAATACAATGTATTGCATTATACAGTATTAACAATATAACACTCTCTTACTGCATAACATCTATTTTTACTTTTGATACTTGAAGTGACTATGATTTCAGCTTTCACTTATGTAAAGGAGCTGAATACTTTTTCCATTGTTATATACAGTACTTTTCAAACTTCTTATGTTTTTCTTGTCACATCCCTGTTATGTTACTATAGGATGTGCATCCGCATTTATTAGTTAAGTGATTGTTTACTTTCTATGCAGTCACTATAGTCCATTCCAGACTATCTCTTAAATTAAGAATTAAAACTTTGTTTTTTATTCATATCTGTTATTGCACTGTAACTTTTTATTCTGTTGTTCCTTCTGATTTATTCCTTTACAACTTTTTTTAAATCTTTGTTTCTAATTCATTCTTTAAAAATTCTAGTATGAGTTTTTACATATTTCCTTAATGCCTATTCATTTCTTATGTGAAGCACCCTGAATTGTATCTTAAACCTTTTCTGTAAGAAAACCAGTTGTTTCTTTCTAAAACACAGGTTTAATAAGTAATTAAAAGGATTCTTTGTAAGAAGGGAAATGAAAGGGGTTAGAGTTCTGATATCTTAATCCTAATTTATCCTCTTGCAGGCTTTTGTGTTGGTTTCATGGCTTTCTTCACCAATATCACCATCCTTCTGGTTCTGGCTTGCATTTCCCATCAGCTGATGTTGGGCAGCTGTCAGAAGGGACATGGACGCAGGGGACGAGGGGTGGACAGAGGACAGCACAAGGATAAGTCAGGACTAAAGGCTGAACGCCAACCAAAATCTTTCTCTGCACAACCTATTAAGGGAAAACTGGTCACCAAGGACAAGGCTGAGTGCACATGGGCCGCGACAGGTGATGATCTCTTCATCCTTGGTATTACTTGCAAGAAGCGGGACAGGAGCTTCAGCTGCGAGTATGTTGCCAGACCATCCCTGTGTCCCCAATATGCTTCTAATGTCAAACTTTACTGGAAGCAAATTGCCAGATCCCTGCAGAAGCAAAGGAATTTGTGCCAGGACAGTAGTGCCCTGGTCAGGGCAGGTATGTGTAGAAGAGCTACCACAGATGCTCATTTCAGACTCCGTAATGCACAGAGGAAGACTGCTCTGCCTTACACTCCACCCCCTGCACCCAGAGCTGTCGAATCCTGTCAACCTGGTAACAGGAAGCTGGCAGAGGAGTACTGCAGTGACTCCTGGTCGAGTTTTTGCACGTTCTTTTTTACTATGGTGCAGGATTATGATTGCCAAGACTGAAAAAAGAAGAGAACTAAAATAGATTCAGTTCTCTATGCTGTCACATCAATTTTTATGTCATTATCATAGACTCTATAGATGCTTGGTTCTTAGCAAAACATTCATCTATTCTGAAAGAATAGTTTGATTTTATGTAGAGTGCAAACTTTTGAAGCAAATCTCCCATTGTCAATAGTAGAGTTACTCCTCAATAAATACTTTTTCTATTTTTTAATGTTGCACTGTGATTTGTCCATTTGAGAGAGATTCACTGGGGGGTGATCATTTGCTTTTTAAGAAAACACTGCACAAGAGCAAAACATTAACAAGACATAAGCTTTGAATAAAACTCATTGTTCTCTTACAAACACACACACACACACACACACACACACACACAATTAAAGCACAGGCACCCCATCACCTTTCTGTTAATGTTTTTTCATGTAATTTCATTTAAAGGCATTTGTTTTTCATGCTGATACTAAAATATTTCCTCTTAAAAAACATGAGCAAATCGTGTCCTTTAAGAACTATTTCCTTTATGTAAAAGCCTCTTTCTGTCTTTCCCAAATGTGTGCGTACACTCCTATCAAAAGGTGTTTGCTGGGAGATTAAACATTTGAGCATGTTGGGTATTGACACAGTAATTTAACCAGAGGGAGTGTGATTTTTATAAGCCTTAACCTGCATACTTTGGCAATGACAAGCCTCTGAATCCACAGTCTCAGTGTGAAATCATAAAAACCTCAGATACTCTTCTGGTAAAATCAAAGTCAAAGGGCAGCAGGGATTTCAGCATTATATTTGATATTTATACCATGATCAGTGGAACTTTTTACACTTCAGTTTGTCAGTATTTACATAGGACTTTGTCAATACTGTGTCTGAGTATGGTTATGTCAATGATTTGAATTTTTATGGTTTGAATTTAAATGTTTATCACTTTCTATCGAGTTACATTGACATATTCAAACACATTCAATCAGCATGTTGCAAAGGGTTAAAGAGCTGTATGCACTAACTGGTGTATCCATAGTGAGGGGATATGAGGTCAGAAACAGCAAAATTTGAATTGTCTTGTCATGTAACACTTACTCACTGCTTCAAACACGCTTGATGGCGTCCTTGTCAGAATTCATTGTTGATAACATGGATTCTGGATTTTTCCCACAAACCTAAAACATCAGTAGCAAACAGAAGTGTCAGTACCAACATTCAGCAATCATACAGAGAGGAAACCATCTTTCAAGTGGCACTGAACACACTCCTATTCATTTGCTTGGAAGGGACGCACTTACTATTTTTGATGATATTTTTAATGATATCTCGCTCTTGTTCTTGGACATCGTGTGAAAAACCTCTGCTAAATAAATGTCAAGAGGCAGAAACAACTTTCTCCACCCACAGAGCAGCCTCAGGACATGCTGGTATTTGAGAAAGGGGAATGACTTTCTTTTTCTTGATGATCTGAGCTTCATCTCCTGCTGTAAACTAATGCATCACCCACAGCTGAAATCCATTAAGCTCAAACTCTCAGCAGGTTGCATTCAGAGCCATGCAGGACATAACTTGTTGGCACTGGTGTAGTGCTTCCTGAGCGCGCCAGAATGACACACAGTCACTTTTTTCCTGCAAATGAGGAAGTAAAATATACATTTTATACACTTTTTTTTAAAAAAGTGCTTGAAGATTCGATCATCACTAAAGTGAATATCACATAAGAGAGCCAATAAAAACAAACTGAACAGTCAAAGTTGTTATATTGATATACAGTACAAGGTGTATATAAGGTCGATTGATTCTCCATGTCATTTAAAAAAATGAAACATTGATTCATTTGCCAAAAAGAGACAAAACACACTTATAAATAAAGATAAATTTGGCCCCTTAGGTTGCAGATAACATTTAGGTTACCCAAGATTAACTATCAAAATGCAAAAAAAATGCAGGATCGCCAAAATATTGTCATTAATATCGAAACACACAAACCCAAACAGCTGTTTTGCATCCAAAAGATCAGGCATAGCGTTTAGTGAATACATTTCATTGTTTGGAATCTCCTAGTCATGAATACACAGGACATGATGAGCTACACTGGTGCTAATTAGAAGAGATGTAGATAAACACCAGACCAATTTAGCCACCAATAGCTTCAGTCGTGCCCTTGTTTATAAGGCACAGCTGGAGTGAAAAAGGCCTGCTTTCAAACAATCTCACCCTAAATTAGTTTCACAGTTATCAAGTATATCGAGCAGTACAAACATCCACCCTTACCAAAGTAGAAAAACTAAAGCAAAACTTGCAGGCTGCATGTTAATAAATGATCTCCAGGACTCCTCAGTGGTTGATCTGAAAACCTCTCTTGTAGACGGATGGTGGAAGAAGAGTTGGCAGGACCTTCACCTTTAGCAACTACATCATTTGAGCATAATACAGTGGTGCATCAACATTTAAATAGTATGTTTTATACATTACAATTGATATTGATAAATTATATTGATATTTCTTAAGCATTATTTCTTACTGTTGTGCCCTGGTGTTCGATTGGTACGGATAAGTGTGTTGATTGTGTAGCCTAATGACAGGAAGTGATGTAACATCTCACACATGACTTCATAATTTATTATATTTGAGGCTAAGTGAGAAAGGACAGAGAGACAAGCTTTTTTTTATTTCATTTCATCGTGGTATAGTGACTGACAATGAAAAGCCTTGAGCCAGGTTTTTAAATTCACAAGGACTGAATTTGTTTGCTGACTTTACAGAGGCTGTTCGAAGGACATACGTTTGGAACTGCAACAGAGATGGAGGCAGACAGAGCACAGAGAGAAAAGCAGGGAGGCAGAGGGAAGCAAAGGAGACAAAACTTATGACAGCGAGGATGTGGGAGTAAAATAATTGGACACTGTGAATCCAAAAATGGCTCAAATGCTCCAGGTGGATCTATAACAGCCCAAACTTCAGTTTCTCAGTACTGAGGCAAACAGCAAAGATATATTTACCAACTAATACACTGTTAGAAAAGTCTGAAATATATATATATAACTATAAATAATAGCTTACCTGTTCTCCAGCACTAAGTACAGTTTCTGTCTCAACGGGCTTATGTTAGGATTCTGTCACCAATAGCAGCCCAGTTTTCAAAGAGTTTTCCCGCTGCCTCGGGATAAAGCTGCTGGAAACCCTGTGAGATCTGATACATTTACAAAACATGGAAAACAAATGACTCACTAAGATAAATACACTACTAAATCATTTCTACACATTCTCATCATAACTTAGATAATAACATGATGAATTTACAAACAGACCATCAATAAATACAGATTCTGATAATAAAAGAACAAATAAAGCTTTGCTGGCTTACTACATTTCAGTGTCTGAGGAGTAACTTTACAAACTGTGGTTTGATGGATCTGTTTCCATAATATAAATAAAAATACAGTTTTTAATGAATGTGTAGACGCTGTCAGTTTATTGATGATCTTTCACAGTCACTTTAATGTTGGAGGACATCAGTACACTGCTGCACATCTGTTCAATTACAAATCCCAAGGCATAAAAAGCTCTTCAGCTCCCTAGATATAAGATCCTTTGTGAATACTTAATAATGATAAGATGAAAATGTATCTTAAACTGTAGAAAAATATTATATTTTATTCAATTTAAAACAAAGCCATTGTTGTTTTATTAAAAACAAATGAACACAAAATAAAGAACTTATTCAAACAGGTCTATTTCATCCATGGATATGTTATGTTTCCCCTCTTACCTATATGATCATTTCTGTAATATTTTATGTTTATTTCATTTTTCTCCTCCTCCTCTTGCAGTGTGCTCGTCATTTCCTGTCAGCTCATATAAAATAGCAACCACCACTGCAATTTTTTTTAGATTTGCATTTACAGCAGTTATTAAAAGTAGATCATTACAGTTTCAGCATTGTAATTCACTGGCTTGTGGCTATGAGTATTTTTATGCTTAAAGGTGTTACTGTCCCACTTCATGCGACTATGTACAATATTTCAGTGAATAACAAGGCGGTAAAATATCGTTTGAAAGATGATTTAAAAGTAGAATTATTGTTGAATGACTGCTTTAATGCCAGCTCTCTCAGTCCATAAGAGTCTTTAATTTGTAGCATGTTCACCGTGAGGTTCCGTCGATCAGTGGTCTATATCTGATTATTGATCTGCTTCCATTCTGTTACTAATTGATGTGACAGGCTGTCAACACAGTGAGCTGTTTGTAAACTACTGGAACCTGACGCCGCTGGGGTTGAACTCACCGACGATGAGCACCGTCTCGTCCGGGTTTCTCCTCGGACACATTTCTCCTCGGACACATTTCTCCTCGGTGTCGCTGATGTGAAAATTGAAGAGGAGACGAAACAACAGAAAAAAAAGTAAAAGTGTCAACACACATGCTGCAGCCTGACAGAAGCTGTTACTGAGTCTGCGCCGAGCCAGGGGGTGCCTGGTGGGTGTTGTAGTTCTTACAGCTGTGACAACGTGCTGAAGGAACGTGGGCTTGTGTTCGTTCAGCTCCTTGTAAAATCACACGGGTATTTAAAAAATAAAAAAAATAAATAACGACAATGAAATAACACATTCTCTTCTCAAACTCAGTTTAATTTAAAAAAATAAAAATAAACAGATGTTCAACAAATATGAAAAAAGTTAAATACACTCATGCTTGCCTTCTAATATCCAAAGGTTAGCACCTAATGCTACCCTTTAAATTTCCAAAATGATGACCCTATGATGTCCATAGTTTAAGATAGCAGCTAATGCTAGCCTAATGTGCACAGATTATAACTTTAAAAGCTAATGCTGGCCTTATAATGGCTGATTAATCTTACTGGCACTGCATTACTTAGCTTCATCATTCCATTAGTAGCTAATGTTTCTGATATGTTCATTTTATCTTGCCATCAAATTCATGAAGACCAAAGTTAGCAGCTAATGTTACTGACACTATGCAAAGTGCCTGAATGCTAGCCTTGTAATGTCCAAGAGCATTTTTGGTAATAAGTGTAATAAAGAAATTATTTTATCTGCATTTCTGGGTTTCAGTTATCTTCATTTTGTTCTTTTCCTTTTAGCAGCCCCAGCTCCTGCCAATTCGGTTACTTTTGATTATTTAAATAAAAAATATTTGGTTCATTTGCTAAAAACACATCTCTGCCTCACTCATACACTAACCCAGGTTCTAAGGTATTTCCCGGTGTGTAATTCCCCAGGGGGTGTAGTTGGCTGTTTCTTCAGGACCCTCCCCGCCTTATTGTCCCTGCTGCCTGCAGCTTTGTTAAATATCCACTGTTACTAATTCAGTCCCACAAACACAACCAAAAAAAATTTAGTTTTTAATAGAAGCTGATTTGCCATCTCCATTCATGTTGCATTGTGGTACAAGAGGTAAATTAATTACTACAGAAATTACCTATATATATATATATATATATATATATATATATATATATATATATATATAGTGACACCAACATGTTGCACTATCAATAGACAAGACAACTCAATATTACACTTGATTATGTAATTGGATAAAAGCTGCATGCATGTATAAAAACTCTCCAGTTCTCCAGTCTGTAGTTATCTTGTTTAGTCTCACATGAGTTCAGCTTTCAATACTATCCCAACTTCCAAACCCATATTTTCCCTCTTGCTACATAAAGGACATACTACTTTGTGCATTGCCACTAAACGTTGATGTGTGGCAATGTCCAATTTAGATACACTGGAAAATGCATAACTGTTCTGTCAGTTTAGCTGAGAAGTAAGAGGAGTTTTTTTGTGTTAAATGTTTCTGCTTAGCACTTCAGACTGCCTAAAATCTCTACACTCCCTCTTTACTGGCTGAGCCAAAGCATCCTTCCTCAGTGGACTGTGGATGGTGTGGACTTACGGGTGGCCTGACTGACTGTGGCTCCTGATTGGCTGAGAGATGTGGGCCTTGGTCAAACTGAAAGTAATGAGAACACACCCCAACTCAACTGACACTAAGGAGATTTAACACAATGTTTATGTGTGAGCGCATAGTCCAGATTACATGCTCTTATGAATGCTTTTGTATGTGTGTGAATTTGTTCATAAAGCGCTTTTCCTAAGATTACAAAGAACTGACCTGAATTATTGGAGCACCACAAATATTGCATTGTTAGCTTGAAATGAGAGTGATAAGTTTGTTGTTGTCTGGACCAAGCAAGAGAAGAAAACTGCACCCACCGCTAGGTCTCTGGGTGAAGCCCAAAGTGGGCTGTAACTAACAAAAACCATAAAGTCATTTCCTCAAAACAGAGATCAAATTACAGCAGAGACTCAACAGAAATCACTGAACTGGAAAAATAATATACTTCATATTTTGTTATCTGAAAATGAAATGTGACACTGGAGGCTTGTTTACAGAATCTTCCTGCAGTGGAAATGAGTGTCCAGCACAGAGGACAAGTGATTTACGACAGCCAGAGTTAACAGCTACTGGCCACATAAGCGCTCAATTAACAGCAAAACAACCAAAGACATGTAAACATACCACTTATCATGATTTTTTTTTTTTGTTATAGCACAGCTGAGATCTTCGACAGTGAGCCTGTAAATCTGTTATTGTAGCCCACTGTACATCTTGCACTACATGGGAACCTATTGTACCACTGCACAGGGTGTGTTTATTTTAAGACATTAGTTGTCTATATCCCTGTTTTCTTCATTTGTTAATCTTCATCTTTATAAAATTCTACTATGGTAAAATTCTATGGTATTGTATTATTGCATTATTTCAGGAGGTTCAGTAAACACATCACAGACTGGACTTGGTCCTGATTAACTTCCTGATCAAAGAATTAGTGAAATTTGTCTAATCAGGCCAGTTTGACAGCCACATCACTCAATGCTGCAATTGATTATAATCAGATATTCCACATGCATAACCAAAATAAAAACCAATTCCTCCCTAATTTTGAGTTTTCCTCTAAAAACTGAGTCATATGGACTTTTTTTCTCTGGTTTTATTGTATTGTAATTTTTGATTGCAAACATTTTATTCTAAAGGTTTCTTCAAAACATTCCTAAAAAAAATACCATCAATACTAATCTGCCTGTTCATACTGAGTCTTCAGAGTTATTCTGTTAACAATATGTACATTCATCATTCTCATTCTGAGCCACATCATATCTGCAACAAAATAATATAGAAGCACAAGTGCAATTAAAAGCTCAGGCTGCAACAGAAATGCAATTATGGCTCCATACATGAATGGCTGTAACTATAGCGTAAAGGTTACATCAATTTGCAAGTCATTTGGAGGCGAACTGGAGTGAATTCATATCTGCAGACAGAGGGGGAGCCTCTCAGGAAAAAGCATGCCAATACATGAAAACATTTTCAACTTGAACCTTCAGGTGGTTTTTGAACATAACATCTGGCAGATGAGAGTTTATTAAACATAATGAGGGTTTGTGAACCACAGAGATACCTACAAATCATCACTTAGGTTCACCTTCTGACATATAGGCCTGCTGTACGCTTAAGTGATAATTAGGATAACCTTAACCTTAGATTTCCATTTACAACACTGTGAGTGTAGTAGGTAAACAAGCTCGGTGTTCACAGTGGTGTGCTCCCTTCAAAGATCATCCTGCCTTGCATGTAGTTAGAGAAACTGGTGCAGTCTCTACATTGTGCAAGAGTCATAGAGATAGAATGGAACAAATAATTGGAAAAACTAAAACTTTTCCAATGATTTAAAGGAAAAAGCAACACATTATCACATTTAAGAAGCTGGAACGAGGAAATAGTTATAAGTTTTACATGAAAAATTACATATTTTTTAGCTTATTGACTAATCAGTTAATTGATAAATTTACTGATTGTTTCAGCTCTAATGTTATACACTGTTGCCTGAAATATGCATATTGTACTTCATGAACTCTTCATATATGAAACCTTAATTCTTTCAATTTTGATGTTTTGAAGTTATTTTCCTGATGATGTAATGGAGAACTCTAACCTCAATATGAGTTTTTATGGTTTTGTTTCACTTCATGTTTACAAGTGGAATGTCTTATTTTAGGGTGCATCTTGACAGCTTTTAAAATGGCAAGAGTAAACAGTGAAGAGAAACAGGCTGTTGATTTTAAACTCTGCTGCCATCCTGTGGTACTACTCCAGCAAAGTGAAGTAATTTCCCATCCACTGATCTAAAGACCCAGTTAATTTGACACCAGGCCCTTCCATGCAGAAAGACATGGAGGCAGTAGATGTCTTTGTATGAATCAACAAATGTCTAATAGTGTCCTATTACTTATTGATGACAGACAGCTGCACTGTAATTTAAGTCTGGATCAGCAGTTCATTTGTAATTAATGAGAGCAGGAGAGCATGTAGGGTTTAATAATTCAGCAGCAGTATTGTATTTTCTAAGATGCATTTAACACATGCTGAGAGTACTGTGCACAAATGAGGTCAACAACTGCCAGCACTGTGAATTTGACAGGAAAGGGCCAAATGACCGAAGCAAAAACATTTATTTCAAATGAATTATTCTCCACATCAAAATCAAAACTGCACCTTTATGAAACAGCTATTTGTTGTTTGTTTTGTTTAAATTATGTCTAAGAAAAAACAAAAAATAGCTAACTTTTAAGTGAATGCACTCCAACTTCTGTTAATTCAGTAGATAATGTCATAAGTCAAAATGACAGGCGGGTAATTCACACTAATTCAATCAATAACAAGCTTAAGTCAGGAGAGTCAACAACTCTGGACAACCTCATATCACATGTAGCTTTGTCCCACAGCACCATGGCTGCTCATATCAGTGCTGCTTAACACACCATAACACAGCATTAATCATTCCCACCACAGAGGTAGAGCAAAGCCTTCTGGTAGTCTCCACTTGTGTCCTCCTGCAAAAACAAAAAACAAAAAACAACAAAACGACATCATTAAGAAGAATTTTATTAGTCTTATAAAATTCAGAACTCCCTCACTAATTCTGTTCAGTCTGCACATACAGTAAGGACATCTTTCATATATTTACATCAGCACCGCCTCTGTCCTTTCCATTTAATTTTCTTCCTTGTTATTGTTACCTGCAGCCCTATTCATGTTTCCTCGCGGTATTTTCTCCAGTGACGCTGTATATCACACTGTCACTTTTGATGACATGTGGGCAGTTGTCGCTCGGGTGGCTGGATCTCCTGCTCCTCCTCTCCACATGTTGAGTTGCCCTTGAGCAAGACACTGAACTCCGAATTGCTTCTATTGTCATCTATCATTGCTGCCATGCAATGATAGCAGTGATAGATGAGTATCAGTGCTGACATGATACAATAGTAAGCTCATCCTTTTACTTAGCTCAATGGGGTAAGAGATGCTACATGGTTAGCCAGTTAGCTAACTAGCTAGCCTGGACTGTGAGCTTTGATTTTTAATTTATGTATAAATTATAAATGTATAATTTATGTACATTTAATTATTAATCCAAGATGGTTACCCTGCTGGTCTTCCAGTACTCCCTACGTTTGTGTCAGAGTTCATTCTGATTTTCTGTACATGCAACTGCCACTGGTTTGTTGAGACTTTATGTCGTTCTTTTTGCCAAGTGGGAAATTTCTAGCTACAAGAAATTATCTACATGTCAGACTTAAAGCTGAATTACAACTCAGAGGCTGATTTAAAGACATCCTTTCACTTAGCAGCTCATAACAACAGCCTGAACAATGACACACATAAAGAGCAAAAAGAGTGGTTTCTTTCTCTCTGCTTGCTGTGTGTGTCTCAGGTGTGGAGTCTGTCAGGAGCCTGGAGAGATGTAATATGGTAGAAAGGTGACGAGGCAGGAATATTAAAACAATAAACCTGGTCACCGCATATATTTTGTCTTGGGCCATGTTTACACCTCATGGGAGGGAAGGTAGTGGTGGGAAAGTTTCAAATGGCTGCAACTTGTGAGTGTTCACATCACCACAGATCTCAAGGCAGCTGTAAAATTGTAGACTCAATCATGTAAAAGGTTAAAAAAATGACTCTGCATTGACAATATTAGACTATATCCATGACAATCATTTAAATTACACTTAATTGCCTTGCATGGAGGACTTTGGCTAACATGTGTTCATATTTGTTTGCTTTTTCAGGTACTTTAGTATAATTAAAATCCAGGTTTCCCTGACGTAACAATGAAATGGATGTTGATTTGAATGGAAATTAGGCTGCAAGCAAACTGCTAATTACAGTAACTCCTATATGACATGAACATGCTGTCATTATAACAGAAAGGTGTAATATTAATAACAAGTCCAGTCTATTTTGAAGCGTTTGTGAGTCATGACAGTGAACATGTGTGATCATGCATAATACCAGGACCATAAAAATGCAATATCTAATTGGACATCAGCTTTTTATTAATGTTATTAGTTACATCTGTGTTTGACAAATCAAATGCTTTTACGATGAAAAGTCATGAAAGTGAAATGAAATGGTGTCACTGGGAAAAAATAACACCATAAAATATTAATACCTACTGCCTACATTGAAAAATCCAACAATTTGAAATAATGATAGCTGTAATAAAATAAATGTGAACTCTGCTAAACCTGTAATAATATATATTGGTTCATTAGAATATTTTACTGCGTTTATTGAAAGATTTTTTCATCAAGTGTTATTTATCTATTCAATATTGGCCATTTGGCATTTTCCAATAGAGAATGGCAATAACTCTTCTCTGTCGGAACATCTGGCCCCCAGGATAATAGATTAATTCACTTCGGCTGGTGGGAAATGCAGTGAAGTAGTCTCATCACGCTGATCAAGGCATTTAAAGAAAATCACTAATCTCCATTTCATCACAGCACTGACATGCAGCAGAACCATAGTGCACCCATCTGGTGCTTCAAAGGCCCACAGAGGGATGGATGGAAACATTTAGCAGAACATCAGGTGGAAAAATGTAAAGAGAATTACATCACATCTTATTGGGGAAGGCTGATAAAAAAGCTTTGTGTTTGAGTGAGCAGTACCTGGATGGTGGTGTACAGAGATGCTCCATACATCTCTTTGAAGCTGGCTCTTATGTCCAACATGTCCACCTCGCTCCTCGACACCATTATCCTCATCAGGGTGTCGTCATCGGTTCCAGCACGCTAAACAATAAAAAACAAATTCATCAGTTGTGGTTAACAGTCTATAAAACCATAAAGTATTGTTCTTTATACTTTTTTTCATAAGTGGATTTTGTTACCTTTGGACAGAGACAGGCTAGCTCCGACCCTCTGTATTCAGTCTTAATGTAAAGCTAAGCTAACCAGCTGCTAGCTGTTGCTTTACATTTGGTGTACAAACATGAGAGTGGTAGACACAAATGGAAGGAAGAATCTGGCCTGGATTAATATATGGAAAAGCCAGACTAAGACGACCAACCCCGGGTCTTGGAGAGAGCTCTGTTGGGAGAATATAATACCATATCTTGTGACTCCAACATTGAAAGTTATTATCAGGGACAGGATGGCTGTTGGAGGCAGTGTAGTAAAAAAAAGAAAATTTTGCCCTTTATTTATTCCAGGAGATTACTGAAAAAGAAATATTGTAATTTTTTTGGAATAGAAGTTGATAACTCTTTTGTCACATTTTACCTTGGTAAAAGACTCCCAGACAGACTCATGGCTGAGGATGAATACCTCTTTAAAATACTCTAAGTAAGAAATAAACTGTATAGATAAATTGACCTTCAGAGTGGAAAATGAGCAATATGTAAAATACTGAAGATGGTCAACATGTAGAGGTGGTTGTTGTTTTCCCTGATAGAAATCATTTTGTAAGAGTATTTATGTGTTTGTTTTGCATTCTCGGTACTGGCTGTCTCATTTTAGAATAAGACCTTACACATGGACTCTTAACCATTAGAACAAAACACACTCACGCACACACACACACACACACACACACACAGAGGAGACACAGATGCCTACCCTCATAGATTTATACAGGCCTTCAGCAAAATAATCTGGGATGCTCCTGGCGCATTTTACTGTGGAGGTAAAAAAAAAAACAAAAACACAATGCACTGACAATTTTGTGTGAAACTGAATGTTTGTCATGTAAATCTGATATCTGTATTGGCTTTTTTTCTGCCAAGTGTTATGTTCTGCTGTATTTCATTTTAACAAAGACATCAGAAAAAAATGGCATCACTTCTCTTTGTCTCCTGTTTATGATCAGTCAAGTGTCATCCAGATAAATCATGGGTTTTACCAACAGCTAGCAGCAAGTTCTCCAAGTTCCCAGTGGTCTCTCCTTTAATGCTGTCCTCTATATCAGAGCCGGAGAGCTTCTTGTAGGCGTCGAACACTAGAGAGAGCAAAACAACCGCAGTGACACTTTGTTGTCTTAGCATCGGAATAAACCCACTCCAGTATTAAAAAGATTGAGCTATTTTCAACATGACTTCAGGGCAACTTATGGCTTTTTACCTTTTTTGTGTTTTGTATATTTTATTCATTGCATAGTATTTTTTTATTTATTGATGGATATTATTATACCCAATCCATTTTATTAAGCACACCATTGTCACCAAAGCATAACCATCACATTATACTTTGCCATTTGTGGATCAGACACTATTACAAATTACACTTCAATTTCTATTTTTGCACAGATTATATAAATTCAAGCACTTTCAGTGGTGTGGGTGAGTATGTATGTGCCTAAACTACAAAATAATTGAACTGCTGGACTCTGCATTGCTCTTTCAAAATGAGAGATCCACATCTATTTATGTCTATTTTCAAAAACTTTCAAGGCCTTGATTTTTTTCTTCCCAAATTCAACTTTCAAGGATATCAAGGACCCGTGGGAATCCTGCGTCTAAATAAAGTTTATTATTGTAACCCTAATGGCCACTCAGTACAGACTCCTTTTGGTGATCACATTCCCACTTTAGCTTCATCTCAGCCCATCAGGCAATCAGATGTTTTTTGCTGCTCGAGTCCCTCCCCTTTTATTTTTCATTGATTCCTGTGCTCAGTCAGGACCAGCTTCAACAATTCTTGCCATTTTCCTCTCTGACCTCTCATGGCAGGAAGCAATTTTGGCCCTCAGGACTGCTGCTGAGCTCGTGGTTGTTGTTTATCACACTCTCACTACAAACTCTGGTGTTCTTTACTTTTTTGTCATGTTCTCTGTAAGTTTTATGTTGTTGTTGTCACCTTTCTTGCTGGTTATTTGTTGTGTGAAAAAAGAATCAAGTGTAATTCCTGGATGTATTCTTCTTCTTGAGATAATTTCCCTGGTGTATTTGTCAGTGCCAGTGAGACCGAGTTGTTTAAATCACTAATACTGCTCATTCTAACATTTAGTGGAAGTAAGTGGCTTTTTAAATGTTGTCTGAAATATTTAGCTGAAAAAAAAGGATATCATGAAGATGAGGTTATGTTGTTTGCAACTTTTGGTTTTGCTCTCTTCAGCAGGTGAGTAACAACATTCTCAACATTCAAATGCACTCGCACAAACAAACTCACCTTTTCTGAGATGCTCTGCACTCCTGTTGCCAAGAATTGTGACAAATTTGTCCTCGTCTGTGCCAAACTTGCCCTCACCAGCAGCATACAAGTCCTGTAAGGGCAAATACACACTTGTACAGTAACACTCACACACACAGCCACCTTGTGTGTGACATGACTTATTGGAAGGCACAGACGGAGCAGAATTGACAGCGCTGATGTAAGACCTTGTTCTGTGCCAAAACAGCACAGGAAACTTTGTTTCCCCTCAGTTTGTCTTTGCTTTAGACAGAATTTCTGGATTTCAGGTCTGTTCTCCAAAACCTCTGAGATCATGATCAGATACTTCATATTTAATGATTAAATAAAGAAATAATGGTCCATTCATAAGATACATTTCTTATTTTCAGGAATTCTGCAATCTTTATTCCTGCTTATTTGATAACACAGCAGTTTAATATCACAGTTGTGTTACTGTGAGTCAAGCAGGACTGGTATTATGAACACATATTGTACATTTAGATACATGTAGGACCACTCAATGTATCTGTGTTGGATCCCAGTTCACAGCTACATATTGGTAACGAGGAATGATTTCTAAGAAATACGATGTTCCACTCCTGAAGGTTAATGAATTTATGCTATTGACTGTTCTTCTGAGAAGACTCGTCCAAAGCTTTCTTGGCCTTTAGCTTCACTGCACTTTGGGGAGCAGCTTGCAAACACGATCAAATCCTCGGCACACCGACATTTGAAAGACGATAGTGAAATTAAGATAAATCTGCTATGCAGTACATCGGTCACATACATAGGATTTTTCCTGTTTTCGCTTTTTAAAACAGCTGGATGTTGCGCTTTGACTTTCTTCAATTAACACATTAATTTCAAGGCAGTAATGCAGTCGGTGTAAACAGAGAAAGACAGCCTCACTGCAGACATTTTACCACAATTTTGAGGAGTGACCTGCCTATGACCCTTTGTAGAATTCACATCCATATTCAACATATTTAATCAGGGGTTTGCAGAAATGTTTAAATGTCAAAGTTCTTGTTAGAGAGGAATGATTCCACAAATACTAACATCGTCTTTGTGGCACAGGGTTTATCGTGTAACATGGAGCCCTAGTAAATAAAATGACTTGTTAAAATTGTTAGAAAATGTATGAAGATTAGAAGATGCATGTTTTTCTCATGTTCTTGCTTCTTACCTTAGCGTCTTTCTCGATCTTACCCTCGTCTACTCCCTCCTCCCTGCTGCCCTGAACAGCCGGACAAATGGTCAGCCAGACAGACAGGTAAAAAGACAGATGGACAGGTGGACAAACAGAAAGCAAAAGTAGGTCAGTGTGTGTGGAAGCACAGTGAGCTGACACCCTCCTCAACCCAGGTAACCCCTGAAGATTACATTATCCACCAAGTGCCCCACAAGCATGAAGATTACGTTTCCGTGCGCAAACCAAAACACATCTGAGAAACCAACTGTAGTGTATTGTGGTTTCATCCCCGTCCCTCCTTCCCTTTCCCAGCCCACACCTTAACCCCATGAGTTTGTAATGGTATCGCCAGAGGTTCTCATTATCAGGAAAGGAAACATAAGTCTTTCCAGCAGCCCCTCTCTGTACCTGGAGCAGGATCACCAGTAGTTTCTGATAGTGCCCTGAGGTGTCACCGCAGACATCTTTCTCCAGCTTGCTGCCGAACTCTGGAGGAAAGAAGAGAAGAGGGGCAGAAGATTGTTTACGCTTCTTGCTCACAACAGGCATTAATGGTTGCAATCGACCCTAGTGGGCCGTCCTCTGCTTTGCAGCAGGATCTCTGACAGCAGAGATTTGATTAGTTGGCCAACAGACAGAGTGGCCTTCTCTTTTGTCCAGATCAAATAAACTGGCGTCTTTGCCTTTGGGCCTTTGTTGTCACATACTATTTTTCATTGTGGTTTAAGGCTAGTATATTAGAGAAATTCTTGTAGTGATGCATTTAAGTATGAGAGGTGTTAAGAGAGTTGCGTTGCACTCATTACTCCGATGACAGAACAGATATTACAGTTGGAAAGCAGAGGGAGCAGCACCATGGTGTGTGCTGTAAATAGGTTGTGCTCTGACACAGACGTTCTGTTCATCTTCTACTCTAGGGAAAATATTGTCGGTATTAGAAATCTATACAAAAAAGCCTTTAAAACCACTGCAATCATTGGGTTCATCTCGTTTTCTTCTGTACTATAAGAACTTATGACTTAAGACCTCACAAAAAGTTGGTCTAAAATATACTTAACATAGCGACATGCTAAAAAGCCAAACTCAGATCTGGGATGTTGCTATTACATAGTCTCTCCAGACTCTTGTCCACCAGGAAACTCTTGTTTACCATTCAGAGATACTTAACTTTAAAATTATGTACAGGTGAACAAGTTTTTAAAAAAACTAACTCAAGTGAAAAAAAAGATTAGACAATTTTCAGTCAAATCACACACCGGTACCTTGGTTTTGAGAACTCATTTTGTCAGAGACTTTAGCATCAGTTGTTTAAGCAAATGCCACAAAAGAGACTTGTTTACGTACAAGTGATAACCCCTGTAGAGGATGGAGGAAATACTGTGTGTCTTATAAAACTTACTGACAAAAAAAACAGACTGCGATGCAGGAGACCTTTGTTTCCCTTGTTTATGTTTAGAATCAGCATTAGTTAACCATGACTGCGATCACATCTGAACCTTAACCAAGTAACTATCATTTTAACTCTGATTACAAAGTACACTCAATCTTATCCATGTAGTAGTAACACAGCAAGTCACTTTTGTTTCTGAACCTAATTCAACCTTAACCAAAGTGGTGTCGAATCAGAAAACTGTTTTATTTTCCAGAAGTGACGTCACGGTTTAGACAAATGGTGTTGTGCCATCAATACGGGTGTCATATCTGAAAAAAAAAAGCTTTTGTGTCTTCCTAGAGGGAAATGAAAACCATTTTACCAATAACAATCACAGTAAACATGCAATCTGCTTTTGTGTCTCTCTTTCACAGTCACCTTTCTTGTACACTTTGATGATTTCTTTAATCTGTTCGCCAGTCCTGGAGGCCAGGATCTCAATCAGCACTTCGTCATCAGTCCCGGCGCCCTGGGAACCAAACACAGAATGTGGATTAACTCAGTGTGAAACAACATGCATTTTAGTGGCAGCTTGTTCTCATAGGTACCTTATCTTTTATTAGTTTATCTATATATGATGGTTTGTTGATGTGTGATCAAAAAAGAAATAAATTTAAAAAACGCTTAAAGAAAATGGTAAAAATAGTTGAATAAAATAAGAAGCACAGTTTGTTTCATCGTGGAGGTACGCAAGTAAAGGATGGATGGGATCAGTGCTAAAGAGAGTTAGCTCTGAGGTTCTCCTCTCTTTGCTGTAATTAACCTTCAGCAAAAAATGTCTGACATACCAAACAAATGGAGCAGTAGGTGTGATGGGGAAATCGAGGCCAAGTCCTCAATGCTTTGCCTTGACTTTGATTGAACATTTCATTTGCACTGGTAATGTAAATGTGAATGTGTTTAAAGAATAATGAGAACAAAAAAATTTTCCACTGTAATCTTTAGGACAATTCAGGAGTTAGCTAAAACCTAATTTCCTCCAAACTTTATGAGCCTTGAGTGTGACATAAAAAGTAGGAGCATGTAATACCTCAGAAAAAGAAAAGATGTTATTTGAGTCACATAAGAGCACAACATGGATGTGAGGAAATATAATACACAATGCCACCTCCTATGTGTTACTGAGAACTGAAAACTGTCAGTCCCACCTCTCTAAAGACAGTGAGATGAGAGAGTATCTCCAGAGTAGCTCTAGTGAAAAACAGCATCCTTAACCTCCTTAAATAGATTTGAAGCAGATACAGAGACAGGGCTACGCTTAGCTAATTTAGGAAAATGACACCACATGAAAGATGATTTTCATTACACTGAGCGTCTTGGTCACATGGTAATGCAGCTTAGAGAAGGTCCTCTTTTGTATAACTTCCAACCTGACATTGAATGTAACAGCCCAATACTTGTACTGTCAGCCAATTTTGTTCAATAAGATAGAAATATGTTTCTTAACAGCGCTGTAATGTAATGCCTTGAGACATTCTTGTTTTGATTCGGTTGTAAAAAAACACAAAAAAACAACAACAAAAACCCTGTTTATGTTGCTTTTTTTAAAAAAAATTAGAACACAAGTCTTTTGTGCCTCAAATTGATTGGTATGTGTCCTCGCCTTTGTTCTCAATTTTCAACCCTGAGCATTATCTTCGTCATTTGCAAGATGTCAAAGTCTAATGAGCAGCTGGAGCTGTTGAATGCTTAAATATAAAATAATCATTTTATATTTTCCAAAATGATGAAGTCCTCAGATTGGAAATTGTGTATGTGATTATTTTGGCCACCTGGGAAAAGAAGAGCTCCGTATCAAGCTGACAAACCACAGCCTGATATCATCACCTGACAAAAACTGTTGTGGCTGCCGTGTTTGTAAATGACTTCCATCCACATCCAGCAGACATTAGCAACGTTAGCTTTCATTTAGGGCCATGTTTCTGGACACCAGGGAAATTTAAGTGCGATTTTCACTTTACTTTTAGCTCTGTGGACAGGTAGCATAAAGTAGGTTTATCTGCATTTTTTTTCCTTTCTTTTTTTTGCTGGAAGAAACTGACTGTTGGTGAGGGTACATGAGAGTGGTTAGACTGAACCATACAGTAAATTTGCTCACTCTAACACCAAAAATATGAGCTAAAAATAAGCTGCAAAACTAAGTAGAGCATAGTCTGGTGATAGTTCTCCTTCCACATTTTACATAAGTTAAATGTCAACATAAAATTTATAGTGGTGCTTTATCCATCCTGCCATATAGTAGTAGGTGCCCATTTATATACATTATAAATAGAAAGGCTGAGAACAAAACCTTTGTAAGAAAACCCACTGAAATACAGACACTAAATGCAGACATTTAAATTTGTCAATTACAGGTTTAACTAATAGCATCAATAATGGCTGAGTTCCCGTGTTCTAGCGCTGGTATAGTGCCTGCTGGTTTATTGGCAAGTCAATAGTCATTATTATCTCACAATTGTTTTTATGGCAATGACAGGTTGAAATGTTTGCTTTGAGAAAAGTCTATTGCTCAGCTAAAAGTTTCAACATTAAATGTTGTTACATTTGTGCAAAAACATCACAAAATAAACTGTTTCGTCTGAGGGTTTCAACTCGTTTGCATACGAGACCTGCAATCTGAGTAAACTTTCATTAGTTACCTTGAGAGCCTTGTGCAGTTGAGAGGCATCATACGATACAGGGGGGGTCATCAAGGCCACAATCAGACTCTCGAGCAGCCCACCGAGCTCAGATTTCAGTGTGCTGACCAAGTCCTGTGGTCAAATAATAATTAATGACAACAGGAACAAAAACAATCATAATTGTGTTTGTATAGAACTTAACTTTTCACTTCATATAAATGCTGTAACATTTAAGACACCAGAGAGACTGGACTGGTGTTGTGAGTCAGTTCATACCTACAGCCTTCATATTCAAGAGCAATAATGAATCCAATGAAAAAAACAAAATCACATCAGCATATTGACCAGAAAAGGGACAACTGCTAAATGCTAAATTATACTTACGATCCTCAGATGTTTGTTAACATGAGATGCAATGTTAGCTTTTCTTATCTAAACTTTGTATTAGACTGACTGAAAACAAGAAGAGATCTTTCCTCTTCCTTGTTTCAAAGAGAAGGAAGATATGTGAAATTTCACTGCACTGCTGAGATTTTTAGAGGAAAGAGGATAATAAGGGCAGATGACCTGCAGAAACAATATTTCTTTAAACTATCAACTCATCAGACAGAACATACAGTATTAAGCACATATAGCTTCATCTAAATTGATTTTTGTGTGCAGTGACTCTCGTATTTGGGCACTGCGGCAAACATGACCTGAATTGGTGAAGAATGAGTAATAGCATATTTCTGTGTGTGTGTGTGTGTGTGTGTGTGTATGTGTGTGTCTATATTTGGTTGTGTGTTTGTGTATGTATTTGCGTATACAAAATACCCAAGGGATCCTATGATCTAATGTGCTTGGCCACTGCTCATCAATATACAGACCAGGTCTAACAACCACAATCCATCTCTTCCATTTTCCTATTTAGTTTTTTACATCTATCAAAGTCAAATTGGCTTCCCAAAGAATAGTCAGAAGGTGCATTACAGAGCCAACAGCCGACAGACATACAGTGTGTGTGGAAAATGAGAGCTGGACAGAGAAACAGGAGCATGCACTCCTAACAGATATGACTGTTACTCCGTTGCATATCAGTTTTTGTCTCAACTTTCCAGCACCGGTTCTGTTTCTGATGTTACTGCAAATGAGCAGTTTAAGGATGTGTTCTTGCAATTATTTCATTTTATGACATGTCATAAAAGTGCACTGAACTAGCGATAAAAGCAAATAGGCTCATTCTGTGACTGTTGTGATTTTCTGATGCACCTTGTATCGCCCAAACTGCATCATCTATTTCTACTTCAGGAAGCAATTACATTTGCCAGAATGCTTTTCAATAACCTCCACAGAAAGCAAATTAAGTTCCTGCATTCAATCCACAGGTGGTCACATAATAACTTGATAGTGTGATAGAACATTAAGGACAGGGGACGGTAAAATGTCTGTATGGTGTAACTGACTGTACTGTGCTCTGGTCCATGGAGACTGTGGGAAATTGATCTTCCTGCCTCGGTTCATTCTGCAGACAAATGGCACCTGTGAGTGATAAATTATATTACCATTTTACTGTTGTAGCTGCTCACGGTGGTGCTACTTTTAACTACTTTATATAAAGCTAGTACAGTCCAATGGTTCCCAACCTAGAGGCCGGGCCCCTCCAAATGTGTATTAATCCATGGCAGAAAATAGCCCCTAATACAGCACAATTTACTCCTTTTTGAATAAATATTTGCCAGAAACTACAATGCCCAGCTGTGTTAGGAAACTGTTTACTATGTCTGCACGTGTGGACTTTCTTAACATATTCAGCAGGAACCAATAATCTTGTGGCTGAGTGCCAGGGTAGGAAAGTAGGAAAGTATTGTGAGCCGGACTGATAGATTGTTGGTTCTGGTCTTTTCATGAAAATAAAGAATATCACCAGCCTTACCCTCTAAGAAAATAATAAGAAGATAATAGAAAAATGAATAAACTTGAATAAGTACACTTAAGCAGATATCTGTGTGTCACTCAGGTTCTTGTTGGCGGGTGAGGAGCATACAGATGCTGACCTGACCCGTAACCATCCATCCACGTGACTGCTGGTTGTCATCAGCTCTCTGTTACATTCCCGGTGGCTCAGCTTACCTTTCCGTAGGCCTTTTTGTATGCTGCCTTAATTTGCTGGCGTTGATCGTTGCTGTGTGCCGTCAGGAGCATGAGGATGACATCTTCATCCGTACCTGTTCAAGAAATCAAGTTGGCATTAAATACTTAAACACACAGACAGCTGCTCTGTGAGCTTCATTAAAAACCTGCCAGCACACAAACCCATTAGACTGTAGATAAGGACAAAAAAAAATCTAAATTCTTCATTTTTTCATAAGCAAAGAGCTAATAAAGCATTATTCTGTTGACACCCAACATCTAGCAGGAGTTTTCTACCTAGCCAAATCTGATCGAAGATAATTGACAGCTGGCGATATACTCCCATATGAGGAGCCAACCTCTTAATGCAGGAGATCAGGATTCAAAAGCATTGACGAGTCCCATGATCTTGTAATCAATAGTTTCTGAAAAGCACCAGCACCTCTGAGAAAACAGCTCAGATGGACAAACAAGTTTAAGACCAGCACGTTGTATTTTCACTGAAGGATCAAAATGGTTAATTTTTCCAAGGTAATTACAGCACAAAGCTTCGCTTATCTGTAATGACTGCAAGACTATAGACAGAGGTCTGCTCGGGTCATCATTGCTCTCCTCCAGTTACCTTTGGTTTAATTGCACATTAAATTGTGAGAGTGCTAAACTGACAAAAAGTAAGAGTAGGAGATAGAGGGGAAGAAAAGGTGCTGGTGGTCAGTGGAGTTGTCGCAGGGGACGCATCAGTCGTAATACACCTTTAGTCCACCTTTAATTCAGTGATTGTCATCGGGCCCATTGATTCACACTAATGACTGCAGAAGGATGTTTTGATTGCAGTTTCTAATTGTGTATCTCTGCAATTAAAATTAGGTCACACGAGAAAAGAAAATGAGATCAAGGGCCAAACTATTAAAAATTCATCCATATTAAGATGAACAGCTTTCAGCCAAGACAAAGACTGCGTGACACAAGACGCTTACATTTTAGAAATATTAATATTATTCATCTCTTGAAAATGCCCACTCGGTTCACAGAGGTTAACATTTAGTTTGTTTTAGCTGGATTGTGCTGTTATTATGCCACCGACATTCATGTTAAGTTAAGCACACATGCTTAAATTTAGGATGTTGGCAATTCGAAGGCTTTAACCTTCGATTAAAATCAGAGAGCTCTTCATGGCGAGTGTGAACGGCAGTGATCACAGCCGCCAACAACTGTTTATTTGTACATATGGGTACATGTGAGCATTCTTTTAAGAGTCACTTTAAAAAATGTGAATCTACATTTCGAGCTATATTCAGACTGAAAACAGCAAAACTCACACACACAATCAAGAAGCTGTGCTGCTACAGGTAGCACACCCAAATGGTGTGTGTTGCCCAACAAAATGCGCTGCTGATTGACATTATAACATTATAAACAAAAGTTAAGCTTAGGTCTGTTTTCTTGTGAGACAACCCTGTGATTCTTGATTTGATAACATGAACGAAAAATGTTGGAATATTAGGCCCAAACTGGAGCAAACTCCTATATACCCAGTGAACCTTCACTTTACTTAAAATAGGTCATTTCCCTTTGTTTAGTATCACCTGTATATATTTCCTGCATTATCACTTTATTTATTTATTTATTTACAAAGATTTGAAACTATTATAACCATTTCGGATTTTTCACCAGCCCACCCTCTGCTTCTGCTTTTTTTTATTTGTCTCCATGTGATGGCACAGTGAGTGCTCATTACTGCCTTTTTGCAGAACCTTTTGTGGACACAACTTAGCACTATGATCTATGTTTGGATGTTTTCTTATCCAGTTTAAGTTTCAAACTTGGTCAAACTCACTTATCCTCTAATTAGACTAAACACGCTAGGAAAACACAATTATTTCCATGTGCCAGAGGACTGCACACGTTAAGAAAAGAATGTGGTAAAGCTTTCCTGATAGCTGTGTCGTTACTGTGTTTTATTGTCGTACTGAATTTAGAGAGAAGCAAACCAAACACTAAACTGCATGGTAAAAATGTTTCTAATTCTATTTCTTTTAAACAACCATTACTGTATTTGCCAATAATACACACTGATAAATATTTGCATTATTTGCATTGTGGGCACATGCAAATAAACCTAAAGTAGCTTAAATGTGACAAAGTGATATGGTGTTGAGGGTTTGTGAACGGCTGAACTACTGTATATTACTATGCACAAGCTCACTGTGTTACTCCACAGATCGGCTGTTTGACTCAGTCGGGGTGCACTTGTGTGTAAGAGTTCAATGGTTGATGGTAGATAAAGCAGTCGAAATATTCAAAATAAAGCGTACATATAAATCATTATTCGTTTTTTTCTGTGGCTAAAACTTTTTTTGTTTTTTTGAGGACCCCATCCACAGCAGTGCAGTGCTCCCACCTGCTTGTCTAAACTGGAAGCCTGCTGATCCAAATCTACTGCAGGTAATAAACTGACTATAAATAAGTGCCTCAACTCAACCCCACGTCAAATACCCCAAACTATCACTTTAAAATAAACCCTGCAGAAGGTGAAGGCACTTCTCTCACAGCCATCTGCCCACCACATAACCTAATTGACAAAAAGCTTTTCACCGTTCACAGGATTTCGTTTTTTTTTCTTACTTATATGAAAAACAGTATAACGTAGTAGATTATAGCGGTATAACATGCTGAGTGAGAGTGGGAAAAGTAAACAGCAGTTGGACAAGACATTCATTTTGAGAAAACTGACCAATTCCTTTCATGGCCTTACGGAGGATCTCAGCGTCATGTTTGGCATTGAAGTTGACGAACGGTCTCACGCTGCCTCTGTACGCCTGTGGAAAGAGAGCAACGCAGATGTTTTAGGTTATTAACAACAGATTCCCCTGTTTTTGAGAATACACTGTTTTAACGTGCAAGTATTTCCGTGTTTTGCACAACCAGTGCCAATTCCACTTGACCAGTTCTTCACATTGGTGTTTACGTTAAAAGATCGTAAGTAATACATGTTGGTTTGCTTAGGCCAATACTGGGCTGTCACTGAATTTTATAGCCTGTTCATGCCTTTCACTGTTGATGTTTCTTGATGGCCAGAACAACACGAAACCAAAAACAAAGAACTGCATATTCTCTTTGGCAAATTATATTATTTGCAAATTAATTCTCAATTTAAAAGCAGTAAATTAAACCCACTTAAATTGGGAAAATACCATTTCAGCTGAGAGTTTTGCAGCTTTCTGATGGGCCGTATGATGTTTCAAGCAATTCCCCTGCAGAAATACTGTGAATGTTTCATTTTATGGGCATAAAAAATTTATACTGGAAATTGCTGTAAATGACTTTCGGTTGCTGCACTATGGAAATATTGCTAAAGGCCAGTCCAGGAAGTATTACCTAAATCAAGTCTGGCTGGTGCTTTGTGTGATGTTGATCATTTAAAAATTGTGCTGCCTCTCACTTGGTGTTGCCCAAATTGCTCTCCAGGGAAAATGTCATTTGAAGAAAAAGCAATAAAACATCTGTCTCAGCTGCAGCCTAGTTTCACACTCTTACGCAGGTGTGAGGAGTGAAAGAATATTGTCTCCCCCCCTGCCTCTCAGTCAAGGTTTCTGTTCATCATTTCTTTTGTTGGTCATCTGTTTTCAAACACAGACTAGCTTGTGTGTTATGATGTATTCAAGAGAACAATCTCTTCTGCCAACATGAGGATGTTTTCTCCGAAGTGTCACGATCTTGATCCTGCCTTTGTCTATCATGAAACTTAGTTTTAATGTGAATGCTGTCTCTCTTTGGAGATAAATACACTATTTTTTTCTTTAGATTTTTCAGTAAAATCACTCACTATATATTTCTAAACTCCCATTCATTACTCGGAAGTGAATCAGCACGTATAGTTCATTTAAATATCCTTTCATTTATTCCAACATTTAACTTTCTTCTACAAAGACATCAATGTCAGCTATCAAATGCCACACTGTCAACGTGGCTCTCTCCACATTTATCCTGTGGTTCAGTGGATGGAAAGGTTCATTAGTCCACCGTCAAACAACTGGATGGACTGATGGATTATACAGACATTCATGCTCCCCAGAGGATGAATCTCAGTGCCTTTGGACTTTGTACCACCAGCAGGCCAAAGCTTTTAATATAAATATCTCAGATTTGCTTTTCATCTACTGTTATTATATTATCATCTCATAAAAACCAGAGTTTCCCAGTTGTGATTATGATTTGGATATTGACGTGTGGGAAACTGGTAAATATGGTAACTTTCATGTGACGTCAATGCAGCATACCCACGGCTTCAGATTTAGATTTATTCCTGATGGTCTAAAGTCTGGTCTTTCTACAGCGTGCACCAGTAATTCCTCTTTTATCGACTCTCACAGTCAGTGGTCAACAAATGTGAAGTGAACCTAATTAACACAATGGAGGCATCTTAAATCAGTGGTTCGAGTCAATGTTGATCTCAAAATCATTTTCAACTTTTGACAAAGTGCAGCAGTCAGCCAAAGTGGCATCAGGGAGCATTGTCTCTCAGATATCCTTTGAGGAAATTGGAACACGGTAGGGATACAGTAGACACTTGTACCTGTAGTTTCCATGCACATGGTAATGCGATATGGCACAAATTAGACCACTGTCATCAACTGAAGCTGAGTTCTTGCCATCGCTTTACTCCTTAAATCAACTTATCCTCATCAGACAGTCTCAGGTCTCTTAACAAGCTGGAGAGGATAAAATCAAATCAAGGATATCAAATGAAGCTGCCCCTTCTCTTTTCCTGCCACTGAGTGAGTGCACTGCACCAGTTGTACTAATGTTTTACTAATGAGTGCATCTTCTCAGAGAGTCCTGTCTGCGAATTAACGATCGTCTCAGAGTCAGGGTATCTGCACACATCAAGTCTTCACAGCAAGTGCAAAGGAGAAAAATGAGGATTCAGTGTGATGACAATTCAGTTACATTTATGGAAAGTAAAAGTAAAAAGGTTGCATGCAAATCAGGGGATTGTGCTGACAGCTGTTTGTGATGTGTATTGTTTAAGACTGATCATGCAGTGCGGGTTCCGCTGTGACTTGAAGAGGCAGTGACCTTTCAAGAGTCGAGACACACTTCATCACACAAACATATGGGTTAGTTCTGGTGCTGTGGCTAGAACACACTGGTCTTAAATTTAACTGTTTTGTACAAAACCGAAACACAATTCTCACAGGATTCACCACGTTTTGAGGACATTTCATTTAACAGAAAATAAAACTCACCATCCTTTTTGCTGATGGAAGATAAGCATTGTAAACAATGTAAAGAGAATGAAATAATTAAAAATCATTTTGAAAATGTGTGAAGTTCAGAATCAATACAGATAAATAAAAAACAGTAATTAGTGTTTGTTCTTACCACCAGGTGTGTGTCTTTGTTCTCCTCACAGGTGATCTGTGGCTCAGGTGGACCGTTCTATCTTCTGCCCCTAAAACTAAAACTCCTCCTGGCACTCCCTGACGCTGCAGTGTCACCGGGGAAAGCTGACAGGACACACTTCCTCATCCACATGCAGTGTTATCTTTCACTTGCTGTCAGTCAAACAGGAGACCGTGACCTCATGTATCCAGTCACCTTTGTGTGACTTTCAAAAGAGTGACAAAGGTTAAACTGTCCAGAAGACACCAAATAATGTTTTTATAGTTGGTGGATTTTATTGTTTTAAGATTATATGATATTTTCCATTAGCACTTCTCACATATTAAATTATAGTTTATGAAAATAATGTTTGCACAAAAGTTAACGATCAGTCCCCAAAAATTTTAGATTAGGTGTTGTTTCTTTGCATATGATAATTCTGGATCAGTATTAACTGTAAAGATGAAAAATAAAACTCATAGGGCACACACACCCACCCCGTCACATTTTGTTATCTCTGTTAGCATTCAACCTGATGTAGAGCCTTTTCCAAAGAACATTCATTTCCTGAAATTCTCAATTAAAAATACAAAATAAATACAGGATGTATATTTGAGTGGTTGAAGAAGAGTTTCGATCTTTTACTCAAGTAAAAATAGCAATACAGCACAGAAATAATACTTACAAGCCAGCAATGGAATTGTTACTTGTTGTTCCCAGAGCTTGGAAAACTGCTCATGTTGTCCTCTTGCATGGGGACCAATCAGGGCAGTCATTAGGATGGGCCCCTCATCAAATCCACTTCAGCATCACCGCCACCCACCCGTGGCTCTAACTGCAACACTGTCATGGGGCCGTGGGAATATCATTATATATACTGTATACAATACTGTATATAAGGTGCCCCACTGAAAATATTTTAATTGCCATGTGCTTTGGGACAAATAAATAACATATACAGCTCTATCTCTGTGTTTGCTCTCAACCTCACCTCTTGCTTCTGCCCTTACTCGTTCCTAGTTGCTTTGCTGGCTGTTGTCCCACATCTCTCTCTTCATTAGCTTCTCTTGCAGCTTCAGCTGTCACTGGTTATTGCCTGGAAATATATGACTAAAATTAGTTGGATAGCTAATCTCACTGCTCAGACTATTAAGCGTTCCCACGCGTTTTCTTAAGTTTGTAGGCAGTCTGTTTTCCTCTTACCTCTGTCTTTCCACCTGCAGGACGAGTTGAAACTATTTTTCAATATTCGTCTGCAATAGGAGAGCAAACATTTGGTGTTACAGTTAACAGATTAACATTAATGTTATGTACTTGCACAGCAGTCCATATGCCAAAAACAATCCTTCCTCCAAAGTCATTGTCATTATTAGAGCAGGGCCTTCAACTGAACACCGACTAACACCCCACCCCCTTTGACTTCACTTCACTCTTCACTTCCCTGTGACAATCCACATGTAACTCCAATAATTCTGTTGTTTTTCACTATTTTTCTACATGAAAGTTAAATAGAGGGAGCCAAAAAGACTGAGGGTTCTAAGCATCTTAAAACCCACCTGGTTGCTGGCGACCAGTTTAAAGCTCATGCAAAGCAGCGTAGAAACACAAATGCAGACATACATGCTTAACCTTTTGTCAGTATTGACATGCAACACATCATTAACTGGTATATCATTCAGATCAGATACATGCAGTGTCTTTTATGGATAGACAAGCATATTCTATGTCATTTTTTTTAATAGCTAATCACCAGTCAAATATCCTCTGCGCTTGACAAGCTCCAGCCTTTGTCAACGGGACAGGGTCACACCCAAGAAAACGACAAACGATAGCTTCAACGGCTGGAAGTCAAACTAGCTTGCAGGGGCAACAGCCTGCTGCCACCATAAGTGGGCAGTAAGCTACACGGTGCAAATAGGCAACAGATGCTTTATGGGAAAGAAAGCTGTTCTGAGATCAGATATAGGGAGAGATATGGCTTACACTTCAGTATTGTTCTGATACTTTTAACTTTAACCTTGCGTGCCCCGACGGCACCACACTGATTCAGATATACCTGATTACCCGATTATGATCTCCTCACCAATGAGTGAGCCAGAAAACCTTCTCTCTGCCTACAGACAACAACTACAACTACAAAAAATGGAAATCTGACTGGATAAGTCATGGTTTTAGGACAGTAACCCTTCCATTTTTTACGCAAATGTGATAGAGAATGAAGCAAAAATTAAAATACGAAGAAAATAACTATAAAATTAGACTTACAAATTAGAACTGAAAGAGATGAAGTATAATATTTACATTCTAATATGTTTGCCTCCTCTGCAGCCCTAGAAGGCCCTGACGGTTCCCCACTGATGCACAGCACTGTTTCTGCCATCAATTTGGTTGTAAATGGTCAATGCCTTGAATGAGAAAAAGCACTGTGCTTCCATCTTATTAATAATATTATTTAATCTTTAACAAACTGCTATGCACATCTGAATGCTGATCATACAATATTATATTGTATTGCTCAGCTCGCTGTGGAAAATCTGCAAATCTCCAAACTGTACTTAGCGATCTTCAACTTGTAATGCACTTAAAACCAAATTTATGCTGTTCTCTAAAGCTAGAGGTATTGGTTGCAAAAATGGTGATGTTTTCGCTGTAAAAGGATCCATTATTGAGGGGGTTACAGAATATTAATACCTTGGTAGTTGGATAAACGACCATCTCACATTCAACTGTTTTATATCATGTAATTTGATCATTCATTCATGATTAAGTGTCATTTCACTGTTGTATTTGGTTAAGATGGAGCTAATTTAATATATTTCATGGTCTGTTGCTTAGTTTAATCCATAATAATGCATCATATTTGAAAAGCTTATCACATGTTTTATTTGTAAAGTCTGTAATCAATATTTCCCAAGAAGTAGCTCAAAATAGTATCTTGGTAAATGTACTATGTTCATTTTCATCACTGAGCCTCAATGATATTTTATGAGCAAATGTCTTGATGTGATTAACAACATTGGTCCATAATTAGCGAAATGTTATGAATCAGTCTGTGAGAGAGGTTGTCCTTGTCCTTCTTTTCAAATAATAAATCATCTAACATGTAATTTTTAATTAGGTGCCCCTTCCCTTTTGATCTCTATCATTCATTTTATGTTCCATGCTCTACATTTCTCAGGACAGCATGTTTTCCAGCATAGTTAATCAGAGGTAAATGTGTGTTATGCTGAACAGGAGACAAACCGGAGAGGCTTGATGCCTGATAGGAGCAGAGGGATCAGCAGAGCGAAGCACCATGGATGCAGCTCACATATCATCATTGCTGTCCTCATCCCTGCAAGCCTTAATTAAAGTGAGCACTTGTGAGAGGATAAGAGTGTGAACACCATATCAGCTGTGATCAAGTTACGGAAGCTCGCTGTTTTCATCTCACAGCCTCCCAGACTGATGCGGAGCCAATTTCCTTTAATCACAAATAAACAAGTGTACTAGCAGCTAATAACAAACTTAACAGATTAAATGGAGATATTTCTCCCATCTAATTGAGCAGTCTTTTAGTCCACCAGCATCAATCCCAAGCATGCTGAATGGATAATGCTTTGGATATTCAATATCACGAATCTATAAAAGCTCAAATAGGATACTTTGATCAAGAGTTTTATTGTGCTTCAGTTTAAGCACTTGAGATAATGTATGTAACTGCTTCCTACTATCCAAATATATTTTGTTCCTTACACATAAAGTTGTATGTAGTTGATGTAACAGCAAGTTAAAAGCTGACAATCACTTTTATGTTTGGTTTTACTGTTTTCCACATGGTGAAATATGGAAAACAAACAAAAAAAAAGTGTGTTTGATTCATCTGTTATTTGCTGCATAAGGATTATTTTCATTATCATTAATCTGCCAATTATTTTCTGAATTAATCGTTTGGTCTACACAGTATGAATGGATGACAGAAAATGGTAAAAAATGCCTGTTGCAATTTACCAGAATCCAAGTTTATGTCTTCAGATGGCTTGTTTTGTCTGACCAACAGTCCAAAACCCAAAGATATTTAGTTAACTGTTGTAGATGACGAAACATTGGATCCTCACATTCCAGAAACTGGAACCAGAGAAGGTTTGCCACTTTTCCTTTAAAAGATATTAAAACAAGTATTAAATGATCAAAATAGTTGTAAGTTAATTTTCTGTCAGTCAACTAACTAATCAATTAATCAACTAATTGTTACAGTTTTAATTGCATTTAAATTTTAATGAATACCCTAATTGGGATGCTAGAGCCAAAGGGTAAAATGTTAAAGTACAACCCAAACCTAAAATTTCAGACACTGTTTTAACAATTTTGACAGAACCATTTGGCTGTAGAAAAACATTATACTGGCCCCTTACAGACACCATAAATAATTCATACACCAAATTAACACAAGTCACAAATTGCTTGCCTTGCAAAGTGTTGAAATTCTCCCCAGACAGAATATCCAGCTCAACTGTGAAATACAGTGGGCTCGTAACACATTTACACAGTGACAATATAACATGCTGATGTGAAGTACTAATGTTTACAATGTTTACTATCTTAGTTTAGCGTGTTAGCATGCTAACATTTACTTGTGAACACAAAGTAGCCTACAGCTAAGGCTGTCAGGGATTTTATTAGTTTTTTACATATTTTGTATTAAATCAATACACACCCTGCATGGCACATAAAAAACAAATAGAATTTCAAAATAATTTCAATTATACTTAATTTTGATGAAGTTTATGTAAAGACTGACAAAGTGTTCTGTGCATGAATGTAGCAGTTTGTCCTGAATGTACTTGATGGATTAACTAAGGAGATAGGGAAACATTTACTTTTTCATGCTATATGGTATATACACTGAGACTGTAATAAATTAAAAAAAACATCTGCAATTCCATGATATCTGGGCAAACTCATCTGCTGAGGAAGATCATGCAATATAATCTAAAGCTCCAGAACAGCTCCTGAACGGACCTTGTTTTGTCAACTGCAACTTTCTGTCAACTGTCAGCTTTCCAAGGTAAACAATGAATCCTGAATCTCAAAATACATTTGTTTGATATCAAGAAAGCAATAGCTATGAAATGCCTCTAAATGATATAAGCCAAGTCAGTGAGCCTGCAAACTGCTGACTATTGCTTTCACTTCCTACTATTATCCATGAGTTGTCAGTTTCAAAACTAAATCAGTGTGAGATTTTCATTCATGAGGAGAGCGCCGAGGGACAGCCAGGTATACAGAGCTGTGGACAATTTGTCAGGTGCTGACTGACAGACAATACCCTCTGTCATCAATCAAAGAGTCTCCCCAGACACCACTGATCAGCTCTGTTTGCTATTTTCCTCTGTGCTGAGGGAAGCTCTTATCAAACGGCGATGGCTTCATTTCAACAAAAGTTACCTGGGCTCTTGGATCTTTTAAGAGTGTCTACAAATATCACATCATAATATCTTTGGCAGTTTGAGAATAACATCTGCCTTTTCTAGTAAGTATCTGTCAATGTTTTGTAGCTTGAGACTGAAATTCAGATTGATTTCTTACTGACAAAAGGGACTACAGGTGTGCCACTGTGGCCATTTTGAATGGACTTCAAATTCAGATGGGAAACTATTTTCAAGATTGGAGACACCTAATGTCAGATAGCATTAGTTCAAAACATAACTGACAACAAAGTTAGGTTTCAATATCAGCGAATAAACAGTTGAACAAAGCTACTTTAGATTAATATCCATTAAGGAACAAATATACAACCTCTGTGTGAAGCTACGATCATACCCAGATTAACCGACTACATGAATGGGTTAAATTTACGAAAATTTACTTACTTGCTTTTTTGCTGAGAGTTAGATGAGACTATTGATAGGCCTACTACTCTGAACAGCTAACTACTCATTCACATGTAATTTGGACACATCATTTGGTCTCTATGAAGGCAATTTAATGTTGCTTTGAAATTTATAGATACAGCAGGCCTACAGTCTAAAAGTCTGAGGCTAGTTTTCCATCCACTTGAATGGACCCCACTGTATCTAAAATGCTGATTCCCAGATCTATACTGTTCAAAACTAATCCACCAGTTACCACAACTACAGCAGTACACAAAATGCTGTGTTGTTCGTTTAATGCATACAAAGCCAAAGTGTAAAAACAACAAGTTGTAGATTGAATTGTGTCTCCCAGATAAATTTGAAATTACTCAAATGATCATATAGCCTAACAACAAATACACAATGAAACTGAAGTAACAATGTCTTTACTGCATGCTACCAAAAAAAAATAAGCTACTTTATATCAAAGATGAAAAGCAGAATTTTAAAGCTAGAGGTAGATCTGGTAATAAGCATTTTAGAAAACATAATTTTCAAAGCAACATTAAATGGTTTTCATAGCAAATTCTGTGTCCAAATTACAAATTGAAACGAAATATTTCCATCATAAAATATTAATTTAGCAACATCACAGTTAATCTCCTATGTGAAGTGTTTTCCCCCTATTTTCTTCTCTTGCTCAGAGGCATAGTTTACCTTGATTTATATTTTAGTATCTGAAAGCTCCTTTCTACTAGTCTCACTCTAAAAAATCTCTCACCACTTCCCATCAGGAATTTTTATCCTGTCTTGACTCACAGTCTGCAGAGGAAACCCAGCTGAAATGCAAAGGGCATTGTTGTGACTCATCATGTTTAGTTTATAGGTATTTTTTTTCTGTCTTAACTTGCACATGTGCTGCATTTAAAGATATTATGCTTTATTTAGGGGGCACGATAATAGTGAGGTCACAGATGACAGCGCAGCGCCAGAGGACATGCAGTAATGGGATCTATCATTAATCTACAGGTCTCTTGCTTAAGGGAGCAGGCAAGCAAAGTGTTTGAAATATTGAGGTAGAATCTCTAAAAATTCACTGGGTTCTATATAGTCTATACATTGTGAAGTATTTTCAGACAATTAAGTGTCTGAGAGAAAATATTTACAGGAATAGTTTGAATATTTTTTTAAAATATGCTGAGAGTTAGATGATAACATCGATATCACTGTCATGCATTTACACTACATCTGAAACTTGAGCCAGCATCCAGTTAGCTTTGCTTCAAATGAAGACCAGGAAGCACCTAGCCTGCCCCTGTTGAAAGGTAACAAAATTCATAAGACCAGTTTTTAACACTTAACACTTGTTAAGATTAAACAAAGGAGATGTCACATGTTAGTCAGTGAGCTTTAGAGGTGCTGTTTGACCCTATTTTCAGTCTTTATGCCGAGCAAAGCTGACTGGGCTGCTATAACTCTTGGCAGAAAACAACTCCCCCCCCTCAAAAAAAAAAGAAGATAATAGTAGTAGTAATAATAATAATAATAATAATAATAATAATAATAATTTTTTATTGTTAACTTCACAGTTTTGATTAAATCCAATGGTTTCTTCCTGTGCAGGAACATATCCACATTTCCAGCTTTTGAGTAATATTAACATAGCAGAGGGATCACGTACAAGCACTCAGTCTGAACCACTGTTGTGTTGCTGTATAAGGAAATCAGCTGTCGAGGTGTAATTAACATGCTCCCTTCAGGGCTAAGAGGCTATTGATTCTTCTCAGACTATTCAATCAAACGCAGTCGTGCCACCTGTGACTGATGATTGAAGAACAAAACTAAAACGTATTAAGAGTTAGATTTACCAAGTCACACTGAACAAAGAGTGCGATCTTTCCACATGCAACAAATGTCCCTGCCTGTGTTGTGCGACCGCTTCTAAGTACCTGAGAAATATCAGTGTTAAGCATATGGGCTCTTGCAGTTGATATCGACCTTTTGCCTCAAGGGCCCCATTTATATTGTCCCCTGACATGGAGACAGGAGTTGAGGAACCAAGTGGCACACAGGTCCTTTCGTATTTTTCATCTGCGGCATATCCTCAATATTCCTCCTTCCAGTTCTCCAGTGAGATGAGAGGAGTGCAAATTGCCCTCCTGAATGCATTGCTTTAATCAGCATGAATCGAGATGCAGATTTAATCTTGGCTTGTGCTTTTACTCACCAATTTAGATGTTTGAGCTTGGCTGTGTAAATTCATCTGAGAGGTGAAAGGATATAGCTCTAATAGTATTTTTAATTACTAAAAAGAGCATAGATGAGACTCCCTGTTTTGCTTGTCTGACCAAGAAAATGCTGGAGCAACAAATAAAGCTGCTTAAAGAATAGACAATGGTTTCTATAAATAAGAATATACATTTTTATTATTTTGTGAGGGAATATAAGCACTTGCGTCCATAACAAACCATATATTAAAGTCATTTTCTTACATGAATCTGCAAAAGCACATTCAAGCACTCCAACAAGCCTCAGTCCTGTGTTTTGGCCATTTTTTTTTTTCACAACACTTGCTGAAACCTCTGTTCAAAGCAAGGCTGTCTGAAAGAGCGGACAGGCTGCAGCACAGATTTTGCCACGGAGTTCCTGAGCTGCTTTAGAAGCATCCAGAGAAGAAGCATCATCAGTACCAGGAGCCCAAGGAGCATCCCCACGTACAAGCTTAAGTTCCAGCCCCAGCCAAGTGCCAGGGGCAGCGAGGTGGACGCCACCAAAAATTTTCTTGGGGCAGGCATGGGTTTAGGAAGCAACCCACCCTCTCCACCTCTTCCAAAAATGCTCTCTTCCCACACTTGGATCTTCTCAGGGGTTAGACAGATGCTGTGCTGTAGCTGTAGGAGCCATTGTTCAAGCAGGTATCCAACTGCTGTGGTTATGTTATAGAATTCCCATCAGCTTCCATGGTTTATTCCTCCAGTTAGACGCAAGTGTGTGCTGTCAGTGATAAAGCAAACCTGTTGAGCGTCTGTGCATGGTCTTGGAGCTGTCCATTCTCCTGAAATGAAATGGTGGAAATCTCTCTGCAGCTGGGCTCTGCTTCCCCTGTGCTGTCAGACTCCTCACGCAAAGCCAGCCTCCCAATTTATCATGAGGGGGGGGGGGGGAGATGGGGAGATGCCTTCAACGCCATTGGCTGCCTTTACTTCACTTCCACAGGAAAAAAAATAAATAAAAATCACTGATGAATGAGTACAAAACATTGATCCTATTCTGTCATTTGCAAACTGATAAATGTGTAGACAAAAAGGGCAACCTTTGTTGTATGTCTTTATTAAAACAGTGATAATTGGCTTTAACAATTCATAGTATCATAGTCAACTATGAAAATCAAGAATCTTTAAAGTCTCCCTTAATCTTAACTCATGCTTCAGTATTTTTACACTTTTACCAAGTATAATAATAAATCCTTCCATGACATATGTTCAGTTTTAGTTGAAACCGTCCCAGGTCTGTAATTTTAGAGGCTGCTTTGGGATGCTGTTGAATTGTATAGTGTTAAACTGTTGCTTTTATGTGTACACTCCCTTTATATCCTCGAGTATACAAAATAGACCTGTCATGCAACACATCAAACTACAGCACCTGAAATTGAAGTTCATAACCAATAGAAAGTTGCAGCCCAAGGACAGGATTTCTTTTTAGGGGTTTAGCCTTCAGTGTTCAACCACAGCCTCATAAAACCTCATGCCCAGTAATTAGATGCACATATGGTGAGGCCCCTTGGATCAATAAGCCATCACAGGCTTGAAATTAACAAAGCTGAACCATTTAAACCCACTGTGACCCCATCTAGGCAAGTCAGATGCGTTCACCCGTTTAAAAACTAGTTTTCTAGACCATTTTGTTCCACAAAACTTTATTTCCAAGTCATCATGCATTTGAAGAACTATGGACCAAAACTGGTCCTCTGCTGCCCCCATGAGGCCAATGTGCCCAAAAAGATGCAGAAAGGAAGTCTTTAATTGAATTTTATTTACAAGAGCCATATTTTACAGTGCGAAGATGCCTTGAAAAACTGTATTTCCAAGGCACTAATGTAATGAGACAGCTGACTCCATGACAATACTTTAAAATCTGCATCTCATGAGGCCAGATATTTGAAGGTTACACCTCTTGGAGTTATAACATGCAATAACTGCTTAGAACAAACTCAACCCACAAAAAAAAAAAAAAAAAAAAAAAAAAAAAAAAAGTAAAAGACAACATTAAGGTTGAGTTTGAGTATATTTACAGGTCTACTGGAGTTGGTGACACTGCAGATCAAAGCATCATGTTTACATAGGCGATAAAGACCTCTACATTTGTCTGATTAAAAGTCAACATTAAAACTGCTTGATTAACCAACAACTGTAGCATCTGGCATGAATGTCAGGATTAGGTATTAAAAAAAAAAAACAAAAAAACAAAAAACAAAAAAAAAAAACAAAAAAACAAACAAACATTAAAAACTCTGAACATTAAGCACTACTCCAAGAAGAGCAGGCCATGTTATATAAACTGGCACGCATCATTTAAGAAGAAGAAAAAAAAAAAAAAAAAAAAAAAAAAAAAAAAGTTAAGACTGACATGGGGCACAACTCTACATGGACAAGGGAAGGACTCAGTTCAGCAGCAATTTAGTTGGAGCGTCAATGCAGGAAACATTAAGGTACCTAGGAAACACAAAAGGCAGTGTTAAGGTCACTTAGTACACTTGTTAAAGCCACCAAGATTACAGCACTTACAAAAACAGTGATCACATCTTTAGTTTCTAAGTAGTGTACTTACTTGGGGCCCTTGTACTTTTCCTGGACAGACTGCTGGGCATGCTGAGCAGCATTGAGGTATGTTCGGTGCAGATCCTCAACACATGGCATCAGATCCTCCAGAGTGTAGCCAGACATCTCTGCCAAGGACTTAGGCTGTGATGATAAAACTAGAGTCATCTTGCATGTTTGCACACATGACAGAACTCCACTTGTTTCCACTCAAACATGTTATAGTCCTAACAAAAGCTTGCAAACATCCTTAGGAGGGTGGGGAGAAAAAAAAAAAAGCTGCAACTGAATCTTGTTGAATTGTTTAAAATTGATTAAGTGAAAATTTTCAGCTTCTCAGGCCACTAACAGCTCCATTGCCTTCAAATGCTATGGAAAACAAAATTTACTATCATTGCAAAATCAAGCACAAGACATTCACATTTCAAAAGCTGAACCAAAGAATGTTTAGCATTTGTCAAGTGTTGGCTCAAAAGAGTTGCAACTTTGATTAGCAGGTAGCTCTATTCTACTAGATAACCTTACTACTCCACCCAAAACTCACCCATGAGCCTCCAGTCACTGTGTTGTTGGCCAGGATGTAGGCTGCAGCAGCTGTCTGTGATGGCAGGTACTTCAAGAAAGGATCTGAATCAATCAGACTGAGCTCTCCAAGGTACTGAGGTGGGAGGAAAAAAGTGATTTTTTTTTTTAAATATATACTGTATACAGATACAGTGTACTGTATCTACAAATTACATGCAGCTCAGTATTTTGTGTGTGTGTGTGTGTGTGTGTGTGTATGTATATTTTTTGCACACACACAAAATACTGAGCTGCATGTAATTTGTAGATACAGTACACTGGTCAGATTCTCTGGTTAAGAGAAAGATTATAGATGATCTGTCATCCTGGCACCAGGTTCCCAACATCTTAGCCAAATGTATAAAAAGTTTAACAGCTGCATGCTCACCATTGCCAAACTCTCAATCTGTTTGGTAACAGACTGATGGAGGAAGTACTGGGTGAGAAACTGGTTGATGGTTGGTGCTGCCAGATCAAACGAGAGCACTTTAAGCACCAGATGCTCCATTCTTAACACTTGCTTCTTGGTGTAGGTGTCATCTGTGATGTAAACGAACTCTGCCACCTCAGGGGGGTAGATTTCTTCAAACTTCCTGTATTTGAAGATTAAAAAAGTCACATTACACAGATGAAAAGCACATCTTGGATACCAATATGTAATCTGAACACTAAATAAATTTAAAATGAACACATACGAAGCCAGCAGCATAGCAGCAGTCCCAACGAGCTGAAGCTTCCCCCTCAGTACGGACATTGAGGAGAGGAAGCGGTCAATATAGTTTACGGCCAGATAAAGTGTCTCGTTCTGGAGCTTGTACTCTTCTCCAACCTCAACCAGCCAGTCCACCAGGATGGCCCTCATGCTGTTGGTGATGTCTGGTTGCTTTTTCATGTAGCCCGCTTTAGGCCTCGTTTTTACCTATTGGGCAACAACTGTTAGAAACCATGTGCAGCCAAGTTCAGAAACTGCATTTTAAATACAGTCTAATGGAAAACTTGGCATAACCTAACCAAGGGAATGATCTAAGGTCTAGAGACACAAATGCAGTTTAGTTAAGTCAAGATACAATAGCATTTCCACTTGAAATCTCACCTCCATTTCCCTCAGGTACGTGTGGATTTCAGCAGCATATTCTGGGACCTCGTTTACATTGACGGGTTTCTCCTCCCCCTCAACCACAGACATGTCCATGGGAGAGTCTGATCAAAGAAAGTTTTACATTTAGCGCACAGCCCAATATCAAACCAAATACTAGTGGTCAGTTTCTGTTGGTGATTTCATGTGCATTTCACAACCCACCGAAGCTGACATCCATCGCTGATGGTATATCAAGGGTGGCGAGGGGCTGTCTGAGCCGTGCCACAGCATTGTTGATGGTCAGTGGAGAGTCTTCAGCGATGGGCTTTACTTTGACAGCTTCGACCACCTGCTGTGGATTCTTTGAGCAGGCGCCATCAGGCTCATCCACATGGATCTGGAAAGAGGGCTGCTTGGCAGAGGGCTTCTCGAAACAGCTTTTGCTAAAATCTTCATTTTTACAAGACAAGGGCTGTGATGACTCCTGGAAGTGAAAAACAAGGGCAGTTTAGATTGAATGTCCCATGAGGCATTTTGTAGCAATACAGCAGTACAGTTAGAAGTTAAGAAAAGCTGCCACTATAAGCATTGTGATACGATAGTGGCAGCTTTCAAGTAACCAAGAGGCAGTTGTATTAAGACAGCAATTATTCCACAAGATACATTTAAGACTTGAATCTGCTGCTTTTTTTTTTTTTTTTTAAAAAACCCATGTCTTAATGTTACCACTGATAAGTGTAAGCATCCACATATGTCATGTGTGATCACAGACTGAGCATCTCTGGGTTTTGAACTGGTGGTTGGACCAATGACATTTGAATACATCTTAGAGTTAGTCAAATTATAAAGGGCATTTTACCACTTTCTGAAATTTTATGAATCAACCTTCTTACATACAACAAGCCATTAAAGTCAGCAATAAAGTAAATACTGTAGCACTAAGGTGACTTTAAAATGGCGGACAACCTGAGTACCAGGGGCAGCTGTAGTTACATTTAAATATATCTGTAGATTTGTAAAGATATAAAAAAGGTTAAAAGTGGCAGCAAAGCCACCTTATCTAAACATGAGGGTATTATTAACTAGCGTGGTGATAGACGATACATGTTGCCTCCAAAACCTGCAACGGCACCTCATTGTGACCTGTTCATGCAGTCATCATTAGCCATCACTAGCTAGAGCTAGGCGAGCCACTTAGCATCATCGCTACCCCAAACCAACCTTTGTGCCGCGCTGGTTCTGGGCTTTACTCCGCTGGTTGTTCTGCAGGACTCCCAGGACGGTTCTGGCGGCAGCTTGTTTCGGCGGAAGGTTTTCTTGATTTTCGTTTGCAGCCGCTCGGGGTTTCGTTGAGCCTCTCAGTCTTGACAGCATATTTTCTTGGTTGGGATACTCGGTAGCCGCGCTTCCCTGCCCTTTGTTAGCTCCTGACATGTTACCCCCGTATCGCTCACTAGTTTCTCGTTTTGCGCTTCTCACACGTGAAAAATTAAGTCTAAATGTCTTGCAAGACTTAAGGTTAAATGGAAACTAGCATTAGCTGCTACCTTGCTGAGAAGGTTACAGAAACGTTTACAATCAAAACTGAGATGTTGAGATGGCAACGGCACCTGGAAGTGCAGTGACACAAACAAAACTCGCACGGCCGGCGGGTCAATATCTACAATGTGGGTGAAAAAAATGTGATTTTTAAGTCGCCATACTCGTAAAAGTTTCGAAATAGTCACCAACCTGCAAACAAGGGGAGCTACTAGCCGCGGTCCATTTAGACTAGATTCAGACCCTGCTTTCTCTCAGTTCAAGTAGCCCGCGAGGATTGAAATGGACCAATCACAGTCCAGACAGAGAGTGACGTTTAAGATGTACGGGAACCGGAAAGGTGCAGTTCGCTTAATTATAAATTCAAAACCGGTTTGACTGTGATAGTTGCCCGTGTGCAAATCAAACAGCACAAACAATACAAACACCTGGCTAGTGTAAATTTACGTCCTTCTATCGACCCAGCGGTGGAGGAAGTGCTCAGATAATTAAGTAGACGTTGCAACAACACACTGTAGAAAGTCCAGCATTCACAATTCTAATAAGTAAAAGTACAGACATCAATATATACTTGGTAAATGTGCTCATTTTGCAGAATGACTAATTTCACAATAATGTATATTTTCTTGTAAATCACGTACTGCATGATGCATCACTGTCTATCAAATTCTTCTGTCTATCGCATATTTGTATGAGAAAAGATGATCGGCTGATTAAGAGAAAATGAAAGGAATTTATTCAGTTAGTTGGTAGTATATGTTTTTGGGGACTAGCTGGTGTGAACTCTCTTTTTTGTGCTTTGTATTGCTTTTTTGTCTTACAAGAAAATAGCTTTTGTTTTTGTTGCAGAACATTGACTGGGTGTGTTGTTTGTTATTATTTGTGCTGTTGCTGAGTTGGTGGGGGTGGGGAAAATCTACAGAAATCTATGGTACAGATGAATAAGTAATACATATCAGGCCCTGGAAATTCAGACCAGTAACAACCTCCTGAATGATGAATTTTACAATGGTTATAAATAAGATATAATTTTGATTTTAAGAGGGGTAATTGACAATCTTATGATAAAAAACAAAGCAAAACAAAACAACACATCACATGCTTTTATATGGTTTACACTTGGTAACTAAAATTTCAAACCTCAACCCAAGCAGCTAATAGAAAGAAAAACCTGCACCATCCTGGTAACCTTCTAGAGGTTTATTAATCACCACCTTTGTTTTTAGATGCTATCAAAAAACATCAATATTTAAACATTGTACATGATAGTTAGGACAAACAGTATCTAAATGACAGTAGGACAACATGACATTGTGACACTTGTATCAACTATCATAAAACAGAATCTTTGTATTTACAATACAAAAATAGCACAAATAAAGACCCTCAAAGACAAGTAAATAAATAAATCTATCCTCTCAACTGGATGACATCACGCCTCATTGAAAAAGTCTAACAGAGAATTTAAGTCATAATTATCGAGTATCTCCAGTAACGAGGACACCTTGGTTTTCACATTCTGGCCTTTGAACTTGAATTTGTCAATGAAGAGATCTGTGATCATTCCTACAGGAAAGAAAAAAAAATAAAATAAAATGTTACCATCACAACCATTAAGCTAATACTTAAAGGCTCTGGATGAGAGAGTTGGAGAAAGTTAAAAGTGACTAGATACCGTACCATAAAGCCTCTCAAGGTGCGCTGGCTGCTTTTTGTACTCCTCGAGGAGATTAGCAGACTCATCCAGGATGTTGCGATACTCTGGGATGAGGAAGTCAGCATTGCCCTCATGAACCTGAAGCTCCTGCCAAAAAGAGAAGTGGTGGTGAGGTAAGTCAAACATAACATAAGCAATGAAGCAGTGATGATTTAGCTGTATGTGATCACATTAAAGGTTTCATATTTTCCACTTCTCCAATGTTTCATTATTAATTTTTTGACATTCAGAAGAACATACAATTGTGGTTTTAAGTACCAAAAATCATCACAATATAGTTTTACATCTCCTCTCTCCCACTTCTCAACAACAGGGCATTTTGCATAGGTCTTTGAGCTTTTATTCTGATTAGCTGACTGTTTTCTGAGTGATGCACAGCCAGCCCAACCACAGGTAACAGATCGTAGCCTACTACCGTAGCTTGATAAAACTTACCAGTAAATGTAAATGGCAATGGTCAGTTAGTGCTGAAATTAGCTGAACAGACAATCAAATTCTGACTAAATTACTCGGGTATTATATAAATATAAACCTTAGCCACTGATCTCTAATGTTACTTTCCTTGGAAAGACTGCGCAATTATATAATGGCTTCCTGACACGTCCTCTAGCTGGCAAACTCAGGAACAGACTGACCACTCTCTGCAATATGGGACCTTAAAACGACTTTTTGTCTAGTTTGAACACACACCATCCTCAATATATTTAGAATTAGCATGTAGTATTGATTTAGGACACATGGATTAATTCTCACTCTGAGTGCCTGACCCGATGTTTATTTAAGTTTGTCTAGTTATTTGCAGAAAAAAGAAACACCAGACTCACAGAGGATAGCACCAGGTGCTGTTTAAGTCTTTCTGTACATTTCAGCTTTTGGTACATTTAAAATTGAACCAATGCTTACTTTAAGAGCATCAATAAGCTGAACCTTTCTGGCCAGCAACAACTGGTACTCCAGCTTTGGATGGATCATTTTAAGGGTGTGGCTCACAGAGTCATCGTTGATATCTGGAAGATAAATAATCAAACAAAAGGCAATTTGAGCAAGATTTAATACTATTGATCAATGAGTGAAACAAACACTGAAATACATTAACAATTCACCAACCATATGAAATGTTGAGATTGATTTTCCTCTTGGTAGCTTCTTTAGAAAGGACATCACTTAGTATGGAGATGGTTGAGATGTTGTCTGACCTGAAGTGACCCTCTCCTTTGCTAAAATTACAAATACAGAAAAGGCATGTTTGGTCCAAGTAAATATAACACAAGTCACCACTGAACATTTTAAAGGAACTGTGGAAACATTATGTAAAATATAAATAAAACATTTTAAGACTCAGGGCAGGATAAGAAATGTTATAACCGCTTGTCAGTTATCTCATTCTTTCTACACCTTTACTGTGTATGCAATGCTTTCTACTGTGTGCTTGTGTTTACCAGTAGTTGGCTTCAAGCTGTGTGCCAAGGAAAGTGTTATGGAAATAAAAAGTGATGCTGTCTCCTGCTGGTGTTTTCTCAGGCACTTCTGGCAAACAGAAGACAACCCAGGAGTGGATCTCTGCAAAACTGAACTGTCCCACCAGACTGAGCCTATTCATTGGCCTGTTAGACAGACAGAGGTAGAGACAGAGGGAAGTAAGAGATAGACAAAAATTTTTTGTAACGTCAAAATCAGGAGTAAAAAAACTTAAAGATAACTTATATGACACTACTACGGCATTGTTATGTTAAATGATTAAACAAACAAAACAAAACAAAAAACGCAACCTGTTGGCATTCATTATTAAAGGACTCTTTGAAATAGTCCAGGGTTTGGTGTGAGACCTTTAAAAGTTTTAGCTTCTTTAATGAAATGTTATGATTCAAATACTATTTTTAGTATAACATCATGCAATATATTAGTTTTGTTTGTTATAATTAATGATCTTGTGGCTCTTAATTCAGACTTATCCATCATTCCAGCAACTTGATAATCAGACCAAATTACCATTTCATGTCACTTCACTCATAAATCAACAAATCAGTGATGTGGGAAGTGTTTGAAAAGTCTGGAACCTGATTCACAGCATCAAACTATCCAAACCTTTGCACTGGAGTTTTGAAAAACACAAGAATGACAACTTCAAGGTATGATTAGATTACCTAATTCTAGTCTTCATCTAATTGATTTGTATCTTCACTCCATCAGACAGTTAAGTTGCGGTCTTTACCTGTCTTGGTCTATGCTGTGTGTGCGCTGGTGGAGGGACAGAGGTTTGACCTGGTACTGGCGGACCTGGCAGGTCTTGGGTTGCAGTCTGGGGGTAATGTAGGCCTGCAGGGTGCCATATTGTCCCTCAATGGACCTCACCTATGAAAACAGATTATTATAGACGAAACACATTATCTTTTCACAGTACATCCTACCACGAATAATGGAAGCAAGTCAACTAAAGGCAATTAAATATGCAGCATCTACATGAAAGTTTCTGATGTGATTATGGGTAAAGTGGTGGTGCAACTATCATAATACACAGCTGAGTACTGTCTGTCTCCTCAAGCACTCGTAATGACACAAAAAGATGGCCCACTATGACATATGCATTATTAAAAGTGAGGCCCTGAAGTTTTTATGCACTTGTTACCTTGAGCTCAAGTCTGGTGGTGTTAGCCTGACATCTGTAGGTGGCCAGGAGGAAGTTCCCATTCGGCTGCTGCAAACAGGGGATGAGAGTGAAGCCTCCGGCAGCAGCAGGTTTGAGACTTTACTGTATTTGCACAGTGTGTTTGTTCTGTGTAGAAAGAGTCAGCTCACCTCTGAGTCACATTCACTGAAACTGACAACAGCTGAGTTTTTGTCCACATCCAGCAGGTCTATGGGGACATCACTCTGCATAGGAGATTCAACTTTAAGTTAATCTTACATTTTGCATGTTTACATCTGCAACATTGGCTTTAAGTCTTTAAGTTTACCTGTCACCAGGGATCGTAACAATAGGGACTTATTGCTTGTTTACCTGGAGCAGCAGATTGTCGATGGCAGTCTGCACCTCTAGTGTGAGGCTGTAGCTGGCATCATCCTGACAGAGATTGAACTTGTCATTAATGCTGAAGACGGGTACAGCAGAGACGGCTGTGCTCGACTGAGAGGTCTGCTGGTATTGCTCTCGTCCCTGCAAGACTTTGACCTGCAGCTGCTCCAGCTCTGCCCTGAAAATGAACCATATACTGACCTGAGGAATGGATTTGTTTTGAAATGTTTTCCTTAACTATTGCATATATAGAAAGTCAAACACATGACAGGAACAAGAGCATACTGTATAGTTGAAGGAAGAGGTTTTTTGATGATACCTGAGTGCTTCTACTTTAGACTGGGTCTCTTTACTCATCCTGACCTCGTCTCCGGGACCGGCCTCAGCCTTCTGGGGCTCAGTGGTCAAACCAGTCACCCATCCTGGAGGAGGCCATGGCAGTTACTCAGAATATGCTGTGTATGTCAATTACTTCGTATTTTAACATTAACTGCTGGGTTTTAAGTAACACATACTACATATCAGACAGTCCAAGAAATTGTCTCTCAATCAAGAATGGAGTCATGCAGATAGACAGACAGTTGGACAGGCAGGACAACAGACACATATTCTTCTCTGAGAGAAATCTGGAAACAGTAAGCATATTGTTTTGAATTTATTTTTTTGCCTAACCTGTGTAAGTGGCAGTTAAGACCTCATCATAAGATTCTTTCCCCACGCAGCCACCCTGGATGGAAGTCACGCTCTCTGATAGTATCTGAAGGGAAGAAACCATGGCTGTCAGTGAGTGAGGGCTTTGATCAATATATTTCATGTAATACTGAAAAAGACAATGGACTTGTTCTGTATCTGGTACTAGGAAAGTACTGCACAGATATACACACTTGTTTTTTCTGCTGTTAAGCTAAACAGCAGGTATGCTACTGCACGCTATCTACAGCTGTATGATACTGAAAAAATCTGAAGCTGTAATAAAAGTTGTGATCTCAATGGATGGAGAGTTATTAATAGTAGTATTAGTAATTTTTGGAAAAATTCAAATTATTGGAATGAAAAACTGGAGTCAGTGAACATTTCAGTTTTGATTAAATGTGCCAGGCATAAACCTACATGATCAAAACGTAATGTGGGCTCACTGGAGCTGTCGAAACCATAAACCTCTACCGTCCCATCATCTCTGCCCACCAGAATGTCATTCACTCCGTCTCCAATAATGTCATAAGTGTCAATGCAGAGAATTCCTGATGGGGACAGGAAAAGAGTAACAGTGCTGTGAAAGGTTGAGTCAAAATAATAAAGAATAAGAAAACATACTGGTCTACGCTGTATGAGAATGCTTGGACACATCATGGTTTACCCATATCCTGCAATTTAATTTCAATTTCACATATGCTGTGGAAGATGGTTGGCATTAATGTAACACAGATTTATATCTCATTAGCAAAAACATGCAGCCCTCTGGTATGGTCCCATTAACAACATACCTCCTTTCTTTTTGTCGTTGTCAATCTCCCATTTGGTTGCGGCTGAGCACTCACCGATCTGAACCAATCCTATTTTACCATCTGTAGTTCCATAGAGGATTTCCTCTCCTGTAGAGAAATCACTGACATCATGTTGGATCTGCTCTGTATAAAGCAATCTTATGTTTTAACTTTCTGATACACAGCACACAGAGAAGTTCACTTGCCTCCATCTTTGTTGTACAATTCCAAGACAGATGGAGGGCCAGGGACTTCAATCTCATAGGCAAGCTCAGATCCCTACAGAATAAAACAACACGTCAAAAATAAGTCTCTGATTGTTTGAGGTAGAACAATCAGAACAGCAAATATAAGCTTGGTTTACCTGCAAGACTCTGAGAACCCGATCTTGACAAGCCAAGACTGGGACAAGGCGAGTCAGGTTCTCTGAGGACAAACATGTGATATCATTGATTTTGTCTCCAGAGAGATAGTAGTCCTGATCCTTGCAGTCACAGTAGTGGTTATAGATGTAACTTGCACAAACAAAAAGGTCAGCGCCTGAGACATGCCTGGAAAAGAGGGAACCAACAACAATCAGTGACGTAAAAATCACACAGCTCTGCACAAGTCAATCAAGCAGTGTAAGTAGGTAGAAATGGGCAGAGGCAGCTCATACATGGCATTAATGGTCTCAGTGAGGTTGGCTTCAAAGGTGAGGAACTGTTTGCCTTTCTTGGTGAATCCTCGGACCTGGGAACCTGAACAAACAAAGATCTTCTCCTGTGGAGTTCCCACAGCTCCTCCAAGGTCCATTCTGGCTATTTTCTGCCCTGGAAGTGTTTTAAAAACTGGCTGAAATAGAGAGTGAATTTTTTGCCATTAGAAATGGAAATACAACACTTTAAGATCCAACTCACTGTACAATTACGAAAGAAAAATCTTAACCAAGATACACACCACTGCTTCGCCCTTCTTCATCCCAAAACATGTCAATATACCATCATGATCACCAATAGCAACCTAAAAGAAAGAGACATCAATCAAACACCATTAGGCTGTATATTAAAGAGCTGAAAAAAAACAAAAACAAAGCAAACACATCACTAACTTTAATAAGTTGAGGTTAGTAGTTAGGCGCTGGTATTGCTCTGACATTAATTATACCTTTTGGGTTGCCTTTTTTCCCAATGCTGGGAGAAGCCTCATAGTTTTCTGAGAGGTCACGCCAACCTGTGAGTAGAAAGAAGATCATGTATTAAAACAGAGGGAAAGGAAAACTTACTGCACAGAGGAGGAAAGTGACATGAATTTATTTAGGGCCGAGGTCATTTTACTGTTTTGGATTACAATTAAAAGATAAAAGAATCAAACCAATTCAGTGATGTAAGATAAAATGAATAATAAATAGGAGATTAAAACTGGAGGAAAAAACAAATAAATAAAATAAATAAATAAAATCTGGAAAGGCTGTCCGTTAAAAGTGTGCTTTATGAAGGAATTTAAAAGATGTCACTGTCAATAGACATTTGGCTGAGAGAAAAAAAAAGCTTTAGCAAAAATTAATACAATATAAGAACATTAAAAAATTACATGCTTACAAACAAACACAAGATCAACAGAATACTAGTAACAGAGTCATTTCAAATGATCAAAAATCAGTTTCTCCTGAAAGACCAACATAAACCTGATCCAACTGCAGACTTAACTTCTTGTTACCTGAATATAATCAATTCGATTTAGGTGGAGCTCCATCTTCTTTCTCAACTGGGTATCTTATCTTAGAGGGAGAGGAAAGTCTGGTGCAAATCTTCCAAGTAAGTTATACGTCTATAAATCTGCAGGGATCCTTAGCTGTAGTCCACCATAGCCGTATGACATACACAACTTGTCGCTAAAATTTCCGTCCGAATTACAAGACAATAATGATAGTGGAGAGAGACTGGGATTATCGACAGCAAGGGGATTAGCTCGTCGTGCTAACGTTAGCTAGCAAGCTAATTGGCTAACACGATTTATCCGCACGCCAACTGTCTACTTTGAAAGGAAGAAAAAGATCGTTTAAAAAATTACCGAAATAAAAAACACCTGAATCAAACCGACTCCACTATATGTCGTAAAGTAGCATCGAAACCTCATTAAACGCGAGTATTATGACCAACTGTCAATGCAGCGCTTGCTTGAGTCCCAGGTAAACGCAGTTGCCCGTTGCTAAAGGCAACGCGTGAGCCGCAACAAGCTATCACACCATTGGATGTGACTGAATGACAAAAGTTGAAACTGTGGCCTGATTGGTTGATTCGTTCCCCATAAATACACCTTGATTTTTCCCGTTTTGTAGTGATGCTCAGTATCGTTTCATTTAATATTCCTTAGTGCATGTTTGTTGTAATATGCACCAGGTACCCTACAACGCATTTTTGGAAAGAAAAAATAAACTGTATAGTTATATCCGTTGGTGAGGCCCGTTAAATGGACCTGTAAATTGATCTTGAGTAGATTGTTATAATAGTTGTAAGCAAGGAAATTGTTGTGTGTCCATGAAAAGCAGATGCTGTGGTACATATCCCTTTCAAATTAGTTCACAATTATGCCATCAACAACTACAGTAATCACAACAAAAATAAGCACAAAAACACATCACTTTCATATTTTATTGTTTTAATTAAGAGATCATTTTATTCTTGTCATAAAAATGTGGTTTGTTTGTAGGCAAATAAACACATTTAACATGGCAGAAAAAAAATAATAATAATAATAGCATGCAGTAAGCAGGAAACCTACACGAGCAACAAAGAAATGAACAAAGCAAATTCAAAACAGTTTTCAAACTGAGAAACAAGGCCAGAATGCATTCATAAGCATGACATGCATTGTGCAATTCGTTTCAAACTGAAAAATGGCTGGTACCATAAAATATTCTATAAAATACAGCAGGTATCTTGTTTCTCAATTCAACACCCATTTTGACATCATAGCTACATAGATTTTACATGTTGTTAAATGATGGCAATGGTAGAATACATTTAAAGTTAGGCATTCAGACAACTTAGAACATCAGATGCTTTGCGCATTAAAAAAGAAATTAGACTAGGTAGAAACTGCAAACAAACCTCATCTCCATCCATTCAAGCACATGATTATTTAAAAAAGAACAATTTTAATAATGTATAAGAACATTTTCATTTAAGTTACTAATCTCAGAATGTTAATGTTTCATCACAGAATAAGCAATTTTCATGAATAAATAAGGACATAAAGGAGAGTACAACAACAGCCGATAACAGCCGAACACAGTTGATGTTTACTGTGCTCCTTTCAGTGAACGAAACAAAGTGAGGGGTGTCCACTGCTTGAATGAGGTCACATTAGGAACATGGGAAAAGAAATATCACCATGAGACTTCAGTGCATTACTGGCTGCTCTTCAACTGTACTCAAATATACAGAGAAGTTGGAGCACAGGCTGTAAAGCTGACATTCAGAAAACAGTTCCTTCTGTTGATGGCATTGTCTGTCCCCATCAGAGTTTAAGTCACATCCTAAATGGTGGAAAAACATAATATAAAGAAAACAAAACTTTTACATAGTGTGATCAGACCCCCGTGGGGGCGAGGCGGCTGATGAAGGCGATACTGCTGAGGCACATCCTCCTGAAGAAGGCAGGACAGGCAGGTTTCATGATGAAGTGTTCCAGAAGAATTCGCAGCTCTGTGAACAAGGTGCTGAGGTGGAGAGAAGACATGTTTAATACTCAACTCTCACAGCCAAGTAAAGTTCATCTTACATTTGTCATTTGTTATATCAGGTAAAATCACTTAATCGAGACATCTAGTGCATTTCATTTCAAATGAAATTACATTTCAGTAAAAAGACATTTTTGCCTGTTTTTTCAAGAACAAATTAAATTGTATTTGTTTTGGAATACTATTTAGTTTGCTATCAATTTGGGGGGAAAAATGATAACCTGTAGCACACTGTTTAATTTAAAGTCAAGCCTGATTTCAATAATCTGGCAGATGTCCTTGATCCAATAAATAATTTTGGTGACATTATCTACTTGTTTTTTCTCATCCTTTTGAATTATTGGGTTCATATGCCAGAGTATTTCCCCTGTCATGCACAACATATGCAGTAAAGGCTGACCAATATTGGATTTTACAGTTCAAAAATACACAATGCACTCTCATGTGCTGGTGACACAGTTTCTGATATACCTCAAGCATGTCTGGCATACTAAAATTTCCTGTTAACTTTTTGGTCAATATATGCTGATACAGCTCTACTTTGTCTGAGATGAGCTGATGTTGACTGATAATATCAGTGCTGCCAAATTATTGGTTCCCACGTGTGTGACATTTCTATTCTATTTTAACATACCTTTCCTTTTGGTGTTTTAATTTATTTTTGATTTGCTATACAATAATTTTAAACTTTTCTGTGTCAAATGATGAATGTCTCAGTGTAGCAGCAGTGAAAGAAACAAAATTATTTCAAAAGTTTTAGATGTTCTTCAAACTGCTTGGGCTGACCTTGCAATCATGACTGTCTTGTTGTATATTATCATTTACATGATAATATTTTGTGATAATATTGTATCATTAAACATCTTACCGGCAATATGGGTTTCTTCTGGATGTGTAGCGGAGAGTGAGGAATCGGTAGTAAATGAAAGGCAGCAGCAAGCTTCCTTGGCCACTGTTGACAAGGTAACATGAATAAAACAAAGCTGACACTACACAATTGTGAATTGTTCAATATTTCAATAAAAAAATAAACAAGAATAATAAACTCAAACCATATTTGTTGTGCATTTTTTGAAATGTTGTAAATAAATATATTGTAAATAATAAATACTAATAAATACTAATCAGCAGTAATCATGTGATGTAGTCATTTCAACATGGAATCTCAGGAATGTGGGATCCATGCCACAAAGAACTGAGGGAGTTATGAGAACAAAGGGAGGTCCTACACAGTGTTAGTAATAATAAAGAGCTTGGTGAGTGTATAGGTAGATAAAGGATCTGCAATGTCTCCTGACAATAAACAACTTTTGACTTCAGTCATGAGCGAATACCTGAAGAGCATGAAAACAGTGGCTGGCATCAAGAAGATCTCATTGCAGGCAATGAACTTCAGGATGTTCTGCTGATTAGCTGTTAGTTTATCCAGGAGGTTTCTGATGAACATCAGGCTGCTGGGGCCCATGGACTGCAAAGAAAGATAACAACACAACAAAAGCTGTTGTTAAGTTTTCAGTGAGGCGCAGAGTTTACAAGAAATACTGATACAGAGAAGTAAATGTAAAATCACATTATCAATCATCAGTTTTTATTAGATTTTTTGGTTGAGTTTGGGTCCCTGAGCAATAGCTGGTTGATGGAGTAGATAATTAAAACACCATTTGGCTGGTGGTAATGCCCCACCTTGGTGTTAAATAATATTCTGCAAATGGCTTTCTGTCAGACATTTTAATAAATAAACATTAAAAGTTGCAGCAGGTGACTGCTGCTTCATACTCACATCAAGGACTTTCTTTGTATAGGTAGTTGCATGAAGCAAGGAGAAGAGGAAGACTGGGAAGATACTCACTGGATGCAGGTGTTAAAGATCAAAATGAAATGACAGCACAAACCTCCCACAGTTCAATCTGATTACTAGAGCATGATGATATGTTTTAACGGTCAAAATCATGGGATTTTGTGATACTTAAGCATTTACTATATGGTGAATCCTCACAAAACCCTGAATGCAATACATCATGCACTGTCTTGTTATATTAATGGGAACCAGTAAATGTATGGAATGTACCCATGTTATCAAAGTCAGTGCATTTTCATGCACTTCAGTGACCAGGTTTCTCAGAGAAATCAGCTTATGGTAATTGGACACATTTACAGATCACTAACTGTATTACTCCCCCTCTAATTTATTCTGGAAGCACGTCTCACTAATTTTGGCTGTATAGTAATAGAAGAGGCTGCTTCCTGACCTTTTTTTGGCTGACAAATAGTCAAATGTCCAGAGATGGAAAGTGATTTATTTTACACTTATACAGGCCGCTTTGTGTTAGTCTCAGTTTTAGTTGGACTTTGGACAGACTTACTCTAAATACACTACTTTGGCTGCAATGTACACTTAGCCAGTTACCTATATACATGGCAAAGACATTGGTGTTCTTCAGGAAAAATCTACCTTGGAAAATCAGGTTTCACTAATCCCCTACTCCCCTAAACTAGGTTTCTCATTTACATGACAGTTGAAAATCAGCTCACTGAATAAATGTAACTGTGACATGGTTACTTAAGTGCTTGTAAATGCAGTCCAAGAGGACAGAAGAGAAACCTTAGACAGTCTAGGGGAAAAAAAGAATCACAACAAGCACAATAGAAATTTACGGGAAAATTAGCATTAAATTAGAAAGAAAAAATGCTCAAATTTGAAGAGAACCTTAGAATTAAATATACAATTTTTTAAAATGACAAAATACTTCCACAAACTACTGCAATTTAGCATTGTAGCTGCATCTGAGGCAATAAAGTAGCACATCTATTATTTAAAGGAACATAACCATGCAGTCCAATCAGAACTCAACTTAAAACATCATCAACTCAATGGAAACCTCACAAAAAGCTGTCTTGTATTCAGTATGCTTTCGCTATTTTAACCAAATATGGAGAATTACTGTCAACAGCACTATACATTTATCTTTTTCTGTATATTTCAAGGTGAAAGGATACTTGTGATGGGGTAGGAGTTGACCAGGATGAGTGAGTAGAGCAGGTAATGGCAGCTGTCCTCTTGAAGAGCCTGGGCCAGGAAAGCTCTGCTCAGCTGGAAGCGTGGAAGCCTTTGATGCAAGCGTAGAGCACTGGTGAGGGCGTTCGCTAACAAGGCTCTCTGATAGAAGTTTGCTGCTGCATATGGTCTGAAAAACATGAGCAATGACAAATATTATATCTACTCAGGCTGACAGAAAGGAGAATGAGGTGAAGGCAGTGCAGTGATGTTAGTTGTCAGTATGTTAACAAAGAGCCACTGAGTGCACTCACCCCAAAATTGGTAAAATAAACATTATGGAGCAGTAGACAGTGAAGAGCCGTGACAGCCACATTGCAGTTTCCAGCTTGTTGGTCATTAAAAATTGCTGTGGAGGAAAGAGGAAAAAAAATTAAGCTTAAGAGATTCAGGCATCTAAAAGTAGAAAGGAAATATTATAAATGTGACATAACAACATGTGTGAAGGATGTACAGTGTTAACTGTGATCCAGACAAAGAGCTGGGTCATTTCTATAAGCTGGTACGATGCGCTGTTTTAGAATTTGGGCATTTGAAATGACAGGATGAGCCTGGTCTGCTTTCTCATGTATACTGAAAACTGAATCACTGACGGTTCACTGTGGTTCTCTCAGCATAAACTAGCCAAATTAAAAAACAACTTAATTCAATCTCACAGTTAATTTTACCACCGGTTCATCAGAAGTCAGGTCATAAGATGCTGCTGTACCTCATCAAAGAACCTGCTGCCTCAGATGACATCACCAAAGTACGGCTATTCGACATAAACTGACAGTTTGAGGAATGAAAAAAAGGTTGTAAATGTACCAATATTTAAAATTCATATAATCAAAACATACCTCAGCTTCATTTAACAACTGTGACCTGTTGCTGTGCAAGAGGCAGATTAAAAACAGCATAGTCAAAAATCAATGAAGCAGAGGCCAAATACCCTGACTTTTACGATGTGCAAAGCTCCAAAAACACTGGTAGCTACAGTTTCAGTGATACAACTTAATTGTGTGTTGTTAAGTCTTTTCCACACCCACAACCACAGCCCCTTATTTGCAATGCAGGCTTTCTGTTAAAAAATCTCAAGCCATTACTTTATTAAACTTTAGAAAGCCACAGAGGACACTATACAACTTTTTTTCTGAGAAGAGTAGTACTGCTTGTGATGAGTATCTTTAACTGTAGGATCAGTAGATTGCACCCTAAAGGTGAGAAACAGCAGCAAGGAGTTTTCAGACAGCCATCTTACCACAGGCCCCGGCTGCGGAGGAGGGCTTTGTTGGTTGGTGTCAGCCATCTCTGGGAATGTGGGTCTTTCTGTAAAAAATAAACAGTCACATTATGAAGCATATAAACAGGAGTTAGCTAAATGCTTGTTAGGTTCAGTACTATCAAAAACATTCCACCAGTCTCTTTCATTGGACAGTTTTTAGATTCTGACTTCTGACATCTCTGGTATTGCTGATAATAATTAAACAGAGATAATAAAGCAATAAGTGATCAATTTGTGATTAATGAGCAACAAGTTTGATGATGAATTGATAGTTTAGATAAGGGGACAGCAATTAGGTTAGGCAATTTTTTTAGTATGGACAACTACTAGTTTGCTTAAAGATATTAACTAACTTGAGCAAACCAGGAAGAAATGGCATTAAAGATTTTTTTTCCTTTTGAAGAGTTTTTTGTCTTTATTGCAAAATATGCAGAACAGTCATTACAACAACATAAGGATAGTAATCAGGAAATACGTGTCAAAAACTCCCGATACAACAATTATTGCTTTTTACCTGAATAAAATGACAAAGGTACATTGAAAAAAAAGCCACAATAGAGACACTGAATAACAAAAATAACACAAAGTGAAAAGAAAGAAAAAAGGCCAGAAGTGTGATTTGATGCCATCAAGAATGAATCTAGTTTATAATGGCATATCACTATGTTGCAATCTAAATATAATATCTCATGCGTTTTATAGCATTTCTGTTTTCTGAGGTTTTACAGAGGTGAGACACACATCCATATCTTCTGAGCTTTTTCTTGAGGGACCTATCTTATGAATAACGACCTAAAGAGTGGTGTAAAGATTTACAATGAAGTGAATTTTTTACTTCTTAATGCAGTAGTTGTACAAATTACAACATCCTCAATTTCTATAATAATATGACTGAGTAGTTTTCCAAACAAGTGAATTTCTGAATCATGACAACACTACACAGAAAGAGCAACACAGTCACTGATCTAATAGAATATTAGCTATGACCATCATTTCAGGTTTTCTGCGGGTTCCCCAAGTTATGTGTAAAACTCTCTAAGAACACATAAACTGCAATTTAGTTCCTGTTTCATGCTCATACTGCTCAAAACATGAATGAAAGTTTGATGGGATACCAGTAGCAGCTATATGGCCTGCAATAGAAGTGAGTGTTTGCTACGGGTCTGATGGTGCTGACCGGATTTTACAGCTTCCTGCAGCTCAATCAATTGTCACCATAATCCCACTTCCAGGTTTCACGGATGTAGCATCTCCAAACGGCCATAGCTGCGGCCAACCAACACTTAAGACTAACATTGCTCCCTAGGAGAAATTATATTACACTTTTGTCAGTTACATGTATGACTGTTGAAAACCTTTCACAGGACAATTAATTGTCTGGTTTTTGACACTTGCGGATTCAATTTGCTCTGTTTGAATGGGAAGATATAAGAACATTAGCTCACCTAGCCTTCGCTAATTTTGGTAAATTAAAGATTAACATTAGTTTAAAGGCAATGGGATAACCTAACGCCCTTCCAGTGGTATGAGTTGATCAGTCCAGACTATATACCAGTGAAGTCCTCTCTATATATTTTTATGTATATCATGGATACTAACGTTAACAGCTAACGTTAGTAGCAGGTGGGTCTAGAATATTCTGTTACCATCGTTACTAGCATGCAAGCTAACGTTAGCTACCTAGCCTCTCGCCATGTCGTTATTTTCTTAACGTAGCTGTTTCGGCTGTTTAAAGAGGCCCGTACAGACTTGATACTCCTACTTGATAATACATACTATATATGTGTAATACATATATATATATGTAAGAGTAATAAAACGAATATCTTACCAGGGTAAGAGCGTCGAAGTGTTCCTTTGCGTGCCGGGCAACTGACAGGCTGTTGCTCAGCTGACCTTCTGGAGCGAGAAGAGAGGTACATATCGCGAGAATTTAGGTAGTATATCACAGGCAACACTTCCCTCTAGCGGACAAAAAAATGAACTGCAAGGCCTGCTCATCGTTACCCAAAATATATATGACATGTAGGGCGCCTGCACAACATCATAATGATACAAAATATTGTTTTTTCAACAGGACTACAACATGACATTAGACAATAAAGTTAGACATTTAAAATTAAATTTAAAAAAATCAACTGAAAACAATACAACAAACAATAAAAACATTTCAAAACAAAACATTGCATTTGGTGATAGACCTTTGATTTTAGAAAGCAACACCTGTGCAATACCTCTATGTTGCCAAACTATCTATTGTACTTATAAGTTCCTCCCTGATGGTATTCAGTTTTGTAAGAACATGATGATGACTAAATGTACTGCATACACATAGCCTAGTGTACATTAAAAGCTACAGTATGTACTGTCGCCTAGATAAAGTAACTTCTTACTTGTGCACTATTTATTCCAGCACTTTTTGCACTCTCATTAACCCTTGTACTACTTAAAACTCATATACGGTTTACAGTCTGACCTGTATATAGACTCTGTATGTTGTTGTATATTTGTTGTTTATGTTGGCTACGTATGTATGATGGTACTTCACTGTGCATCTTCCTGCATACCGTTCTCGGGAATGTAGTTAAGTTTAGTTTCTTTATTTAAACTGGTGAAAAACACAATTCAAACACACAATAGACCAAATCATTTCCACATAAAACAATTACAAGAGCCTTTCAGAAACATCTGAGTATAATGTCCTGAAGCCTTCAAATGAAATACTTTTAATGATAATGTCTCCTGTGACTCCTTCCATCTGTAAAGAACGAGTCACAGCTTGAGTTTGAACATGTGGTATTTAATTAACAGTTTGGTATTAGTTTTAACAGACAGTCAAGTTAAGTCTCACTTTTAGATAATCTTATCTCCTGATCTTAGACTTGGTTTTCTCATCCCTCTGTGCTTATAATATTTTATTTCCTAAAATTGCAGTGTAGCAGAGGGGGAGAAAAACTTCTGAAATGTTACTCAGGCTTTGCTTTTGCTGACAAATTGCTGACATTTCCCCCTTTTATATGCAACAGGGTTAGGAAAATTGAAGGTTGAGGTCCAGAATATGTGATGGACAACAGCATGCGGTAGGAAAATTGACAGAAACTGGGCGTTTCTTGCAGAGAACAGCAGACCACGTCTCCATTAGCTTCACCCCGTTTCCAGACATCAATAAAGTCGATGCTATTGTAGAGATTCACGGTGTGTTGTGGGCATCTCGTCTGAACAGCCACAGCCGCATAGTGCGCCTGCGCCAAGGACAACGCCCACAATTCTCGTGCAGAAAACGACTCTCTGACTCCTTTTTTTTTTAAAGTTTTTTAAAACTTATAGGCTTTCTCACAGTCGAAGAATGTTATTAAGCTTCCAGGTGTTTTCAGTGTCGATTTGAAATAGCAGATGTGTCGAGTATTTACGCCTGTGCTCCTGTTTTCGTTCAAATGATCCTCTGCTTTATTCAACTTGTTATTTGGCAAAGTACCACAAGAGGGCGCAGTTGGCCAGAGGATCATGTCGCTGCAGGTTGGCCTATTGCCTGCGTTAGATAATTATTTTACCTTTAAGTGCACCTTATTTGGTCCCAACATGTTTTAAAATCTTACATCTGACTGCTGCTGTGGCGCATATATCCGCAGATTATTGGCACGGGTGTCGCAGGGTGATGTGTTTGCTGCAGATGCCATTTGAAAATATAGGCAGTGTAAGCACTGTAGAATCTAATTATTTCTTTGCAAAACCTAATTAGGCATTAAAAAAGGTTAACGCCAGCGCCTGAAACGTTTTTGTTTAATAATCCCATTACTGACGGCTCATCATGTATAAAATGGTGCAGGAGGACACTAAGTTTCCACTTGTTAAAGGGAATCTCTGAGAAATAGTCGCAGATTTTTTGACACTATCTGCAATGGGAAATTAGGGCTTGTAATTAAGCTGCGGAGACTCAGCACAGCACAGAGTAAGTAAGGCTGCAGCGTCCTGCCTCGCATGCATTTTCTATGTTTAATTGATGATTCTGCCTGCTGCAAAAAAAAAAGTTGTCACTATTTTCTGTTGTTGTTTTTTTCTTCTTCTTTTCTTTACTGTGTCGTTTCATTTGCTGGGCTCGACAGAACTTTCCCAAACCGTAGCGAACAGTCAGAATAGAGCTTGATGATTTTTTTAAGCGTCAGCTCCTCTCGGACCATTACCAGTCACCAGAGAGATCAAGGTGAGAATTTAAATGAGACAACATTTTCTGCCCGACTTTTAATTTAGCCGGGCTCCTGAGGAGGAGCTGAGCGATGCTCTGGTGCCTTTTCAGAGAGAAATATCCCCTGCACTGCTAAATTAGAAATATAGAGGCTTTTACAGGAATATGAAAGGGATGCTGAAGCCAAATGAAAAGAGTCACCGTGTTGCTGCTGAGTGCCAGAACCACAGAGCGTTCTGGTGACGGGGCTTTAAAGGATCAGCTCATACTCATGTTGAAATACCGTTTATCTTAAAATACAGTTTGTAGCCTCTTGGAAATGAAACGATTTGACAGAAATATATTTCTATATATATATATATTCTTTTTTTTTTTTTTTTTTACCGTATAGCTTATAAGTAGTATGAATATCTTTTCATGCCAGAGTCGATCCGTTTAATAAAGCAAATGAGAGAAACCATCTCGTTTTCATCTTCTTCCAGCAAAACCGAGCATTTTATGAGAGTTTCTGCTCCTCTGTGCATCACTCAAGCTCTACAGCAAACACTGCTTAGTACAGCCTAAACGACAGGCTGTCACATATCTACCTAAAACCACAAAAATTAACAGCATATTAACTGTTTATTTTATAATAACAGGCTACTTAAAAAAGAAATAATATCAGAGTATATTAGATTATACTGAACGGGTAATATGGACTTCTACTGTTGAAGTTGAAAATTTTACTAAACTCGATAATAATAAATATATTATTATTAGCCTACCCATGATTATTATTATTATTATTACCTATTATTATTGATAAGTTCTCAGCGCTGCTATCACTACTATAACCTACCTATAACAATAGTCCTAATAACAGCAGTAATATTTTTCCCTCTGATGTAAAACGACCCTTCGCTTCTCACTTTCTGACGTTTCTGACGGTGTAAACAGAAAGGTTTTCATCCTGAGCGCACTTTATTCCGCCTCTAATCCCTTTCTGTAAAGCTTCTGCGTCAACAGTTTTCAAAAAGAGAAAGAGAAGTGAGCGAGAGACCAAAGCCAGAGCCCTCTAAAAGAAAGAAACCGTCGTGTATAATGGAGTGAAAGCGCCTGTGATGGCTGTGTACCCAAGTGTCTGGCTCTATTCGGCCAAAACAAACAGGGTGTGGAAGGGGATGGAAATCGGGACAAGCGAGGAAGACGACGGGAAGAAAGAGTCGGTTTGATAGTGTGGAAAAGAGGGACACGGTGGATTTCCCTCAAACTGGTTAAAGAAACAATAAAGCGAGTTATCAACAGACTTCTTGTGCCTTTTATCTCTTTGTTGCCTGGTGTAAGAAGGCGTTTCACATGAGCCGCAAACCCGCTCAAGATTATTTCATGATGGGCGGCTGCGTGAATCATTTAGAGCGGGTAAAAAGGTCTTTAGACACTTTCATATATTCTTATTGTTTTTTTTGGGACTTGAATAAAAAAAATGAAATCAAAGCTGCTCTTTTCTGACAATGTGGGAATATATAAAACCTATTTTAACCCTGGACTTCGTGTGAATGTTCTTCAGCTGATGCTGATCAGTAGAAGCAACTTTTGCATGAATGTTTCTGCCCTTTTGTGAAAAAAAACAACTATTTGCAAAACAGATAAAAGTCTTTGAAATTCCTCTTAAAAATATTATTTAGTTTCCTATCAAATAACATAACTATTATTTTCACAGAAGGGAGGCCAAGGCTCTGATTAGCTTTCTGCACAAACCAATCAACTTTTTCTTTCTTTCTTTCTTTCTTTCTTTCTTTTCTTTTCTTTCTTTTCTTTTTTTTTCTTTTTGCAGATTTAACAGTTTTATTTATTTATTTATTTATATATTTTTACTAGGTTGATGTCTGCCATACATTTTGCAGGAACGAGAAAAAACAGGCTGTTGCTCCTGACAGGAATCTGTCTGTGAGGTTAAAGTTATAAACATGGTCGTATCCATTATATTTCTGCACGGAGCAGTTTGATCTGTTACATGTATATACTGTAATGTAACTGTTGTATGGATGGTGCTATGTATGTTTGTCAAATCAGGTTTTGTGTGGCAGTAAGTTTGAGACCAGGATACATTTCCAGAAAGGGACAGCAAAGTGTATTTTAATATTTATACATCCAATATTTTCCAAAATCTTTTGAGAGGCTTACTTGCTCCTCTTATACGATTGATCCCTGTAACATGTAAAACACTCAATAACAATATTCAACATGCAGACTCTTTTCTGTGCTACTCCACTCTATTTGACCGTCTTGTGGGAGACTGACACCGCGAGTTGTTCTCCCTTGATTTGAGGAAAACATGGCATTATTTGGGGAGATAGTTGCAGAGGTGGTTGACGGTTTGATTCTCTAACATGGCTGTTAACATGGCTGTTATAGTCATGCAGTCACCAGATTCAGGCAGGTTGTACTCTTGGCCTCTCAGCATGCAGGTCATCCATTTTATAGCAAAGGCTCCAGTTCATATTTATAGACTTACAGACAGCTTTATATAAACCCTCTCATTCTCTTCTTCTTTGTTTTGATTGATGTAATTATCACAGGAGTGATCACAGGACAAAGGAAATGATCTTCCTGCATGTTTTGGAATCTAAAGAGTTGGATCTTAATACAATTACCTTCTCTTAACAGGAGAAGTGCACAAACATGGTATTGTTATTTTGAATGCATTGTCAGAGGAGCAGTCTTGTTTATTTTGAAATGGGAAAGGAAAGATTTTGATAATGTTTTCATTTCAAAATTATAGTGAATAAATAATACTCTAAAAAACATCTAATCACTCTAATGTTCTAATGTTGGTCTTAGTCTGTATTTAATACTTGTTTATTTAATGTTTGGTGATAAAGAAAAAAGAAACACTACTATAATGCTATAAAGCACGGAGGGAATCTGATGCCCAGATCAAACCCTAAGCCAAAAACCACTGACAGAAAGCAAAGGGGATCCACCAGAAAGCTGACTTTTCCCTTTTTGGAGTAAAGCTATGTTTGTTTCTGGGTTGAATGGGGGCCTATAATGGAACTGATGGCATCAGGATTGTCACCACAAATGGTCTGGGCGTTTTGCAAGGCTGTTTGACAGAGCCTATTATGTCATTGGTCACGTCCCTCCACTCCTTGCTCGCTTGGGTTTGAATGGGAGTGAATTAATCAAATGGTTTGAGAGAGATCAGCCAACTTAATGCACTTTGTGTCAAGGTCTACAGCGATCTGAGACCCCCAGCCTCCTGCTACCTGCACTTCCATCTGAACAAACAAGCAGTAACCAGACTGAAAACACAATCATATTCCTGAGGACATTTAATGTGGCACTAAAACTGAACTGACTGTGACCTTTTATGCCATGGATCTTGAAAAATATCTTATATCACTAATATATTAATTATCACTTAAACATTTGTAGTGTTTCAAAAGTAAGTTTACAGTGAAAATACCCCATATAATTTCAGTATATTGATTTTAAATGTAGGTAATATCATAAGCCATTATTGTACTTTTTCATAAGGGTACATCTGTGATATTATGTGTTTGTCGTGAGATTCTGCAGAGGACTGAGAGGACATAGAAGCAGCATAAAATGTTTTGATTCTCTGTCTGAGGACAGAGATATAATAGGATCTTTATCTATTAAAGGTTGATGTTTTACTTATGCATGAACAAATTTTATCTATTCAAGAAATGGATGAATTTGTTATGGTGAGGTTTTGCAACTGAGGATTTAGAGTTTTGGATGACTACTGCTAAAGAAACATAGCCACATCTATGATTAGATGTCATTCATAATTTGGATAATTTGTGTGGATAGTCCAACACACAGACACACACACACACATAAATATATATATAAAAATATATAAATATATAAAAACAAAAAACACAGCCACGATCATATTTGTTTTCCAGGATGGAAAATCGCCCAACTGGTCCAAAATCAGGCGCTGTAAACTTATTGCTTTATCAAACACAATCAAAATGTGAATTAATCAAAGCACTCTGCGTTAGAGTAAGTATGCATGAGCATTGTTTGGCTGTAATGGATGGCTTTAAAATTTGACGTTATTATTTCCCGTCATTTCTGGAAACAAATTGAACATTTATTGCATATATATTAAAAATTATACAGTCGTCGAGAGAGGCTGATGTCTCTTTTATTGAGGCGCACCGAGAGGTGAGGTCTCACCGGATCAATTTCCCTGTCTTGTTACTCCCGCAAGAGGATGTTTGGAAAATGCCTGCACCGCTAAATTGATTCAGAAACGAATTCATAACTTGGGGGGTTTAAGCAATTTTGTGGCGACCAGTTTTTATCTTTTCTTTTGTTTCATGTTTTGATTGCTTTAAGTATCCAAACAAAGTTTGGTACCATTCTGCTTCTCACTGAGACCGGTTTATTCTCAGTTCTGCGGCAGTTAGTCCACGTTGGCCTATTTTTCATTCTTTGTAAAAAATGCATTTAATACACTGGGTTTTGGGTGGCTTCACAAACATAGCCATTAAGCAGTCACAATGCTTTTATTGTGCACTTGATCTCAAAATAGAGGCTGGTCTGACTGCAGGATCCAGACGAACCTATGGAAAAGGCCTTGTCTTTGTCTGTCTGTACGGAGATGAATGGCCCGTGTCAACCAGATGATTAGTTTGCACTATTAAATTGTCAAAAAGGAAGGATTTTTCCCTAATAGTGCCTTTTCGTGAAGAATTATGGAATTCAGAGTTGTTTGCGACTGCCGGGGAACTTGCAGGGCTTCGCAGGGGCCAGGGCGAAGGTCAGACAGAGTTCTCAGCGCTGCGTCCAGTGTGGCACCGCAGTCAGAGGGGATGTGGAGACAGATGTAGGCCTATTTCCTACAGGATGAGAAGATTCATTTCTACAGTATACCAGAAGAAAGATATCCACGCAGTGATAGGGCGATTCAACAAGCTGGAGTAGGTTTACCCATGATCCCCTGGGATTCACAAAATGCGTAAAATTCGTGCGTAAATGCGCAACAAGAGCGCCCCCTTTAAATCACTTAGCTGTAGGGAAGACTCAAAGCCAAAGCCAAGCATACGAAGCAACGCATGAAATGATCAACAAATGGGCTATATTTCAGTGACACAAATCAAAGTTAGACAGGGCTTGAGATGGTTTTATTTCATCTTAATATAACGGCAAACGCCTAAAATGTGCGCGGTAAAGCGGCAGATATGTCCGAACACATGAGCTGTCTTTCTACATGTCATGACTGTCCTGCTCCATCCAGGAAACCCCCTTCCATTCTGCTCAACCTCTATTCTAGTGCCAACGTTTTGTGTTAAATGTTAACAACTTGGCCCGATCCATTTAATCACCAACAACAAATCTGTGTTGACTCTAACACTCGCCTTCATTGTGCCCATTATGCGCCTGCCCTCAGTTGAAGATTTATGTATTTTTGATATTAAATTCCTTCTGTCATCAAGACTGCTCTCTTGTTGACTTTTCTTGACCTGTCGACCTCGTTCCCCAAACTTTCCCATATTTAACGCGGGACACACAGCCTCCCTCCCACCCAGCTTCTTCTGCTCCACCGCAGCTGAATGCTCTGTGGCTCCTTTTGTTGGCATGTGCTGTTTGCACTGTTCTTGAACTTCAGTGAGCTGCCCTGTCCCCATCCTGTACTTTGAACCCTGCGGAACTATCTTCCCCCGAAAATAACGACTTATTGTTCACAAAGCCATGAAGTCAGTTCTCTAAATTTTGCAGACTCCTTCATTTGTTGGAAAGCAGAGGGATGTCGGGAAAGCCAGAGCATCACAATTTGGCCAATGTGATGAATTATGAGGTGTTCCTTCATGCCCCCTAAGCTGAGGCTTTCACATCAGCACTATACAATCTTCACTTGATTTCTGCGCTTCAGTCACACTGCATTCATCCTCTGTTGACGCAGAATGACGGATGCCCATATACCTTTGCCATATATGACGTCCATGTCGCCTATACAAGCCTCCCTCTGGCTGCCCAGCTTGCTAATTAGTTAAACAAACGCTCATACTAATGATCCCACTGGCCTGGTGAGCTCTAGGGTTTTTGTTCGCTGACTTTGCCCCAGCTTCTCCTGCTGGAAACTTGGCCCCGCTGACCTGAGCTATCATGGCGCTGTGGAGACGGCTGGACCGCCCTGTCCGGAGTCCAACCCCCCAGGGGCCAAAGGGCAGCGTCCAAGGCCCGGGAATGCCACCACCAGCTGCTTGCGGTGACACCATTTACAAAAGGGGCTTGGTGAGCAATCCTTCTATGGGTTGTCAGTGTTGTGACAGTGCTGGCCTGACATTTATTTACTCTCTCATAGGACCAAAAAATGGATGTTTGGTCTAAGCACTGAGCCACGTTTAGTTTGCTTCCAATTCCTCTGAGCTGCTGTTACTGTAAATCAAAAACTGGTAACACTTATAACAGGGCACTCCTTAGAAAGGCTTTGACAGTTACAGCTGATGGGTTTTTAATAGTTGATAAAACTTAATGCTTTGTATATCACTTATAAGACATTAATGAGGACAACTTTTGGGTTGTCAAGCTGGGAAAACTACATTTGACTGGTTGGATTATTGGGACCAGAATCTATTTATTAACCTTATTAACACTTTCAGTTGCAAACTTGACAGTAAAACCTTCTATTAATGACCTATTAATATTTACATCAGGCAGGGAACCCATGAACATTTATTGATTAAGATAATTATTTATAAATACATCATTTCCTAATAGAATGCAGAAACAAACTGACAACCCCAAATTTGTTCGTATTATTGGCTCATTATACCGTATCTATAAAGCATTATTATTCATTAAGAAAGACGTCAGTTATAACCTTTACGTTTTGCCGAGAGAGTGCTTTATTAGAAAGTGGTACCATATTTATTTTACTTTCTAATGAACCCAAGTCTGTAGTTATGAAAGTCAGTGTTGTTTTATGTTGTTAATAAAAGGGTTTTAATCACCATGTCTGATAATCTGAACTAAATTTAGGATCATCTGCACCCAAAATCCAATTATTAACCTCTTATAACAGTTACAACTACAAACCATCTATTAATGATTTGTTAACGTTATATATATGTGTTATATATTATAACTGCAGACTCGATGGCTTCTTAGAAAGTGAGAAATTCACAAGTATTTAAGAATGTATTATCAACATTTATAACAGCATAAACAGGGTAAACAGGGCGTGTGTGCTGAGTATAGCTCCAGATTATAATTCAATCCAATATTAAATAAAGTCAATATATCATTATTCCATTAGTGCTTTAGGTAAACTGTGGTAGCCTAAAGAGCGGTGATAATTAAAGTCAATTTGGGGGCCACAGGTTTGAGGTTGGTGCCTTTATTATGGAAACTATCCTGGGTTTATGTTCTGCTCTTCCTAAATTCAAACGTTTTTCTTTCTCCGCGGCGCGCACTGCGGTTAACACTGGCCCATTACACGTTGTCATTTGTGGCTCTTGGTGTTATTTGGACAATGTTTGGCCATTTACCCGGCCTGTGTCTGCGCGCTCCAAGGAGGTCTCGACAGAAATTGATACTAATTGCGGGGACTGTACACTGCTGGCTGGTGGAGCGCCTGCAGGCAGTTGGAGGACCTGCTTGTCACCGCCTAATTGACAAGGGCTTGTCTGTCCTGGGAGCAGCTGGTCCTAAGCACTGGCGCACAATCGCAATCTTGACACGGCCTCCACTCGCCTGAAGGAGTTTTGAGGGGAAACGCCGTTAAAGGGAGATTTATTGAATCTCCCTTTGGGTGACGCTGTATTAAGTACGCAATATAGGCTTATTTCCGCGGGTGCAAAAGGGAGCCACACTCCCGGTATTAATAACAGAAGGTGCCAATTAGGCCAGACAGGTGACATTTCTAGTGACATTATGAATCACTGCAAACAAGACAATCGCGGGTAAATAAAAGCTGCGAGCGGCGCTGGTCGGAAATCGGTTTGAAGGAATAGTTATTTTACTTTTCGCGGCTACATGACACACAATGAGCCTATATGCGCAAATCGGATGAATGCAGGGGGATGTGTCGCACCAGCCATTCAGCTGCACAGGCGAGAACACAAATAACATCAGCCCTCACAGTAAAATAATCAATTCATTATTCTGGCCCGTTTCTATTAGCCCATGCCTTTATAGCTGAATGCATCAAGAGGGGGAAAAAAAAAGCCAAGCAAGTATTGTTTTCGTCTGCAAGTGGAAAAGGTTTTCCTCCACTTTCCCACTGCCTGTAAAGAAATGCTGCTTTTCTGGCCCTTTTGAACTGAAAATCGTGATTTTTTCCCCTGGTGTTCTCCGGACGCGCTCCTTTCTTCCTGAGGAACAATGACAACACTGGAGCACCCCGCCGGTGCGCCACAGTTGGGGATCCCCCGGATTGTTTTGGACATCTTTGGATTTCATCAATCAAAATGACTGCAGTTTTCCATAAAAATGCTGAATTTGGTCCTGGAACCGAGCGGGCAAGGTAGAAAATACGAGGCTGTCTTTCTCGATGATAAATGGCCATCCTTTGATTGAGCAAATAGAGAGATACGTGCCACAGGACTGAGAAACAGGCGAAGATTGTTGAGAGGGGACTCGTGGTCTTGCATCAGATCATCAGAAATGAATCGACCAGAAACATTAGACTGAAAAACCAACTGCATTTTCCCAAAAACCGAGGAAATGTGTGAGACTTGAGAGCAAGGTGAACCTTCTGTGGACACGTCTATAATTATGTAAAACCCATACGGAAAAGTCCCGACCTCACTTCTCTTGCTTGGCTACTATTAGCTGAATAATTAGTATTTGTCTGCTTTCTTTTTAATTATCAACAGTAACAGCAAGAGCATGAAGGCACCTTCTCAACTGACAGATATGAGATTGAGCTACTGGTGCCAGATATCATCCCAGTAATACTGGTCTTTCTTACCAGGTTACTGGATGTAACAAACCAGATTAGGACCCATAAACATATAGGAGTCTTTGGCCCTGGACTGCTGGAAGCTGATCCACTAGCCCTGCACGTCTTCTCACCAATAAACCCCTGTTAACATGGAAATACCACATCCCATTGACCGAAACCCAATTAACCGGCATCTAGCAGCAGCTCTGGTTGGACCAGACCTGGAATGAAATTTAAACAAATTACAAAGTAAAACTTTTAATTTCCTGAAAAGCAATTATGATTTAATGGCCATGCAGACGCCTCTCAAGGTGTCCTCTCTAACTGGCCTTAATGCTGCAGCTAATTATCCAATATTGACATTTTGTCCCGCCTCAGGTCAGTGGGTCAACAATTGGAGATTAATGGCACCGGAAGGAGGTTATAGCACAAGAAAACAAGGAAAATTCATTGTTTTATTACAACAATAGCAATATAATGCAATATATTTGGAGTTTGTTCGTGGGTTTAGCAGGTTTTAATGTCATTCACAGTGTCTCTGCAGCCTATAGAGATGTTTCGATTATGATGTTCAAAATATCCAATATCATATTAATACAACATTTATACAGGATTAAAACAAGGCTTTATAGTCTGCACTTGGTCATGAGTGGTGACCTTAAGAGTTTTAGGCCTTTTTGCTCCTTTTTATCACCACAATTAGGCTTTATTTCTTTTCTCCTATTATACTTTTTATCCTCCTCCTCTTCCTCCTTTTTTCTCAAAGACATAGCAGAGTTGACTGGCTTGTCGTGCTTGAAGAATTGTTTAATTTCAGGGCCCCGGCGTTTCCTGAGGTGAGGTCTGCATTGGCTGCTAATAGAGATCTAATTGATGGGCCGAGTCCCGTTTCCGTGCTCTCTCTCCCTTTATTGCGCCCCGGCGTCTGCTGTAAAATAGGTCTGTAATCAGATTCCGCCTATTTCTCCTGGAGCAGGATGAGAGCTCAGGGCTGTGCAGAGAGATGGGGCAAAAAAAAAAAAGAAAAGCGAAAAAGAGAAAAAAAAAATCGTTATTAAAAAAGTTAAGCCTAGAGTGGAAATTCGACATAGGATAGGTACTGTTGAGGCTTGATGAAAAAGAAAATAGGAGAGTTAGCTTTACCATACAAATTCTCTTTTTAGTTCGACGTTTGTTTAAATAAACCTCTCTTATTCCCACAGAAACTTCTCGTGTGGCTGTGGCACCCATCAGTGAGTTTACAGTGACCTTATCAGCTTTTATCAGTCAGAATATTCCTTTATTCCTTTAGGGATTTATAGTTTTGCTATTATTTGTACACTGAACCCCTCTAAAATTCTGCCTTATAAGATTAATATAGATCTGTCATAAAAGGCTTTGTTATTGCTGCCAAATGCCTACTACAATTATTATTTTAACATGGTTATATGTGCTTTCATGACTCAGACTCTCAGTTCATGATCTAATCAAATACCACACAGGCCAGTCTGCCAGTGTTGTCATGCACCCAGAAGGTACAGAAGATGCCAATCAAATCAGACTTGAGACTGGCAGCAACAAGAAACAAACTGATTCTCTATGTTTTTCTCCTTTCTGCTTCCCTCTCCATCTCCTATAGAGCTTCCTGGAACGCTGTGATTGGCTGCCTGTCTGGGCAGTGATAGCAGCCCTGGAGCCGAGGATGATTGATGATGGCGAGGGCAAGGCCGAGCGCTGGCAGCATAAAGCCCCATAGACGCCTCAATAAAGAGCCTGGCTAGTGGAGAGCCAGGGCCCCGCTCAATAGGACCCCTCCGCCTCCGAGGACCCACGGCTAGAGGAGTGCATGGAGAGACAGAGAGAGAGAGGGAGAGGAAGAGAGGGAGAAGGAGAGGTGCTCTGTTGTTGGATAATCCGTTTAGCTATCGAGCCAGCAGCCGTCTGAGGCTGGATAAGTGCAGCGACGGATGTGTGTGGGGTGAAAATAGCAGGGGTTGGCTGGTGGAGTGCTGGAGGGGTCTGGTGTGGGGGTGCAGGGATGCAGGAGATGGAGAAATAGAGAGAAAGAGAGGGAGAGATGGATCATCCAGTCTCAGGATGCATAATGGGAAAAAAGGGAAGTGGATGAACCAAACTGGAAATGAAATCTACAGGCTGCTTTTCACACACGCTAGAAATTATCACAAGCCAAAAAAAGTGATTAGTGCCTCAAGTGAGTGATAAGACATCTCTGCTGCTGCTCTGGTGGCCATCACTCAGCCTACGGATGCATAACTGTGGTGACCTTTGCTTCAGCAGATCAATGAGACCCTGCTAGGTTGGATTCCTTCGGTGCTCCGTCCACTGCTGTGGCCCCAGACCGCATGCAGCCCTGTTGTAACCCCCAGTGCACAGCAGCTCTGAAAAGCACAATTAGGAAGCAATCTGCTCCTACCAAGCCAGCTTTTAGTGACTCCAGCATGGCTACACGATGTCCTGCAGACCATCCTGGCTGGAGTTGGCAGGATGGAGACCCGAGAGAGCGGAGAATGATGGCCTCATGGTTGTCTTTAGTCTGTAGGGACCAGAGAGGGATCAGCCATGAGAAATCATTATACAGACCCTGCATATGTTGCACTTACATTTGATTTTCAAAGAACTGGGCTGGATTTAAACTGATTTTAAGTTAAGACAATATCAAAACAACCTGAATCCAGCTTCCCAAAGACACTAAAAGTCTGAATTGTTGTTGTTTATCAGAATCAAAATTAGATTTAAAATATTTTGAAATGTTAGCATTTATTCTTTCTAAGTAAAGCCCTGTGTAACTCAATCATATTAATTTCCATTTTTATAGCATTTGTATTTTCCTATGTAGTTTTGATATCATGTGCAAAGTCAGTGATGGATATTGATGCTTTTTTAATATGTTAATGTCATTTATGAAAATAAATTTACAGAAGTTTCCACAAAACATCTGCTCTTTGTTCTTTTAATTTCTGCTCTTCCCTGCATTAATTAAGAAGATATTATAAATACAGAGCTGTTTTTAAGTCTTGGTAGAAAAAACAAGAAAAATGTTAGTTGTATTGTATGTTACGATAACAACAGATAACAATAGTGGAGGCACAGACAAGACAAACACTGGTACATACTCTAAATATAGTGTCTTTGCATTCAGAATACTTACCATACACATGTCCCTCAGGTCAAGAATGAGTCTCCTCACTTGAAGTTATATGAGTTTTCATTTAGTTTCTGTAGCCATAGGCCCAGAACAAGAAACTACTCTGTCAGCCAGAATCCTGTACGTCCAAAAAGGGTTGGCAGTAACAAGGTCTCATCAGAGCATCAGGGTGTTTTCACGCTGTGAGGAACTACAGACCTGCGATGACAAATTGTAAACAAACCTCAGGAAGTGACAGAAAAGCTGAAAGCACTCAACAAATCAAACGCTGACACACTGCTGACACAGCGCCAAATTTCATCATACACAGAAAAAAAAACATGCATTACAGAATTGGGCTTAAAATGAAGACATTAAGATACCTGTTCAGGTGCAGTCTGAAGCTGTTCATTTTTACTCCTGCTCATATTTGACTCATTATTAAGTTTCATGATTCCAATCAACGACTTATACCATTTACTAATGAACCTAAAACTAACAACAAATTACCTCTTATTGCTTTACAGCCAATTAAAGCCACAAAAATCTGTGTGAGCAGTTCAAAAGCAGTAGGTTAATGAGAGCGTAACAGTCTAACGTGTCTTTATTGATTTGGGATTAGTGTGGGGGGCTTATTCATGGGGTATCCATAACTTGATTCTGCCTCAGATTTTAATTGTCTAATTGGAGTGATTATTTAGCAATGGGAAACCATTCCACCTGTTCCTCCTCTGTACTTCTGGTAGTATCAGCAGTGTTTAATAGTCATTTTGACATGTGCAGTTACATCCCCCCCTGTGGCGGAGGAAGTACTATAAGGATTTGTAAGGAGTCACCCATGAAAAAGACTAGCTCTACTGGTTTAATCTTTAACAATATGTTATATTTTATAAGATATACTATTTTCTAAATGTAAAACCTTAATAGCAAGTACCTAGTAACCAAATCTTTAAATAAATGGACTATGCTTAAGATTACGCCCTGTAATTCTTCTCAGATAGTGTTATGTTTTGTACTAGTATAGTTTGTTCTGATATTTATTGTATTTGTATGTACAAGGTAACAAGATATAAATAGTTAGGGAGTAAGTAACAAGTAGGCTACCTATATTGTTTATGTATTCCACAAATTATTCTGGAGCCTACATAACCCACGATGCAACTCAACTGCTGACTGTTCAGGCAGATTCAGATGTGTTATGTTAGTTGGAACTAATGTGGCCTGCTGCTAGCCTCAAACAGAGGTGAGGAGGGGGGTTACAGAGACCTGGTAAGCTCTTCCTAACTCCACAATGCCAGATTTTTTTAATTCTCACTTGTAGTCTTTAGATTCAACCGACATTTTTTTTAATTTATCAAACTTTACACAGCTCTCTTGGGAGCCACAAATGGATTTATGCAACTTTCTTCACCTATGCTGTAGTACTCCTCATGATGTGTGAAAAAACTGTAATTTCTACTTTCAAATTGTACTTAAGTACAGTACTTAAATAAATGTACTAAGTTACTAAACAACACTGCCCCTCCCTTCATGTTTCAAAACGCATAGGGTTCAAATGAAGCCAGACTGCCCTGCAACATGTACATTACAGATATCGAGATTTATGCATCCAAAACAGATGTGATTCGTGATGGTCTGTTTATGACTGACGTGGAAAACATCTGTTTACAGCATGAACAAATCCAATCCTGTGTGGGTGCTCAGGCGGAGCCATCATCCAGCACTGAATAATTTCATATTGCGGCTGTTGTTGTGTGCATTGTTGGTGGGCAGAGGTTAACAAAAGGCCAAGACAAATCCAAGCCACCGGCGTTGGCCGCATGGGGAAATGTTGGCAAGCGAGCCAGAGAATAATCATAGGCTAATCTGATTTCCAGCTCTGATAATGGAGGCCAGGCTAAATAAGAAAAATTCCAGGCAAATTTGTGCAAATGAAAAAGGATTCCTCCTGACATAATGGCACGGTGCAAGGCAGCCTCTAATGAGCAATAATCTGTCTAAGAGCTTCTCTCTCTCCCTCTCTCTCTTTACTCGGTTTCTCCCTCCATCTTCTATCTCATCCTGTCTCACCCTCCTCCCCCCATCCTCACCCTCCACTCCAGCTCTCATCAGCTTCTTCTCTTATCCCGAGGAGGTGCATGTCACAGCCATGTGACATAGAGATGGAAGAGGGAGGAGGAGAAAAATCTGCACGGAGGAGGTGTGTGCAGTATTATGGGGATGGAGATTTCTATAATAAATGGTGGTGTATCACCAGGATGTATAACACACACTGCAAAAGACTTCATTTAACCAAGCAAGCTTTCTTAAAGGAATTTGTGAAATAGGTGCAATAGTTGACGACTGATACTTCTATCATATCTGCCAGGTAAATATGAAGCTTCAGTCAGCAGCTAGTTAGCTTAGCTTAGCATAAATATTGAAAGGGGAAAAGGTGAAAACAGCTGCCCTGGGTCTGGGCCTCTAAAGCTGCAGTAGAAATAATGCTGGACTATTTGAGCAGTGTTGCTCCCTGCCAAGAAATAGTCTGGCACATAACATCCCTCAAATCATAACTTGTCTTTCTTTCACAAATGTGATGTAACGTGCCAAGCTTTAGAGATGCTGGAAGGCAGTTTTTTTTTTAAACTTTTGTTTGGAGCCAGGCTAGCTGTTTCCCCGTTCTTTTTATGCTAAGCTAAGCTAACTGGCTGTAGTGTTTGAATGGAAAGATATGAGAGTCATATCAATCTTCTCATCTCACTCTCTGCAAGAAAGCTAAAGGACATTTCCCATAAAGTTCCTTTAAAGAACTGAGCAAAGTTGCCTGTGCAGTGAGAAAATTTAAATCTGTCTTCAATACAAATTAAGTTGTTCTTTGAGAAATTTGCGAGTGTCAATTTTCTTCACTCTGATGTAACAGTCTGCTCTATTTGGACTTGTTTTAAACTACAACATTCAAAAATCAGAAAAATATCGAAACATGGGTTAGGTTAAAGAAAACAAGACTTACACCTGGCTGCCAGTTTATTAGGTACACCCAGCTAAAACAAATGCAGTGTGCTACAGTTGGGCAATAAATCCTACCTTATGGTTTATTTGAAACTGTTTTAGAAATGTTGACTGAATGTTATGGACATTTTGGAGGAGGATGTTTTTGGTGATGTTGAATCATATTGTAGTAGAGGTCTGTCTATTGTTTACTCTAACATCACTAATATCTAAAATACAACAGACACCTCCATGATTATTGCAAGGTTGTTGTACTGTGGGCCTGCTTTAGTTTTAGCTGGGTGTACCTATAAACTGGCAACTGAATGTCGGACTCAATGATAGACAAAACCTACTTTGAAAGACTTTCCTGCATTTTGTTCATTATTTTTTTCAGTTAAGTAAGCAACACAAGATTCTCATTCATCATATAAGATATCCCTGTTGTCAAACAAAACCTGTGCCACAAAACATTAGCTTTACCAGAAATTAAGTGGTCCTCACCATAGACTTTATATAAAGATGGAAGTCACCTCTGTGACCTCACCCATAGATTTCTGAAGAGTTTTGAAGCTCAGAGGGGGCTGCCCTCTAGTCTCTAGGTTGTGTCTGCCTCCATCCAACTCCTAGTTTATCCAAAAATGGACAAAGAGGTGGGTGTGAGTGGAATCGAGCCTTCACTGCATGCCGATATAATAACTGTGGCAAGCATACGCTCCCGGTAGCATTGTTAGCAAAACTGGCCATTTGAGTGTCCCAAGGCTAATTAACATGCTAATGAACCAAGCTAAGAAGCCAGGTATTGTGAGCATACACACTGATACCTGCTAATTAATGCTAACATATAAATAAAAAATTCACTCACTTCAAAAAACAGGAGCACTGACTTCATCACATTCTCAGCCATATGATCAGTCCAATATTTGCATGAAAACTCCTCCAAAAGGCACCAACACTTCGAATGTGGCCATGAGTTCAGTGACTCAAATTACCTGAGGTGACGCTGAGCAGAAAGCTGGCAGCTAAACACCAAGCAACTAGTCACCTGTCACTCTAATTGACCATGCCCTCAACTCGACATAACTTTAAGCCTTGATAAAATTTTAAGTGGTAACTTATATAAAACTTCAACCCCCTATTGTTGTCATGAAGAGGGAAATTAGTGATAGAGACCAAAACAGTTTTTGGTACCAGGCTGTAAACATGTTTATTTATTATTTATATATTAGACAGACACATTAACAATGTACAGTAAACATGACAAACGCTGAAATGGCAATAACACAGACACTAAACTGTAATATATGTTATAATGTCACTATTCAGCAGCAGCAGCAGCAGCAGTAGCAGCTGTAAGACAATTTTAACTCCATAGAAAAATAACACCCCTGTCCCCCTCCCTCCCCTCTCTCTCCCCTCGGCCAACAGCAGCAGCTTGGCTCTGTGTTCCTGACAACTTCCATAAATTATTGGAGATTTTCATATTTCAAATTTCATCTGCATTCATGTGCAGCGGCCAGGACCCAGTGGAGACTAGCGTCGGGGTGTCGGGTGTGGAGGCAGCAGCCCCCTCGGTAGCAGCGCTGCCACCGGCTGCCTGGCTCAGTGGCCCCAGAGACCCTTGGCTAATTGAATTGCATCCCCTGATTAGATTATCCTTGCGGCAGCTTGCTGCCAATCTGAAGTATGGGTGCCTTCTATCCTACTTAACCCCTCTGCCCCCCACCCGCTGCTGCAGGCACACACACACACACATACACACACACACACACACACACACACACACACAGCCAAGGCAGAGTGTCCAATATATTCAGGGGCCATCAAAGTTGGCCAGTTTTGTTATTTTTCTTTTGCATTGTCTTGCCTTGTAAAAGTGGCCATCTTTCATCGCCTGGCCCTCACCACCACTCGCTCTTTGCCAAACAGCCGACTCTGGCAAACTGTGAGTGTCATTACTCCAAGTTTGTTTTTCTGTTTGTTTTGCTTTTTCTCCACAGGTTGTGTTCAGTGACTGTGGTGCCAACTTTCTGAGGGACTGGCTCACCAGCGGAGACAAACCTGGTGTGACGCCAACACACAGGTTCAATCACAACAGGGATCAGTGCTTAGCTGAGATTTTACAAGACAGTTTATTTGTCACCCACTTCCATTTCTCTATCAGAACTTAATTATCCTCTCACTTTGTTTGTGTTTATTTGTGTTTCAACAATACAATTACATTGTTACTATTTATGTGTGGCATACTTAACACCTATATTCTATTTCTGTATTTTATGTCATTGGTGCTAGATTTTAATTTTTTTTGTTTAATCTATATTGTGCATCTATGTGTTCTCTTGCTAGAGTGACACTTCAATTGTACTGTGTGGGAAATAATTGTATGTCCCTGTCTGTAATGTAAAGAAGAAACTGTTTCATGTCATGTCAGATTATTACACTATATACAATATTGTACAATAAAGCTCTTTGCAGACAATCAGTGGTGGGAAGTATCATTCACTCAGGTACTTGTGCTTTATTTGAGTATTTACATTTAATGCCACATAACATTTCAGAGACAACTATTCCACTTTTTTACTCCACTAAATTTGTTACTTGTTGCTTAACAGTTTCAGATTTTCCATTTACAATATATAATCAGTTTATAAGCTATGATGCATAAATTAAGTAATTCAACAGTACATGAGTTAGTTAAAAATAGCAAACAACATTATAATGCTCCTTATAGGTTGATAATAAAATAATACAGTAATAACAGTATAACACTCTGAAAGGGTCTGTAATGCATAGTAAGTATTGTTACTTGTGATTTCAGGGTACATTTTGCTGATTACAGATCTGTACTTCTATTCAACTAAGTAAGTTGTCAACAAAACTTTAATTAAGTATTTTGACATTGTGGTATGTTTATTTTTACTTAAGTTTTCTGCTCTGAATATTTCTTCCACAACTGTATTAACCACCTGCTGAAGATCTAAACAAAAAAAATAAAAAATAAAAAATCATATTCTGGTGATTCTAACACACTGAGTAAAAGGACACTTATTATTTAATACATGCACACCTTAAAATCTGTAATGTTTTCTGATGTTGAGAAGGGTCATGTCTGTAAACCCATACTGACTTTGGAAATGCACAAAAATGCAGATTTTCCTCTAATTATTTACATTAACATAACACCATTAATAGGTTAATAGGTGTCACAGAATTATTGACTTACACAAATGTTTAATCTATGTCACACTAAAGCTGTCAGAGAGACAATCCATACAGTAAAAATACACACAGTGATGCCACAGTGTAGTATTTTGGACAAACAACTCCACCAAACATCATAAATGGACTCTAGCCTCATGACCCTGCAATGACTGCAAACACCACCTCCCCCCCCCAAGTCTCTGGGACTAGTAGGCCATGTCATCTCATGCATTGCCACATTTCAGTTTTGGGCCGATGCATAACCCAGATGAATATAAGTGTTCGCTGAGGAAAAGTCATGTTCTGATGTAATTATCATCTATTGCTTCCTGTAATCATATCAGATCTCTTTTGAACAATAATCTCATGGTGAACGTCTGGAGCTGAACCCTCCTCCTTGTTTATTGTTCTCCACTCCGGTAAAACACAATTGAATTGAGGACTCAGCTATTAGATTTTTTGCTCTGTAGAATAAACTGAAATCGTATTTTTGCTGGAAATTATCAATACATCTTGGAGAGCAAAAGTAAGAAGACAGAACAAAAGTAGACCCTGGGTAGAGAGAGGGAGGACGAAATAGATGAAAGATGAGGAAGAGTTGATGGGAAGACTTTCACCAACTGGAGAAGGGATTTATTGACATACTGAGGTCAGATGTATATGCTACAGTTTGCAAATCACATCAAAACTGTAAAGTACTGCTCCTGCACAGAAGATACTTTATTGTGCGCCTGTTAAATCCAGTAAATAAAATCGGTATGTATTGAAATGTGAAACGGAAGCCGTGTACAGTACATAAAAATAACAATTCGCTGTTGCCAAATAAAGAATAAAGCAAAATTGCCTTTTTTTGTAGCACAGAAACTAAAGCCAATTTGTCTGAGAACACTTGTATTGTGCTGTAAAGTTTCAAAAGTTATGAGGCTCATTTATCAGATAAATTACAGTGTCAACTTTTGAACAAAAGAACAAAAAAAACAATATTGCAATCAGCAGTAGATAATGTTCTTGCACTGAACAAAACATCTGCTGTACACGATAACACAAAAACAATAACTACGCATTAACATAGCTTCAGTTCAGACCAATATTACACAAAGTTTTCTGTTTTTTTGTTCTGTAAGTGATTCTGACAGAATCAAAAGAAAAAAGTAACTGAAGTCATACTTACAGTCTTTAAAGTGATGCAGCGGGTCCACAGTGTTTGCATCTGTTCTGTGAAATACTGATGACACACAGAGTTTGAGGCAAAGCAATAGCTTTAATCTAATCAGTAAACTCAGATAGTGAACATAGACAGTTGAAGAAATCCATCCTGAAATGTGATTTTAAAAAAGTAGCAGTGCAGCCACAGAATTTGTGTTTGGTAATAAGCTATAGACAAACAGACAATAATAGTAGAAATATATACAAATTTGTCTACAATCACCTTGGACTATGAAGGTTGAGGATGAAGCAACTGTACTATATCAAACTCTATTATTGAATAATGAACCTCCGGTAATGTGTAGTGATGTATTTGGAGCACTGAGGACACTGAGGTCGTGTCAGTACAGTGTCCGAGTTTGAGAATCTCATGATTTAATCAAAATGATGAGGTCTTTACATTTTAGAAATACTGACAAATCACACCTGGTTTGCTAAACCCCTCCAGTGAACAGCAATAGTCCAACCATAGCTGTAACTAGGCACTGGCAATCAGTTTGGAGTGTGGTGTCTGTTATTTTTTAGCCTTTCTAAAAACAGAAAACACAATAACAAGAGTGTTAAAATGGATTAAACACTGTGTTTGTCCTGTCTAACATAAGCTGCAGACATTAGCACATCTAGATTACTTCCTACATTTACCTTCAAAAAGGGCCAGTTCACAAAGAGCATATCCACTGTTTGGAATCAGGTTCCTGATACTACTCAGCTTTAGTTTTTGTCCCTCATGTATTAGCATTTGAGCTAACCACAGCTAACTGCTGTTCTTTTTAGAAAACTGTTGACTCTGTTTTTTTATTCAGATGACTGATTGGATGCCAACTTTGTTTTGATTTGAAAGTAGAGGTGTAACTTGGGAAATGGGTTAATTAACATTGAGAAATAATGATGATTAGTTCTGTGAGCTGAATATATGCTAATACAGGAGTGTCACTAAACTAAAATCAGCACCACAGTTGCTTAATTCATCCAAAAGTTACCCAGAATTCAAAAGTAAATTGGTTTAAGCTGCAGATTGACTTGTCAGTTTTTCTCAACGGTGTAATCTCTAGCTTCCACCTACCATTAGCTGCTTACTTAAAATAATTTAAACCATTATGATTGGATGTTCTGCACCAAAATGCACCTTGGGAGTCATAGTTAACTTACCCCCTGAAAATTGTATTTACACAGGCTGGCACCTTTGACTTTTTAAATCAATTAACAAGAAACAGTTCATCATCTTTCGGTCTGATGATTTAACAACTCCAACTGTCAGTCATGAAACTTTGTCTGTGGGAAAAATAAATGGGACTTTTTCCTCTGGAACCAGGGGTGCACATAAATGGGTTTTTGGTTTTATAGCGAGGGTGGGTTGCATTGGCCAATTTGAATTTGTGCCCTTAGTATTTCTAAAATCTGAACTTTTTTTGGTGGTTTCAAATTAAGGTTGAATGAGTGAAAGAGAAATCTGTTCACCTGTTTTTGCTGGACCAGGAGGCTGAGGATGCTCAGGCATGTGCAGAGGGTTGGCAGCCTCCCTGCTTCCCTCAGTAGCCATCCAACCATCCATCCATCCAGCCAGCTCTCCTGAGTCACTTTTCATAATTATTGAATTACATTCCTGGCAACCCATTAAGCAGGACATTCTCTTCTTAACCACCTGCTCTTCCCCCCTCCTCCACCCCATTTTACGCCATCAATCTTTCAGCGTTACCGGAGCCCCTAAAAGCTTTCTGACTGCTCTATAATGGGGGACAGCGCGGGGTCAGGGGGTGCTACAGGACTGTGTGCTCAGAAGCAGTGATGCCTCAGCATTCGGGTGGGGAGCGGGGCAAAGGATGGGTGGTGGTGGTGTGAGGGGGCAGCGGGGGTCACTCTGTGCAGCCTGGCTGTAATAGGTCACTGACTGGACCTTTGGCTGGGAACAAGAGAGGAAAAAACATGTTTGTAGGCTGTGTGTGATTATGTGTGTGTGTGTGTGTGTGTGTGTGTGTGTGTGTGCATATCATGTGTATGTAACCTGATCAGGCACTTCATAAATAAAACTGAGCCTGTCAGATATCATAAATCTGTCAGTACATTTCAGTTTTACGGTGTCCTCAGCCTGCTTCATCTAATTCTACCACAGTTAGTGATTTCCTACATTTCCCAGAATGCCTTTTGACATCCTCCAACCACAGCTATGACTTTGGTAATAAACACTACCCTGTATTTGACAAAACAGTCTCATTAGGTCCCATTAGTGGCTGGTCTTTAGCTTTCCATCCTATCATTATTTTTCATTACGTCACATTATATTGTTTAAATTGTTTTGTCAACTTTTAAGCCAACATAAACAGGAAGTCCATGATGTTCACAGAGGAACTTAAATTGGAACACATTTGAACTATAATATGACAACTTGGCCAACTCCATCTGCTGAAGAAGATGTAATGATCAAAAGCTCCAACACTGCCATTAAATGGACCCTGTGGTGAGATTGCTTTGTTTACTGCTGTTTCTAAGGTCAAGAACCTTTAATCTCACCTCCCCAGGGTTGAAATGTGGTTGTAAAACATAGTACTATGCTCACTGAAAACAGCAACCATTGTTAACTTGAATTTGATTCCAAAGGATTCCAATTTATGTTTTCATGGCAAAATGTGGTAGCCCATCAAATGTCTATAGAAACTTGCAGCTCAATCCCCTTATCAGCTGCCTATCCATTTACTCGGGACATTCAGAATTTGCTAAAATATTGCAGCAGTACTGTAAATTTTGTAATCCTATCTGGTTTTACCTATTCTAAAATGTACATCCACTTATGAATTCACTTAAACACCCTTAACCAAAAAGCAAATGATACTTTCTGTTCAGTGTAATAGCAGCACTCTTAGCCACGTTGAAATGCTAAATGTTTGGTATTTTGGTATTTTAACATGCTTTGCTCTTTTCACTGTGATGTCCAGGAGGTTCCAGTCAAGTCAATGTTAAGTGAATAGTAAGGTTAGGTTTGCCTCTATCCTGCTGGCTTATTGACTCGCCTGTCAATACCACTGCAGGGAAAATCTATAAGGCCTGCAAATGTTATCTCAACATCCGTTTGCGGGCGTGCACGTTCACTCATGCATGTGAGGCTTTAAAGGTCTTTTACATGCTTAACTATAATGCCTATTGTAGTATACCAATATACCTTACAAGAACAGATGATGAGGAGTATACTTCAAAAGAGGAAGGTTTTGTTGGTTTTTGATAGTTATGGTTGAGCACTTGTTTTTCACTTAAAATTTAAAGGTATGATAGTAAATTTTTTGGCCACTAGGGGACAGAAAAAATCCAAAACAATCTGACAGACTCCGCTTTGACAAATTATCATGGTATAAAGTGCTGTACCCTATTAGAAGCTTTAAACCTATATGGACTGATTTTTTGACCACTTGGGGGCAGTGGAAAGAAGCCATAAACACAACACTGACATATCATTAACTTTTCTCATGATATGGAGAACTTTTGCTTATTTACACATCACAATATTGGAGTCATGCTTTTGGCTGCTTGAGCAATCAAAGTCCAACACTGACTCTTCTTTTAGCCATATTTTCCTCTCCACCATCTTTTGAGAAAAATATCTGGCTAACTGCTCGATGTGTTCACCAGATGATTGCAAACTTTTTATGTTTGCTGTTTGGAGCTGGGCAGGTGCTTTACGGTGGCTTCATCAGAGCATTTTCTGCTGCAAACAACAATGACGAGAACTGTAAGAGTGAACCAAAACATTGTGGAACGTAATTATCCAAAAGTTGAGAGACAGTAGAATCATCTGTGGAGCTGTGTTCAAATGACCTCAGTCTAAGTAATATGAACTAGTGTTAATGTAAGCCTGCAGCTTTAATATTCAGTTTTGGCAAGGATTAGTGGTTAGGGAACGAGATGCACGTCCTCACAAGGATAGTAGAACAAATGTGTTGTGTGTTTGTGGTTACAAGTATCAGTGCAGATGGAGGGCTTATGCCTCACCTCACAGCATGCTGCTCATTACCTAATGCTCAGATCCCAACACATATTATTCATCTCTGACAACTCGCCACTTTGCATAAAACAAACACACATAAATGCACATGCATACACTGATGTGTGTTGCTGAACACGCTCAAGAGCACATGTACGCCTAAACCAACAAGCTGTTATGAATGCATACATACTTCACAGCTCTTCAAATCCCATGTACTGCACGGGCACATATGCTGCATACAAAAGTGACCTTGCAGACCATACTTCAGCATATGCTTCATACACAAACACACGCACACACACACACACACACCCTGAGAGCATATGAGTAATGAACAACCTTAATAACACCTCCAACTTTTCCTCTTCTTCTCTCTGCTGGCTGTTTAAATTCACATCCCCCTTTAACGTCGCCCTAATCTCATTACTGCTGGGCTAATGGCTCTCCTTCTGCTCCTCCCAGACGCTCTGCCCAGACCTTGGAAAACACACACACTCACACACACCCATGCACGCACACGCACGCATGCACGCACGCACACACGCACACAGCATTCAGGGTGTGTGCTGCTGCTGCAGAGGAGCTACATCTGCAAAGTATGGCCAAGGGAAAAGAGCTGAGAGAAAGCAGAAAGTTGGTGTATGGTGTTTATATGCATGTGGGTGAATGTTTTTGTGGGTGAGGTGGTGAGGAGGGGGGAGGGTGGTGGATGTTGGATCAGCAGCCAACTCCACTCCTAAACCCTCCCCTCACTCTCTCTTTCTCTTCCCTGCAATACCACCTCCTCCCCCCTCCCCTTGAGTAAATCTATAGGGAGGGAAGGCAGAGACAGGTGCATTTCTCCACAAATTGAGTTAGCCAAGACATGCCACATCCAATTGGGCTAAATTGATGTGAGAGTTTGTGATGTCTGTCGTGGGTATTACAGCAAAGGTCAGTGTGCCGAGACAATGACATCAATCTGGTCCACGTGGCTGAGCGCTCGGGCCCCCGCCAGCCCCCTGATTCAGATGCAAACCTGCAAACACAACCAGGGGAAGGAGAGGGCGGACAAATGCTGGTTGCAAACTGGTGGGCATTTTGTGATTGCTTTTGAATGGGGGCTTAACACAACCTCAACGTACCCAAGTTGTTGCCTGTGGGTGTTATATGCTGCTGATGACCAATACATTTAAGATACCCCATATAGATGAAAAAATATAATGTGTTTTGATTGTAAAGTCCAAAAGGTATCAAGAGCATTCAGTTCAAGCTGTTTACCTCAAAACTTTATCAAACCAGTTGGTAGAATATTGTCAAAAAAGGCTGAAAACAAAGAGGCCATAATTTTGTCTTTAACTGAACAACTTTACTTCCTATAAAGAAAAGAAATGGATGTATTCTTAACAAACATGGCACAATGGTCTTGTTAGGTACTGCTTTCTGTAAACACTGTGAAAGATAGTACACACTGTGTTTCCATGGTACAGTAATAAACCATCCATGTGAACTGAGTTTGTCATAATCAGAATATGAGATTAGCTGTTACTCTAATGAAGTTACAACACAAATCAACCTGATTCCTTGAATTAATGTACATTTTCATCAAGTTCTCCACAGAACCAACAATTTAATTTAGGCTACACTTGTATATGCCACTGTCGGTCTACTATTGGATGGACTGCCATGGAAACATATGTTTACGGTCATTGACTTTAGTGCCTTTGGGTGCCTTTGTGATTTTTCAAGACTTTTACATCACAGTTCATGACAGTTTACCACCACATCTAGTGGGTTATAGCCTAATTGCATGAGCTGTGCATTTAAGTTTGAATACAACATGACATGCTAACATCCAACATGTTAGCATGTTTAACAATGCAAAATGACTGCAAGCTATGATGATAACTGTATGTATAACATGCTAACATGCTAACGCTGCTCTGACATGCAATGTCTGAATGGCTATTTCAACAATTTCAATTTAGGACTAACACTCTACCCCCTTGCCACACCAGCATTGTGATAACTCATGTAAAAAGTACGTTATAACAATTTCTTTTATTGTGCAATTATTTGTAGCAGTTCTTTTTTTTAGCAAGTAGATGGACACAAACAGTATAGCTTTAATTAAACTACCTGAATCAGCTCTATCTCAGAGGTTACAGGGAAGACTTCTGTATTTGTTTTTCAAATGGGAGACATAGCAGTTGTGACAAGTTCCCAAAATCTCTTAAGAATTTTTTGACCTATGATTTATGGTTAGACTAGCATATTCACATGCTAACTGTACATATGCTAATTAGCGAAGACTAGCTACCACAGCTAATTTACTTAACTGTTACCACTACTAGAAACACTCTCCTTCTGATACCATGGGTTATGATGTCAATACAACCTCAAATGCTAAAGCCACTCATCAATAGATTCACTTAATGTATACACCACAGTTCCTTGAGTCTGGGATGACGTAATTTTCCTTATGAACACATACTTCCTATCAATTTCAGGTCCAACATGTGTGTGGCAGTGGTTTAGGGCTACTTTGCCTCTACTCTCAGAAAATCCAATAGAAACTTCATCATTCTGTCACCTCTGCCAGGGCCTGCAACCCCAGATTTAAGGGGTATGGCTTTCATCCCACCTCTTTTCAGAGAGCCATTTTCTTTGATCACATTAGCTTTATTGCTCCTCTTATGGTTCCCTCTGTCTTCTCACTGCTACTCTATATCAGCCCAGGGCTATTGGTTTTCATTCTATGGCTTCAATCTGGACCTGGACCAGGCTGAGCTAGACCAGCTTACAGTGACGTTAATTCATATAAAAGCTATATGAACAGCAAAGTTCAACTCCTGACTTCAAGAGCTCACTCCGTCAACTGGACATTACATTTGACAGAGTTTATTAAAAGGTAAACAAACAGTAATAATAATTTGCGGATTAATGTAGCAATAACCACCAATTTGTACTTGTGCTTCAGCGTACTCAAGTTTGTTTCACATGATATTTACTTTTAGCAAATGTCAAAAGATATACAAAACATCTGAACAAAATACTTGGTAGATAAAAAGCAGTTGTTTAAAAAGTGTGGCTTTGTCTCAGGCTTTATTTAAGCCAGCAGCAGCAGTACTGGAGGAGCTGCTGTGGAGTTTGATTTTGTTTCATCTAACCTTTGCACCTTTGTAGTCAGATGAGTTGAAAGAGACTAATTTCAGAGTAAAGTATCTGCCAATCTCAGCCAATTAAAGACAAGTCATCATCTGCTCTGCTTAAAAAAGATTTTCTGGAAGCAATGGGATCCATGAAGAAGTTTCAATTCATCCCCAGTCACTGGAATCCCAGACCAGAGATTTGTCTGAGAGGCAATTTACTGTCATTTGCCGGAGAGTGCTGGTCTGATGCATAAACATCGTCCCTAATATGCCAATTCATCATCAGACAGCCAGGGGATTCTGGGTGTGTTCTGATCAAATTTGCACCCAGCGATGATGAGGGGCATGTTGGTTTTGCTGCAGAAAAGTGCAGATCCAGCTATTTGTCACGTCAAGCTTCCACAGGGGAGGGAAGATACACAGCATAGATACACATGAGATAGAAAAGACATGAAGAGGCGTACCATAGCACTCTTTTCGTACAGCTATGACAGCCAGCATAAACTCGTAGTCAAGCCAGCGACTTGGCTCTAAGGATGGCGATGTTCAACAACTATTAAATTGATTACCATAAAATTTTGTGCAAAGATAATTAATCCTACTCACTTTCATAATTCCCTCACTTTACCTAAAGCATCACCACAAAGTTGACTTATGATGCTTTAAGTGAAATTTCTCACCAATTAATGGATGGACTTAACATGAAATTTGGTGAACACATTCATGTTCCTCTTACAATGAATTGTAATCAAGTCAAAGTTTGAATTTGTACAGCAAAGCAATTTAATTAGCAGCTTAATAGCAAATATCAGCAAACTAACACCCTAAGTTAAGACGGTAAACATACCTGCTAAACATCAGTATGTTGCGACCACCATGTTAGCATTTAGCTCAAACCATTATTGAGCTAAGTACGGCATCTCAGAGCTGCTTGCATGGTTGGAGTCTCATAAGGCGCCAGTTGCACAACTATCTCTGTTACTTTTCATCTTTACACCCATGTTTCCCTCCTCACTATGACTCCCATCGTTGCTTCAGTTGCCAGACAACTCTGGAGACTCAGGAACATGCAGCTACACTGAGCTCTGCTGCTGCTAAAAATTATGTTAAAATCCTTAAACAAGCAACATATGGGCTCTCTAAGCCATGTGCAATGCTAACACTAACACATATATAACACCCATTTTGAGCACAGCCCATTCACGATCCACACATTGATTTCAGTGGAAATATCCGATCTAGTTGTTCCAGATCTATGGTGCAGCATCATCCTTCAGAGCCCAGAGAGAGGCCTTCTGGGAACAGGAAGTGAATCAGAGTCTGCAGTGGACAGACAGACTCTGATGGCTCCCATCTGGCTGTTCTTTAAGTATTCCATCCAATCAAATTAGGTTTGATTGATCAACAGGCGCTGCCATTGGATGGTGGTCATGGCAATATAAATCATCCTCTGCCATCAATATGGATGGCTTTTCAGAGGAGGAGCAATAATGACAAAGCGTACATGAAATTCAAGGAACTTGACATCCTCATGTCCAATATACAGTTTACTAATCTGAGGGTTCTGTTAGCGAGGATCCTCGTGCTCAAAGATGAATGTGATTCAACAAAAACTTTGGATAAACAAACAGAAACATTCACAGCACTGAGATGTTCAGATCCAAAATCTGCTGTCTGGTATTATAAAACCATTTACTAAAGGTAAACTGTTGATTTTGACTGATATTAGTCTTTCAGCTGTTGTGGAAGTATACATCTTTTGTTAAAGAAACAACATCTGCAGCTCTGTTTTAAAGTTAACCTGATAACATCCATTCTCAATTTAAGAAATTCTTGAAATGGCTCTCTTCATTATTCACAAATCATTAATGACAAGACCCAGTAGAGGTCCACAGTATGATCTATCAAATAATTATCAATAATTTTCACTTTAATCCATTTCCACTTTTAATAGATATTATTTATGAGAAATGCTGTCAAGTAGACTTGCATGAATAGGAAATAACAGTTCTACTATCAAACCATGTTGGGATGAACATTTGGATGAAAAAATATATTAGTTATATCAACAGCAGCTGGAGTATTTAGGAATCTGGTTAAGAGTCGAGTTGAAGCACAATAAAGCATCAAAAGGCAAACTAACAAATAAAGCAAACAAATAAAAAGAAAAAGTGGGCGTGCGGTTAAGTGGCCATATAAAGGTGACTGTTCAAATTAAGTGAGTGGAATTTCTACTTCTACTCCATGACATTTCAGAGGGAAACAATGTAGTCTGCCTTTTACTTATTTGACAGATTCATATGATTAATGCAAAATGTAATTAACTAATAAATAAATATAAAATGCAGCACTATTCAAAGTAGTTAAGATTAGCTCCACCTTTATCACATACAACATTAGTGATGCTCACACAATAATGCATCAATAATTATATTCCAATAACAATAACAGTACATTATTCTGATAGAGGTCATTCTGCCTGAGTACTTTTACATCTGGTACACTGAGAATATTTTGAAGCCAATACTTGTTTATTTTTACAAAGGTAAAGTTTTGAATACAGGACTATTACACAGAGTATTTCTACACTGTGGCATTACCTTTCCTTGGGCAGCAGATTAGATCGATTAGATAGATCCTCAGGCTAAATCTGGGTGTAGCTTTGCTGGAAGTCCACATATCATAAGGCGTAAGCTGCTCCATCCCAACAGGTGCATCAGACCTAACAGGTGAGTGAGGCAGGTGCCAATAAGACACACCTGCAGACTGAGTAGAGGCTTAATCAGGCAAAACTACTCAAAACACCCCTGTTGGATGAGCAGTGGGTGTGTGGTGAGTTTAAGAAATGTGTATTTAAGCTATTTTAAGGGATGTTGTTCCTCTACTGTTAATGATGAAAGCTTTGTTATAATGTCTAATTGCCACAGTCAACATGCACCACAATCTATGGATGTGTTCAATTACTGATAAATGATTGTGTTTTTGACTCGGCAGGTCCATCTGAAACAACAGATAGATATCCTGTTGTGTGTTATGACTACTGGAGGCCCTTGCTGGGGCTCTTTTGACTATATGGAAATAATCATTCATAGAAGCTGCCTGATGGTTTATGCAGATGGAGGCTGGGGGCAAAATAAAGAGTTTTATGTAGAACTGAGGCCACATGTTTGGCCATAACACATCAAAAGAATATGAAATTGAGAAGGGGGGGGGGGGGGGGCTGCAGGAGGCGAGACAAATTAGCAGCTTTAGAAACTGATAGCAGGTGTTTACATGTAGTTTCTTTTGCATATTATAATGTGGAAGTGGGGAGGGGGGGTGTAATAAACATTACAATGTGTTGTATAATAATCAATATAATTCACAATGACCTTGACGTTTTATGATGGATTGGGAGACACGGCCTACTGTAATTGCTGCCCACCCCTCCCTCCTTCCCTCCTTCTTTGCTTCTTTGCTTCCTTTCTTTCACCCTGACGCCTCCGCTCCTACAGACCAGTCCCTCTCTCTCTCTCCCTCTCCCTCTCTCTCTCTCTTTTTGACATTAAAAACCGCTCCATCATTCTCGATGCGCCGCCTTGTCGCCTGCCGCTCAGATGACCATTAATCGCTTAATTCCAGTAAACCTACGTGCGCACAAAAGGCCGCTGTCTGCCGCTTAATGCATGTGTGATTAAGCTTTCAGGCCGACCACACGGCATTATTAGCCAGCAGGTCCTTGTATAGAGGGCCAAATGCCTTCAGGGGGCCCGAGGATGGTGTGGGGCGGTGGAGGAGGGGGTGGATGTGGAGAGGGAGGGGGGTAGGGGGTGGGAGGGCAAGTTAATGACACTGACCCTCACTTCCCCAACAGCTATTCTATTCAACAATAATAACGGGTCACGCAGCTGATTTATGAGGCTGGGGCTAATAATCGTCAATTGCTAATGCTGGGGTTGGGGTAGGAGGGGTGGGGGTGGGGGGGGGGGGTAATGCCAGTAGACTATGCTAAATAAAATATGCTCTGACCCCCGCTGGGAGGTGAAATGCAGCGGGCAAAAAAAAAAAAAAAAAAAAAAAAAAATGACAGATGATGTTCCAGATAGCCCCCCCACCCTCAAAGCTCGTCGCAGCTTCACTGAGTCTCAGCAGAGTTGTGCTGGTCCGGTGTCTGTGATTTCCAACATTTTGAGAGGAGCTGCAGCGGCACCCAGGCCAGACTCAAGCCTGCATGCCCCATCCGTCCGCCTGCATGGCTGCAATAAATTAATAACAACCAAACAATGTGTCGTGGAGAGGCGGATTCAATTACTAAGTTTATTTACAGGGGAAATCTCATGAAGGCCATTGACCCGCGTTAAGCAGCGCGGGATGAAACGATGACAAGAGCTCCGATAAGAATTTAATTCCATCTCATTTCAGACGATTTTATGAATCAAATTCTTGAACACTGGCAAGAGATTTAATGATCACATCTTTGCGAAATCTTATTTCAGAACCGGTCGATGGCATTTCTCTGCGTTAATGTCGACTTAGAGGTTGGAGTAATTTAGTAATTGATTCCTTGCCTGGCTCTCGCCCGTGCCAAGGCCGCGTTTGAGGGTAATATGTTTCCTAATCTTATCCCCCGGAATAAGATTTTTATGTTAATCCACTGGCTGGTCTCCTGGTCACTTGGGAAGCGCAGATAAAGGCTCAGAGGGGCCGGAGAGGCCAGGAGAGCCGAGCTGTGCTCTCCAGGAGCTGGCTGCAGCATCTGGAAAACAACGGGACGAGTTAATGGGAGACAACAGGGAAATATATAACACACACCACAACCTGTCCATGAGATAAAACATTTACCCGCTTCTTCGTGTAGAATCTGTAAATTAATCACTTTATTTACACAGAAGCTAAATGTAAGGTTGATAAAGTGCCCCCCCTGGGTTCCCCCTCCACCAGCGTTATGCTGAGCACAGCTATTGTCATTTTAACATTTATAATATGCAGGAAGTAGAATTTGTGCATAAAGAATAAAAGCTGGGTTTATCCTTCTCTTCACTCTCGCTGAAGACAGAATGAAAACGCATCAGATGAAAATGCGTCACAAGCCCGTCTAACAACAGCAACAACAACAACAACAACAACAACAACAACAACAACAACAACAACAACAACAACAACAACAACAGCAACAACAGGATGGCTGCAGCTGTCTGCACGCAGCAGGCTCAAACACTGACGTCTTTTGTGCTGCAGGTTTTTTCCCCTCTCTCCTGCAGACACAGAGAGAAGACACCAGCTTCTAATTGAATTCCGTCTCTTCTCCAGATGTCACTTTCCATCTGTGCGCTCGGAAACGCGATGCGCCTCTTACGCACCGGCCTGAAACACCTTCAAATCGGATTTCTTTTTTTTGTCTTTCCGACTTCACTTGTGTTAACGTGTTTTCTTAAGCACCGTTTCAGTTTCTACAATTGCAGAATCTCGCAGGAAAATAAGACAAAATATATTTTTAAAAAAGCGGGGAGGGGGGGGGGGGGGGGGGGGTGTAGGTTCAGGATTTATTAGAGAACATTGTTGTTTTGAATGATTTTCTTTTTTCCCCTCTCACGTATTTCTGCAGGTGGGATCGCGACCCCTCGCCTTTTATCCATCCTGTCAAATTGAGACATCACACTAAATTGCCACGAGAGCTTCCCCCAAAATGATTTTTTTTTTTTTTTTTTATCTGCTCGCGAGCCCCTCCCCTGCAGCACGCGGCCTTATTAATAAGCGTTTTGATCAGCGCGGGATGTCCTCGGGCGCAGGAGTGAGACATCGCCGGTGAGATGTGACAGCGGGACCCTCCCATCGCTCTCCCTCTCCCTCTCTCTCTCTCTCTCTCTCTTTATCCTCCTCTGTCTCTTTTCTGCCTTTTCGGGGGAGTGGATCCATCCAATCCATCCAGAGACAATGGCATTTTGTTCCTCTTTTTGTCCCTCCTGTCGACCCGCATTCCTACATCGCTGAGCAACGACAGTGCGCACTAAATGGAGAGGAGTTGCTCCCATATCCCGGCTATTGTCCGGCACTTGCCAGGGGAATTTAGGGTCTTGCACACATCGCATTTCCCTGATTTATTTAAGTGAAGGCATACGGTTAAAGCCCTTTATTTGCCACATAATTACGAATTAACCACCGCTTTACTTGAATTAAAGGATCATTATGTTACTGTAAATCACTGTTTTTTGGGGGTTTTTTTACGCACGGTGAGTCATATAAATGCGTGGCAACCTGCAGCCATCAGGCCTCCATATGCACATAAACTCTCTGCACATTTTGCATCTTGCAAAAGCTGAAAAAAAATAAATCCTTTAAGTCAACTGCAGAGTCCCGCCTTCCGGATTTGATACTCTCACATCAAAATATCACCCTGTCGCTTCTCGGCTCACCCGGACCAGCTGAAAGAATTAAAAGATGTTGAAACTATAAAAGAGGAGGCGTTTCAATAGCTGGTGGACTATGGTGGAGGGACTATAGAGCACAAGAATAAAGAGCGGCTGCAGTGAAAGAAACCGATGGCTAAAAGCTATAATTGTATTTGCCTCGGCGAAATATCAGAAAAGACTTCTCGTTTCTTTGAGCGTTATTAGATTAATTCCCAGAGATGGTTTCTTTTCTCGCTGCCAGACGCGTGGAGGGAGGACGGTGAACCATTCGGCTCTTTGGTTTCAATAATCAAATTAACCATTTGGTACAACTTTTGGGTCCCAGCTCGTGTGTGGAAAAGGGGAAAATAAAAAAAGAAAACATTTACATAATAGGGACCGGGTTGTGTCAAGAAAGAATTAACTTTTTTTTTTTTTTTTTTTTTTTTGCTGGTCAAGACAATGTGCACACGGAAGAAAAGGGAGAAACACACTGCAACGCGTCAGCAATTGTGAAGAAAAATAATTGATGGCGAATGTGAGCGCGTCTTCGCTCTTTTAGCCGATAATGTGGGCGCTGCGCCTTGCGGCCTGCAGCCTTCATGGACAAAATGACAAAAAATATGCTTTATAAAAGCGTTGTGGTGCCATGTTCAGTATTTTAATCTTCTTTTTCTTTTTTAAAATTTTTTTTATTAGGCCTATAAAAGCTGCTGCAGCCTTTTGATTTGGGAGATATTGACACATGTGAAAATGTATCTTGAAATTAAAAATCCATTTGCATCACCTTCTCCAAGAAAAAGATTTTAAAAGTAAATTGTAGACCTGTGACCTCAGGCACTGCCCTGTGTGGTGCACCACTCTTATTCATATGATTAGTTTTTAAATATCTGCCTATAGTCTCGAGTTTCAGAAATACATTATTTTTTTAATATATTTTTTTTTCAAATTATGATGAAAAATAAGATCAATACTGTGAAAGACAAAATCAAACCAATTAACTCTGAGGTTCACTAGAAACACGTCAAGGCAAAAGATCTATTATAATTCTGTAAGAAAAATTGTACAGGCTGAGACAAACGTTTCTAATATCCAGTGTCCAAACTAACACCAGAGCCACGTATGATAAAACCAGTGACATAAACCAGTGACATAAAATCCCTGTAGGATTTTATTATAGGGGAATATTATGGGGATTTTCGACGTAGAGGCTCAGAAGAAGAACATTACCACACAGATCAATCACTGGTGAAGAAAGTCAAACATCAAACACTCATCTACTAAATCGAATTGATGCGCCATCATTGCTGTTGCGCCTTTTCGTGTTTCGTGTAATTTGGTCGAGAAAAAAAAAACAAAAAAAACCCGCAGCTTCAAACGAGGACTTGAACTCGCTCCAGTGAAAAAAAAAAGAAGAAAGAAACACACCGAGTGTGTAAGCGCCATACAAAACGGTTCACCTTATTACACAAACCGAATTAACCACTCAGCCAATATTGTGAGCCTAAGAGGTCCGATGACTGCCTCGCCAGTTCGTTACTTTCATTAGAAAGATGTTATTTGCCAAATAAACGGAATAATGAAAGTAATAAAGACAATTACAAACTCATTTGAATCATAAAAACACACCCGGAAGTTTAGCAGAGATCACGCCGCAGCAGTGCAGGGGGAAGAATTAGAGCAAAAAAGGACAACTAATATCACCAGACCGAAGCCAATACATGTGTTTATTCCTGGGAGCAAGTTGCAGGATTGAATGTCCCGGGTTTTTAAATCATAGAGACAATTTCACTTTCATTTCAGTTTTAGCTGCTTCACAGTCATGAACCAGAAATGGTAATGTCAATTACTTATTGAAGACAAAACAAAAAAAAAGTGGAATAAAACAAAAAGAAACAAACGCGATATTCGGTTCTGAATGTGGTTGGTGTGTACACAGTGCAGGAAATACACCTGAACAAGTCATTTATCTGCGCATTCAGAGTTAAAATCATATTTTCCTAAAACAGAAAAAGGTGAAAAATCAGCCAGTGATAAGAAATAATTCACCTCACTGTATGTTTGCTTGTTTCTCACAGGTTTTCCCTGAGAGGATGCAGAGAAACGCGGGTCGGACTTAAAGAAATTATTGTAGTTATTCCAGTTGATTGGGATGTAACTCTTGTTACACAATTTCATTCAGCCCAAAAACATGATTTTAAACATATAAACGACAAATTAGATCGTTAGACTTGGATAGAAATGTTCATGTTTTGCAGCCTCGGCGCGGCGGATGAGAGCAGAGTGAAAACAGCCGGAGCAGACGGGCAGAAGGAAGAGGCAGAGGGGGAATACTATGTGAAATCCTGCCCAAGGTATACGGTCGCTTAAAAGGCTTAAAAGCTTGGAGAAAATTGGATCAGGGAGAATCGTCACCCAACTTTCATTATTTCCAAGTGGTGTGATTGAATTAAAGGGCAAGATGGTGGTTGGAGAGGAGTGGGGTGGATGGGTAGAGGGGTGGAGGGGGGCGGCGGCGGCGGCGGAGGGGTGCGTAATGGCGTGGTATTAAATTCTAATTAGAGATGCAGGGGATCAATGATAGGGAGGTTGGACAGCCCGGGCCCCCAGTGCCAGCCCAATAGACTGATGAGTTATTGTCATGTAAAAAAGCGCTAGCAATAAGACCAAACGCTTTGCTATTGTCCAAGCGGAAAGAGCCAAGTTTATTATGAGGACTATATGCTCTAGAGACCTCGGGCTAGGCGGCTCTTAGGGGGCTTTTCATAAAACAGGGCTAGGTTCCTATAAAGGAGGCCAGTTTTGGAGCAGGCGCTGAGCAGTGAACATCTACCCACCGTCCAGCCTCCTTCCAACCAGTTCAAACCAAACAAGTCATCTTTCCCCCCCATCTCAGACCGCGCGTCCTCCTCATTTTTGGTTTTTATTATTTTTTTCTTTCTAACCCAATTTTTTTTTGGGTGTTTTTTGTTTGACATTTTTCCCTGGAAGTGCAGCTTTCTAACTCCACCGAGCCTTCTCAAATGTATAAAATGGAGTATTCTTACCTAAATTCCTCTGCCTACGAGTCATGTATGGCCGGGATGGACACGTCGAGCTTGGCATCGGCCTATGCGGACTTCAGTTCGTGCAGTCAAGCCAGTGGGTTTCAGTACAATCCCATCAGGACCACTTTCGGGGCCACCTCCGGCTGTCCGTCCCTCACGCCGGGGTCCTGCAGCCTGGGGACCCTGCGGGACCACCAGAGCAGCCCGTACGCCGCAGGTAAGCAGCGGCTCCGGAGCCTCAACCCGGCGTATTATAGGACGCCTTGATTGCATTTGAAAATGGAAATGTGTTTAGTATTTACCAAACGAAATTTGCTTACACAAATGAAAGAATTTATCACGTTAGAAGCGATTGCAGGCAAGCGGTAATTCGGTTACGGGGTTATACTATCCCAGTCACACCCAAAACCGCCAACAGAATTATCTTAAGCTGCCAAAATGATAGGCATAATTTATTTACTTTGCGATGAGACATAAAGCTTCGAAAATAATTAGATAACCAAAGACTAAAGCTCATTATTGACACGGAATTGGAGTTACAGTAGCAACAAGCGGGGCGGATGGGAACATTATGACAAGTTTTCAAACTTGAGCCTCAATCTGAGGAGCAACAATTAGTTTAACATTACAATTAACCACATCACAGGTCAGCAACGTTATCAATTCAGAAGTAATTCACAGGTAATCAAAGGCATAATGGGACTGAAAGCTTCAGCTCAGCGTCCTTAACCGGATTTTATACAAAATATCGAATTTGAATTTACTTCCATTTGACAACATCACAATTACACACGCTCCTATATCCACCCATTACTGCCCAATGAGACCACCGCACGTCTAACGGTGGCATTTCATTTTCTCTGCAGTTCCTTACAAGCTCTTCACGGACCACGGCGGACTGAACGAGAAGAGGAAGCAGAGGCGCATCCGGACCACGTTCACCAGCGCCCAGCTGAAGGAGCTGGAGCGGGTTTTTGCTGAAACACACTACCCGGACATCTACACCAGAGAGGAGCTAGCACTCAAAATCGATCTGACTGAAGCCAGAGTGCAGGTACGAGAAGCCACCGGCTCTCTCAACAACACCATTACGCACGGTTACGCAAGAGTGGATTTATTATGCAAATAAGAAACTTTTAACGTACTCGCTTTAACCATAATCACTAAATTTCAACAGATTTTAGAGAATTAAAAGCTTTACTGCTTGCACATGAGTTACTGGCCTCCAGTTGCTGGCATCATTTCATACTGTGAAGGACTAATGCTCAAAATAAAGAGTTTGCGCATTTCTTTGGGGACACTTTTAGATATTTGAGCCACCAAACACTTTTATAAGCCAAATTCACATCAACTCTGCTATAAAGAGACATTTTGTTCAGGTGTAATTTGTTTTTGTCATAAACTATCCATCCATAGCGGTTTAACCCACTCTCAATTTTGCAGGTGTGGTTTCAGAACCGGCGTGCCAAGTTCCGCAAACAGGAGCGGGCAGCTGCAGCGGCCGCAGCGGCTGCAAAGTCCAGTTCTGGAAAGAAATCCGACTCCAGAGACGAAGACATCAAAGACACCAAATCCACCGACCCCGACAGCACAGGAGGACCGGGCCCGAACCCGGTGCCCACCTCCAACTGCGGCGGACCGAGCCCCACCGGAGGGCAGGTCAACACCACCGGGAACGGACAGGTGGACCAAGTGAAGACCTCCGTGTCCACCGGCATGGGGGTGACAGCACCGAGCCAAGGCTGGGCCCCCGCTCCGGGGACCATCACCTCTATCCCGGACTCACTGGGCGGGCCATTCGCCAGCGTACTGTCGTCTTTGCAAAGACAGAACGGAGCCAAAGCTACATTAGTAAAGACCAGCATGTTCTAATGAAGCTCTGCAGCGGGGGGAGAAACACAGAGCAGAGGAAAAGAGACGAGTTTCCTCTCTCCGGAGACTGAAAAGCAATTACCCAAGACAGACTTACGGACAATAAAAAGCAGTTAAAAAGAAGATGACAACTCTGTTATTTTATTTTTATGCCTTGCGCCGTTTCTTGTGGTCAGTTTGCTGTAAAAATATCCACCTTGACAAGTCATAATATCTTATAATAACATATATATATTTTTTTTTTGTTTACAAATGCAAGTTTCCAGTCATATTTTAGGGCTGAATATCCTGAAAAAAGACAGAATAAGGCTTTTTACTGTACTAATATCAACAAAATGACACATCTGTTGAGTTTATTTATTTAGAGCAAAATCACACATCTCACCCTGAACCCAAGTGTTCCTCATGTTTTAAGGAAAACAAAACAAAACAAAACAGAAAAAAAAAACTACACGTTTCAGACTGAACACTGGTGGAAGTGACTTGTTAAGATGAATATTTTTTTGGCCGCGTCTCAGAGCAAACACAGACGTCTGCGCACTGGAGACGAGCAGTGCCGTCAGCGAGCGACGTGTCAGAGTTCAACAGCTGCTTTGTTTGGTGGAGAGACGCTGAGACTGAGGATGCTCTCTCACAAACCCCACGCCCCCGACACAACCAAACACCCAACGAGACGCCGACACATTTTGCTTTTCTGTTCTCCGCAAAGACACAACCTGCTGTGCTGTGTGGAAGCAGCCTCTTACAGCTGCGTTTGTTTGTTTCCAGGGGCTGCTGAGAGTTTAGTTTCTTTAAATTATCGATATAAACACAATTATTTCCTCTCGAGAAAAAAAAAAAGGCACAAACTACTGCAATGTTCACCTCTGACAGGAAATCTGTATGTTTTGTGTGTCTTTCTACGGCAGTGTTTTTGTGGCTCAGATTGTATAGTGTTAATACGTATTATTGTCTCCTATAGTTGAACCATAGGCCATACTCCCTCGTAGATCGATCATACAAGTCTTTTTGATGTTTTACAAAAATTTCCCTTGGAAGAATTTATTTTGGGTAAAAAAAAAAGGGAATGGATGCAAACATTGTATTTATTTCTATATAATTTGCATGTTGTCTCTTTGTCTGATTTTACAATGATTTCCCTCCCATTTTGTGAGCATTATGTAACATGTTTTGTCCAGGATCTGAAAGTTATTTATATGTAGGTAATGAATGCTTATATTTAAGAAGGAAATATTTCTACATGTGCACATAGTTTTCCAGGTGTACCATTGAAATGGTTGTTGATGATAAAAAAAAAAAAAAAATAGTCCAATTTGTTTTTGTCATGTTTTCTTTGGACAAAGGGGAAGAAAACAACTAATTTTTTTAAAGTGTAATTCAGTTCACATTATCTTTAAGTATACTATTCTTATATCATTTTATCTTGCTGATAAATTAAAGAGGTTATTCGGTCCTTTGAGAAGAGCCGAGAGTTCAGCACCACGGACAGCACCGCACCGCTTCACAATTCATCGAGTCTTCAGGATTTATTTTTCCTAAAAAAAAAAAAAAAAAAAAAAAAAAAAAAAGGGAGGAAATATTTCTCTAAAGGTTCACAGAACTGCACATAATTCAGTACATATGTGAGTGTCAACCTCCTAAAATAGGATACAGTATGAGACACTCCACTGAAACCAAGAGAATGTGACTTCATTGAGAAAAAACGAAAAAATGATTAAAAAGAAAGAAAGAAAAAGAAGCAACACCCGTTGATCGGAACAGAAAAGAAAGTAAGTGACACCAGTTATTATATATATTTAAACAACTGCAGGAAAAAAATAATAATTTTAAAGGCTTTTTAAGATATAAATGTTGAATTCGATGTTACATTAAAAACGTGCACCACATCAGGTTGTGGGACCTTGGAGAAAAAGCCTCACAGGTCACAGTCACATCAACATTTATGACACTTCTTGTATCTTGTATCTCTGAGAAAATTATGGAGTCACAAGTTTGGATTAACTGCTATCATTTTTGTTACTTTATCTATACTATGGACCGTTTTTGGCAACATGATAACAGCTGAAATTGCTGATTAGACGACATCATTCAGTGTGTTTCCTGATCATTAAAGTTTCCCCCCTTTGTATTAATCTGAGCTCGTTTAATCCAACACTAACCTGAATCAAGATCTAACTCCGAATTATTGAATCTGATATCACAGATTAATGACTCCATTCTTAATTGTGTCTATCTATACCTTACTTTAAGTACTTTAGTATTATTATCATTTTTTGGTGTTTTTTTTCCCATTGACAGATTTTATATTATTAGGTTTCCAGCCTCATTAGGACACTACAGGTTAATGAAGGATTAAATTAAAGAAACCAAGCATGAAGCATTTGAACGAAACACACTTTGAGCTTCATCTTTCACACATCTGCAGTGTTTAGAAGCCAGTGGCAGGAGTTCAACTACATTATCAAATATTTGAAGACGGTTATTTATTTATTATTTATTTATTATATTCATTTCTTTGCTTCATTCAAATATTTGTGGTAATTCATTGTATTATTTTTTTAATTTTTGCAGGACAGATGTAAAATTACAAGACAGACGCACATTTTAAATTTATAACATTTTATTTATAAACATACAGTATGCTATAAATGCCATTGCATTTAAACATCAAATGAATCTATATTTCAGATAGTGTTCAGGAGAATATTACAATAAATACAGAACAGACGTAAAGGTTTTCATTCCCCAACTATCTTGTGAAAGAAGACCGTCTGAATACAGAGCTCCGTCTCAAAGATCCCGCTATAAGAGACTCAGCCGAGGTTTATTCATTAACTAAATAAGGATAAAAAATAAAATAACACAATTGGAACAGAAGCTTAAAAATACTGGAGATCAGAGAGATGAACCTGGAGGAGAAGCTTGGCTATAGGATGCAGTTCAGGAAGAGGAGGAGGAGGAGGAGGAGGAGGAGGAGGAGGAAGAGGAGGAGGCTGCTAGTTTGCTTTCATACAGCAAATCATTTGGTTTTAGGCTTAAACGTGCATTTTTTTAAACATCCACAATACATAACCGAGCTCTTCTCATACAAGTTCATATAAAGAAAAGAAGCAAGTGACTTAAAATGTCCAGCTGGCGGCACAGATCTTTAGTTTTCATCCAACCAAATATTGCACAGGTGCAACTGCTGCTGGTATGTGTGTTCATATTACCTCTGCTGTTTAACTAGATGTAACATGTACTGGTGATTTCTATGTTTTTATTTCATTTTTTTATTTTTATTTTATAAATGAATCCTAGCACTGAGCAATTATCAAAATTACCTCAATTAATAGCATACAGAAGTCTATATCGCTCTAGAGTAAAACATTCAAAGATCAATCAATGGCTTCCCCTGCAGTGTCTATACTCTATACTGTGTATTCTTCCAGATAGACAACAAGTCTATTCCTTTCTTTGCACTGGATTTATCACTGCAAATCACAGAGGAATCACAGGGGAGAAATATGCAATTAAAGGTTGTTGTTCATGTGAAAATAAAACAGTACTTATCAACTGAAGTAAAGCGTGATGTGAGGGAGGGCTGCAGCCCGACTGTCTGCAGTTCTAAGAGTTCAAATTTGGCCAAATCCCTCCCCCCACTCCAAAAATAAAAGAAAAAAAGGAGAAATAAAACACCATGTAGCTGGTGTTTTTTTTCCTGCATCACTTTGCTTTCCTAAGGCACATTAAAGTCCTGACTTTCCAAGCTGAAAGGCTGACCGAGGAACAACCTGCTGCGACCCAAACGCACAACAACAGCTCTCAAGTCGTGTTATTGCCCTAATGATGAACTACGTCCATAATATGTGTTTATATTGTAAGATCATTTTATTCTGAGCACAGAACAAGAGATATGAGCGATCACTGTTTTGGCCAAAGGATCTAAACTGTGGATCGAAACAGTCGGTTTATAGTGACCTTCACTGCACTTTTCTAAATGAAGCTTTTGGCCTTTATTGTTTTTTTTTTCTTCCAGAGACATCAAATTTATGATATTTTTCAGATCCAGCCTGTTAAGAGAAATTAAAAAAAGTCCAATCTGAGCTGCCTCACCAGATATCTTTCCATATTTTTTTCTAGTTTCATCCCAAATTTAGAAAATAAATCTTTCCTAAATTATAAAAAATGATTCAATAACTATGTGATATTCTGCATTTCCATTATATGGAACCAAATGGTAAATATTCACATTTTTTTTCCCATACAGGAAACTTAAATCTGATCCTATTTAACACCATATTCTCTTTCTATGTGTTCATTCTGACAGTACAGGGGGTCAACACAGCCTGTCTGTGTTTGAAGCATCTGTTAATGTTATTGTGTTTTCTTTTCAACATGGCCGCCGCCCCAGAACAGTCTCCCTCCGTTCTCTTGCTGCAAGATGAAACAAGTCTGTGGTAGTACGTGGACCAATCGAATCCAGATTTCACTCATGTATCAGATGACATAAACACGAAGAAGAGATATATATATATATATTTTTTTTTTTTAAACGTTTGACTGTTCCCAGATCCTCATTTGGCCCACATGATGAATCTTCATGGGTTATTGAGCTGCAGAGGATGCAGAGATCCCGACACACTGTGAAGGACATGATTTGCAGATAATCGTGTTAAAACAGGGATGGGGTTTCTTCCATGAACCTTGTGCTTTTCTGTTGAGCGTCACAATGTGGTGGGCTGTCCGGCCGCTTGAAAGGAAAGAGAAAGAGAAGGAAACCCACAATTTTTAGAAATCACACTTTCTGGGATTTTAACCTCAATGACATGAAGGTCTAATAAAACAAAACCTCTTAAGTTGAGAGTCTCTTCATTAGATATTGTGGTTTCCGAAAATCTCCAGATGTAAACAGCTGCCCAGAGGTTATTTAAACATGAGCATGAATTTTTTTTCTTTAGTGCAGTTGAGGAGGTGAGTCATCCTCTCACCAACTGTAACACCACCAGCCTCTCTTCCTCCTGATGCAGCTTCAGATCCATCCCTCTGTTCAGCCCTGCCTCACCGTGTCTGACACGTCTTTATTAAAGCTGCACCGGCAAAGGTTTTTATATTAAAATCAGCCTCTCAGCAGGGCTGCAATAAATGATGAAACCTCTGAAATACACCTTAAATTTATTAATCATAAAACAGTGTCACATTAAGTTTGAAAACAATAAATCAAACAAATCTTTGTCCGTTTTTCTACCTGGTTGGTGGTGACTGGATTCACGGCTTTATTGAAAACTGCAGTTATTCATTTAAAGTGAAATATGGCTCTCATTAGCAAACAATAAGGAACAATAACACTTTATCCTTTTGCTATTGTTAGAGAATGATACAACTCTGTTTATGAGCATTATGTAATGGGCAGGTTGTTGATTTATTTCTGGTGGTTGTGTTTTACGCTGCTCATGATGGTGGTTGATGTGCTGACAGAACCTGACAATAATCATAATTTTTGCTTTTGATGGATGGATACAAACATTTGTACAGAGATGGCAGAAACAGAGAGAAGGAGTGAGGGGAAAAAAAAAGACAAGAGACTGGAGAAATACAGGGCGGTCGAGGGGGTGAGGAGGAGATGGGATGGGAGAGAGGGGTGGGGGTACTCACAGCGAGAGCGGATGTAGCACTGGTGGCAGTTGAGGAGGCCGTTTCTGATTCGGACGTCCGTCCCTGTGGTCGTGTCGCCTAACTGTCCCTTACACACCCCACACTGAAGAGAGAGGAACATTAATTAGGCATTAATTCATTATTATTCCAGCTGAATGTTAAATAATAATGCTGCTGTTCATCTGTATCTTTCTTTTTGTCAGCAAATACCATGAAAAACCAAAACACTGTCTGTGGCACTCACTGGTTCTTATTGAAAAAAAAAAAAATCTTCAAAAACAAAAGTGTCATTTTTTTAAAAGGCTCAGTCTTTTTCTAAAACAGCTGTGTACTGTGGTGTTAAGTGAATGCAGCAGTCATACGAAGAAAAGAAATGAAATACAGGATGTGACTAAATCTTTGATGAAAAGAAGAACGAAAGGACGTAGAGCCCTCTTTGTGTCGCCCACCTTAAAGCAGTGGATGTGGAAGTAGAGGCTGAGGGTCTCTATGATCATTGCTGCCCCTTTTCCCAGCGGCTGCCCACAGCTGGAGCACAGCTTCTTCCCGCTGACAGACCTGCAGGGGAGGGAGAGCCATGCAAAACCTTTGATACTTGTAAATGCTGTAAAGTGCTGGCCTCTCTCCTGTTATTCCAGCTAAACTGGGTTGACAGTGAATATAAAAAAAAGCAACAGAGAGTTAACGTTAACGTCAAACTGGAAAATGAAGAAAGACAAGAAGAAGAAAATGCTGCTGATCATCCAGCATCAGAAAACTGTCTTACATCCAGAATATCTCGTCCTTCACAATAAACACTGACTGATCCTGATCCAAAGGTTAAATAGCTTCCTCTGCATTCCCACTGTCCTCGCAGTGGACAACAGTGAACCAAAACAGATGCATTACATTTATTTTATGGGAAACAGGTGTGGTGGTGATGTGTGTGTATATATATGTATATATATATATGTATATATATATATATATATATGTGTGTGTGTGTGCGTGCGTGGGGTATATTCCACACCCCTGCTCCTCCTGCGTGTTTTGCCTGTCCACTTGTCACTCTGTGTCCTTGCAGTTTTTGTTTGTATTTCTATTGATCAGGCGCCTCGTGCTATATTCATCAGGGTCAGCGAGCTCGCTCTCTGCGCAGCTGACGTCATCGTGTTTACTGCTCGAGTGCTCCCATCCCTGATACCGATCCACACGTCTCTTGTGCTATTTTTCACGGATGCTTTTAAATGCATTTTATTGACATCTGATCTTGGACTGAAGAAAAGCCCTGGTCTTTCATGAGAGCTGGGTCTTTGATATCTCTGGAACATTTACAGTAAAATGAACAAATTAAAAACTATAAATAAACCTCTACTAGGTTTTATTTCAACTCCAGGCAGGCTGGAGGCAGGTTGCAGTGGTACATGTTATGATATGGGTTGAGAAATGTAGGCAGCAAAGCAGAAAATGACAATGCAGAAATGGCCCCCCCTCCGTCCCTCCCTCCCTCCATGTGGGGTGTTTGTGATGCAGTACCTGTTGGGAGTTGGAGGCTGTGAGTCTGGAGTTGGTGAACATGCTGCAGGGGGCTTTGATGAGCTGCGGCTCATGTTATTATCAATGGGACCACTCCTGGAAATGGACAGCAACATGCAACATGATGATGACTCACAGATACAGCGACACTATTGGCTGCCGGAGTCAAACATGAACCAATCCAGGCCAGGGCCAAATCTACTCAGCAGTGTTTGGCCAAAACCAGCCACACTTCATTCTTCAAAATGCAGTGTTGCTACAGAATATGATTCCAACGATAATGTTTAAAACGCATTTTTCTTGTCATGCAGCACTAAAGCTTTACACTGTGTGGTGGGGGCCTATCAAGGAGAATCACAGGTACATGATGCCACCTGCTGGCCACACAAGCAAAGTGAAGGCGCTGCCAAAAGATCCAAACTAAACAGAGCCCTACTTGCTGCTATTCCAGCGATCTGAAACACACATTTACACCTGGGATCAAATGTAAGATGGTAAAAACAATACGGACGTGAGGAAACAAAACATTCTTTTCAGCAAAAATGGGGAAGAATCTCATGCACACAATGAAACAGTCTCTTGCAGACAGAATTGTCTTAATACACAACATGTGTAATAATATAAAATACACTTGTGCTGTAAACACTGCTTGACACGATCTCTCTCATTTTGAAAGTGAATGACAGCCTCTTTTATATGATTGCAACAGTGTGTGTCCCTCACATGTAAGAGGGACACAGATGGATGTCAGATTTTTAAAGGACCGAAAGCTGGCTTGAAGAGACAGCATCTTTCTCCAACTAGCAAATCCTTGAAATGTGGTGGAACTTTGATTGAAGGCCATCTCTCTCTCTGTCTCTCTCTCTCTCTCACACACACACACACACACATACACACCTCCTGTCTCCTGCAGGCCTGCTGGGCTTGTTGCTGTCTGCTGTGAGATCTTGTTGTTTCTTCACTGGAGTTGAGGATTTGGCCGACATCGCAGGAGGTTTCTGGCCGTTCTGCAAACTGTGAGCGAGTGTTCCTGGCTGACTGCTGCTCTGACTCAGTGAGCTGAGGATCACAGAAAGAAAACATGTTGATAAAAAAAAAAAAAAAAAAACACATCAAATATATTTTATAATCCCATTCAGTTTGTTTTTTTTTGTGGAAAACTGACTTGAAAACTTTGGTAACATCTCCTGAGACTCATTCTAAGTTGCTGTGGATCAAAGGTTCTGCTCAAACTGCTACAGTGCGACATTTACTGCTTGAGACACTGTTAACCGACCTTCTTCCTGTCTTCATGCTGTCGTCAGCAGTGCTGATGTCACTGGTCCTGTCATTATCTCTCCGTTTCGCCTCCACGTTCTCCGTGCTCCCCCTCTGCGCCATCCAATCAGAGAGCGGGAAAAGTTAGTTAAACAGCCAATGTGTCCACTCATGAGAATTGAGCTAGTTTTAACCTACAACAATCAATCAGTTACCCACCGACTGCCTCTCCAGAAGTTCCTGTTTGCGTTCCCAGTCAGCCAGTGAACGGACGATGGTGTCCTGGGGCCCGGAGGTGGAGGAGAGCTCCCCTCGGCTGGGGGAGGGCAGGGCCGAGGAGCGGGGAGTGAGAGGCGTCACAGTCTCCTCCAGGATCTTACGCTCCTGGTTGTGATGGGAGAGGTGGGTGAGTTACCGACAACGTGCAACTACTATCACAGGCAACTCACACCTTACACTGATTTCAGATATTCTGACTGTATGCTCTACTGAAAACAACGTCCAACACATCACAGCTGCAACATGTGGACCCCACCCCCACACACACACCTCCTCATGGTACTTCCTCTCCTCCTCGGCCACCTCCCTTTGCGCTTTCTCCCACTCCTCCTTCAGCTTCTCCTGCTCGCGCTGGTACTTCTCCTGTTACCATGGCGACAGACACATGACATACAGCACAGAGCCTCAACGCATAGGAAGACTAAACTGTCTGCAGGTGGAGGTTTTGGCAGGAAAACAGAGACGATGCGCAGATATACCTGGCATCAAAAGATCTTTGAGAGGCTTTTCAAAAGGCTTCGGCCTTTTTCTGAACCAGTCAATATTAAAATTCTCTCCTGGTGCATGCCGCTTAATTTAATCCTGCATGTCCTGCTGTAGTGACTGGCAGACTATGTCAGATTTCTATGAGGGATGCTCTCAGTGTACACTCTGGATGTAAGCATTGAATTGGAGGCATAAATGTTGGCTTGCTATTCCTCTGTTATGGCTAAACACTTGCTCAGATCTGATTTGCTTGTTAGGGATAAAAAGCAAAGAAAAGAGACCAGACGCAGCAGTCCAGACAGAAAAAAAAGCAGAGCATGCAAAGTCCGTGAAGCACAGGGTTCCTACACAATTTTCATTTCAAAAAATCGTCCTAAATCTTTCAATTTCATTTAGGTTGTTACTTGATGCACGCTACAGTAAGTGGGCAACACGACCACAAAAAGGATGACATCCCTCAGATTATCGTGCACAAGCACAAACCTTGTTAGACTACTTTTGTTCAGTTGTGTGGGAACCCACAAAAAGAAAGCCAAATTAAAGACCAAAGGTTTAAAGTGAAAGCAGCTTAGGCGAGACAGATGGCAGACTGAGGTCGAAGCACAGAGACAACACAGAATCAACCGGGGAGGTAACAAGCACATTGATGCACCAGACATTCATCCATTTCGGTGCATCTCATCTCAAACAGTCCTGCAACGACCGGGAAGAAGAGAAATCTGCTCTCATCACTGTTGATCTCTGGATGTTTTTATCAAGAAGATACTGTAGATGAGTACAGTATATCATGGATACTAATTAATCCAGCAAACGTTTAAAGATATGTTGAGATATGAGATATGCACCTCTTATTGGCTGAGGAGAGAGAGGGTGGTTTGGGCAGCAGCAACAGCAGCAACCTTGGACAGAGTCCTTGTCTGTGTTTGTGCATGAGATGGAGACGAGGGATAAAACCAAACCGGAGGTTCTTCCACTGCACAAAATCGCCCTCTAGTGGTCAAAGTGCGCACAGGAGTAGCTGGGATGTGCCTTCAGAGGGGGATATGCTCAATATAAAACAAATATGGAGGCAAGCTTCGCAAGTAGCAATGAAATGTGGTTAATTCTTCTGACTGTAAGCTGAGCAAGTCAGTGGCTGGCACACAGAAGCTTACTGTGCTATTGCATGGTTTGAATTCACTCTCAGGGTCTGGTAATCAGTAAAGTATCCCAGTACATGGGCTTCGGTGAATTGCAGTTAAAAGACATTTAAACACCTGGGCTCAATTCTTTTTTAAAGTGAAAGGTTTAAAGACAGTTATATTAAATATAACCTTTTTAACTCTTTTACAGCGACCACATGTCAACATCAAGTTAGACCTTTACATCTGGTATTACAATGTGATGTGATGTAAATGTGTTGCTATCTGAATGTGAGCGGATCTACCTGACATGCTCTGGAGGAAGTCTGACTGATCTGCCACCACCTCAAATCACTCAAGTGCAGGTTCTGCTCTGGTGGACAGAGATCCAACCTCAGTGAGGATAATGACAACACATCAAAAAGAAAGTGTAAACCCAAAGGAAAGATTATTATCTGTATACAGACCACATTTTAATACCAGGTGTAAACAGGATTATAGTCACTGCAATCCAGTTTAAACAATATTTATAATGTGACCTAGATGTTTCAAAAACACACTGACTTTTCAAGGAAACTTGAAGCCCAGTTTAAAGCCAGATGTCCAGATATTTTTAACTGCAACTCATCCAATCAGAACTTATATACTGTGATGCTTGAATTATGCATTTACCGGTGTAGTTTGTTAACAGGTCATCAGTGATCCCTGCCTGCCATCGATACAACATGCAAATTACTTCAATCTAAAGTCTCTGACCCAAACTCAATAATGTTGGCTGTACTAGTGACTCACTAGTGGAGTTTTATTTATACTCTAGAACAGCTGACAACAACAACAACACCACCAACAACTACAGTTTCTATATTTTATTTAAGCTAAATGATTATCCACAACAGCATTTGTTAGCTAAAATTTGAAAAGCTCTTTATCTTTAACAAAGGTACATCTAAACACCTATGTTGCTACAGCCTCATGGAAGGTGTAGCTGCTGAGTGCTAAATAGAAAATAATCATGTCATACTTAAATTTAAGGTGCAAACAGGCCAATAAAACTACACGTGCTGACTGCCAAACTTCAGCTGTGTGCTTGAAGATTATACAGACAACACTGTGAAGACTCTTCCAGCTTGTAGAAGGTGTGTGAGGCCTTATAATTATCTAGCATGTTGATTTACAATGAGGGCTGAGGTTTACCGCCACCAATTATTTCTTTCAGTAGGATGAGTTTTTTAACTCAGTGGCTCAAATGCAAGAGATATTTATCGCTAAAAGTCAGTTCTGCACCTAATCCTCACAGCGCTGGTGCCTTGCTCTACCCACTGAGCTGCTGATGGAATTGAACCGCTAACCTTGCAGACTCATGCGTCATGCTTTACCCTGTGAGGTTTACTGTGTACCTGCAGCATGCGCTCCTGCTCTTGCTGCCACCTTTCCTGACGCTTTCGCTCCTCATCCGGGTCCCAAGACCAGCGGTCACCCCGTCTGGCCTGGGGCAACACCGGGACTGACACCTGATAGACCCCAACACACACACACACACACACACACACACACACACACACAGAAACATACACACAAACCCACGCACACACACATATCAACATGCACAAAGACACACACGGCACACAAATAATCATGCACACATTCGCACCCACCCATGGGTCAGTCACACATAAACACACACATTCTCAACCAACCGTGAAGCCAGTCACAGATTGATATGGCCCCCGACACACACACGCACACACACATCAACACCAATGTGCACACACATCCACCACAGGAGAAGAAGAAGGGAAGGGAGGAGACAGAAATAGTTGGTCTACCACAACAGCACTACTCCAATGCTAGCCAAAGGACTCCTACTAAGGAGAGAGAAGACAGAGAGAGAGAGAGATGAGCTCAAATGAAAACGAAAGCAGTCTCAGCCGTCGTCTACAGCATCCTCATCTGGCATGCTACATCAGCAGCTCTGTGTGTCCTATGAGACGTAGCTGAGCCCTGGAAACAGTCTGAGCCAAAGCTGCACCAAAAACTAAAACCTGATCTCAAAAAATGATGAACACATTTTACTTCACTGGATTGTGAGACATGATTATTAGTGTTTATAAAAACTGGGTGTTTACAGGACACAGGATGTAAACTCCACTACAGAAAGTGTTAATGTTCATGTTTTTGCTTGGTTTATGTTTGCGACTCACACTTTTAAATCTCACCTGTAGGATTTTGAAAATTGTTTTTCTTTCCTCCTGATTTTCAGTTAAACTAAACTACTGGTACCCACTGTAACGCAGGAGGTGTTAAGCCAGATGAGAAGCAGTAAAAGGGCTCTTCAGTCAAATGATTTTACTCACGTTTCCACGGCGATCCTTTTCTGCCTCTTCTGTAGAATAAGAGTGAACATTAGTTACAAAAGTTTAAGCAGACGGTTTGGACACAGGTGATCAAACTAGATGCCTTTTTTGATGGGAGAAATATTAATGGAAATGAGAATGTGCCAAGTGGAGGATTGAGAACCTGAGAAGGAAAGATGCAGATGAAGGAAAAAGAGACAGACCAGGACACAGGAAACCAGTCCACCAAAAGCAACAAACTACAACTACACGTTGTCTGATCCATCAGTCAGACGCAGTGTAGTTGTCTTTTCATGTTCTTTGGTCTTTCTTATTTTTACCATCAGCTATAATCATGTGGAGAAGTGATCAGGATGTTGAGGTTGAACTATTTCAAACCGACTTTTGTAACTTTTGGTGGAAAAGCTAGAAATGCAAAGCGCTATGCTGAGGCTATCAAACAGTTGATGAGGATAATTCAACAAGTGAAAATATTCACCAGATATGAGGGTTTATATGCAAATCCATGTATAGATTTTAGTCACTTTCTCTCCCATCACTGTTTAGAAACTTCTTTAATTGTAATTCTCATAAAACTTCTCATCTTCCTCTTTACAAGACAAAACATGGCCATCTGATGTACAGATCCTTCCTTTAATTACATGATTTCTCTGCTGATTGGGGGAAATCTTCTAGTAATTTTGTGCCATTTCTTTGTATCTGATAAATCATGTTTTTTTTAATAGTTTAGTGTTTTTGTTTCCTTTTTTTAATAACTTATGGCTTCTCCTCTCCTGTCACAGCTGTTTCATTTCCATTATCAGATTTTACTTTATTGTTTAATGTGTACACATAAAAAAGTAAACTGAATTAAATAGGGGACCTATGTTTTTTGAGAAAGGACCTTACAACAATTCATCCTAATCAACATGATGATACCAACATGAATCAAAATGAAGTTAGCTGTTTCACAGTCACAATACACCGCACCGATGAGTTAGACCTGAAACAACTCTGCACTTGTTTCATTGTGCATCATTGTAGCACAAATGAAAAACTTCCAAACACATTTAAAATGGAGTTAGAACATCACCGATCATCCACAATACTCTGGAAATGAGTTAAAAAACGAGGGGGTAGGGAGAGCACAGAAGAGCTGGCATCGAGCTCCTGCAGGAATGGCAGGGGGACCCTGCGCATTCACCACCTGGGGGTTTACCTGGTGGAGCGAAGAACTCCCAGCGTAACTTAGGGTTGCTGGTTGCCAGTGGAGACGTGACACTGTTTGCAAACTCTAAAGCAAAATTAAAAAAAATATGTGGGTGGAAGTAAAAGAGGAAAGGAGGGAAGGAGGAAAGGAAGGGAGGGAAGGAAGGAAGGAAGGAAGGAAGGGAGGGAGGGAAATGATGAGGGATAGAAAGATGTCAAAACCAGGTGTTGGAATGGACATCAAGAGAATTACAGAGGTCAGACTGGGGGAAGAGTTTCACAGAAACGCTCCAGTGACACTGTAGGCTAAATGGACTCTAAGTGGATAGGCAGTTTTTGGAGGTTGTAATTCAGATTCAGTAAAAAGTCAGTGTGTTTTCAACCAAACTAGAATTTCCAGACAATCCCAGCATGAGAGCTAAAACATGGAAGGTGAAGCAGGGCTGAGTGCAGGTTGTCAAAATAGGCCGACAAGAGGGACAAATCATCTCCAGCCTCTTTGACTCAGATTCTAACATCTAGTGGCACAACAGCAAAACAGAAAGATTGCCAGGCTGAAAGGCAAAAGAGAAAAAACCAGCAGGAGGATTATGCTACTCAAACTTAGAAAACAAGGAGATGGAAAAGAAGCTGCTGGTTTGGTTACATGGATATGAGCAGTTCACTGACCTGCTGCTGTTTCCCGCGGTGGGTGATATCCAGATGACCCTGGTGCAGCTAAGCTCGGTACGTTCTCTCTTCTCTGTGACAGCTCCTGGGAGCTGGGAACAGTTGCCTGCAGGGAGAGTCAGAGATCATATGTAGGACGGCTGGCTGATGTGTTTGGTGGCTGAGGTTTATAATAGTCCTGTTGGCAGCTTCACCTGTGAAGTTACTGGCTGACTTTGCTGTGCGCTGATCTCAGACTGGACAAGACTGGAGATGTTCTGATCAGGTGGTACGGCTGTTTCTTGTTCTTGTTTGACTTCTGAAAACACGCAGACAACACAACTTCACCACTGATTATAACATCAAATGAAAATCAGAAAAGTTAAGACACTCCTTTTACATTTTTTTCCTCACAATTGTTTTTTCTCTTTTTCATATTTTCCCAAAGACTCTAGTTCAGATTACAACAGTCCACGACCTGAAATGACAAGTCTGCGAGTAACCACAAGGTGTCAGCAGGCTGTTCAGACCTGTAGTTGGTGCTGGTTCAGCTGCAGCATCAGACTTTTCCTCTGGAGCAGCTGCTGTGTGGACTCCAATCTTCTCAAGGCTTTCTTCTGGTTTCTGCAGTTCCTGCACAGGCCATAAATCATTTCAAATTCAATTACCAGTGCATAAAATATGTCTAAAAAATAGATTCCAGTTCAAGATAAAGTTAACTCAACTTAACTCAGATAATTTCTACAGAGAAAGGGAATGTGTTGTGCTGTTTAGTATTTTAGATGTATCTCTTTGCAGATTGAAGTCATACTAAACATGTTAAATGTGGGCACCTGAAGGCAGACAGTAATTATTTTGGTTTCGATATAAACAAAGCAGAGCTTTCTGCTGCTGTGACTCCAGAGAACTAATTTAATTTAAAGAGAAATTTAAGTGGGACACTACAAAATATTACAGTCTGTGCCACAGAATCCACACTGGGTCCCAACAAATCATCATCTGGCCTCTCACTGAAAACTACAACCTAAATACAAGGACTCAGCCTGGCTATATAATGTCAGCTCCTGGTTACATTTTATTTGGATAGTCCATCTACAAGGAGGTTACAGACTACTGCTCAACTATTGTTCCACAATGTATATGCAAATATTAAACAGTTACTTAACCTTTTCATAGTTAGGGAAACAGTTAAACTGGTGAATCTCAGTTAATAACCTGCTGCAATATTACTCTATAGCAGCCAACAACATCAGCTCCTCATCCTCACCGTTGGTAGTGACGTGGGCCGACTCGGTGGTGTCGAATGCTCTGTGACTGTTTTCTCTTCTCGGACGTCCTCAGAAGCTGCTTCACTGCCACCTTGTACCTCCTCCTTGGCCTTTGTTGACACTGGGCTTCCTCCAGCGGGGGAGGTGCGTGGACTGTGTGCGGGTGATGCTGCTGAGGAGGGAGCATCGACTGTGCTGTTGCTGGTTTTGGAGGGGGACGCCTGGAAACGAGGGGGAGATTCCCTTCCTTGACTCTCAGGTGTGGTGGGAACGTCGTCACTTCCTATGTTGCCGTTGATTCGAAGCGAACTATCCGCCTAGATCAGAGGACGACACGTATGATGTTGGTTTGATTTGAGCCTGGTACAGGTAATTGCATTAAAATATTAAGTAACTTAACATAATTCCAGACAATACATTGCCATTAGGCTGGACGCTATGACTTAAATCCATGAATGTACGTTCCTGTGCAAAAAAGTATTAAACGAAAAAAAACATCCACCCAATATTAAATGAGGAAATTGCTGTTGCTTAATTACGTCTGTAAATGATCAGAAATCTCCTTTATTAGTGGAGTATGTTTGTGCACACAAGGATTTTGACTCCGGTTTCCAGTGACTCTCAATGTACAAGGTACCAATAACCATGTCTGGGGAGGTTCACAAGGACTTACAGCAAAAACAAGGACGACAAAGAAATAAACATAAACGTGCTTTAATATTGTGTGTGATTGACGTGTTGGTATAACCAGTTAAAGATACTGCAGCTCTGGACTGTGTGGTGAAACCTGCTTTTAGATGGATGCTGTTGCATTCATTTCTCATAATTGCAATACTTGTAATGTCAATAATTTGATGGATATGGTTCATAATTAATTTTATGAAAAGTAAAAATGTTAAAACCCAGAGACCTCATTTGTGGTCATTACCAGCCTCTCATCTCTGTTATTAGCTATTCTTCCAGCTCACAACACCGTGCTGGCCTCTGTGACAAAGAGGCACTAACACATGTGTGAGGAGCTCCTGGTGAGCGGTAACTTAAGACACAGTGGTGGAGCTGGGTGAATGCAGCCTCTCAGTTCTGCCCCCCTCCACCTCCACCTTCTCATCCCTACCCTAGCAGCTTGTGTGGGCCTGCTTTGTCTGCTGGGAGCCCACTTCACATTGAGAGGGCCCTACTTGTCAACTTCTTAAGTCAATAGGGAACAGAGGGCTCCATTCAAAGCCGGGCTCCACTCAGACTCCTGACAAGACATTCCAGAAAAGCGCTCTGCTCCATTTGGTCTGATAATAACCCGCCCCTCCCTCTCTGCCACACCAAAACATGAGATCTCATTTTGAATATTTCCATTTGGAAGTTTTTTTCCAGAAGAAAAGGAAATGGATCCTGTTGAGAGTACTTTGAGCTAAATTGAAACATTACATGCTTCTTCTGGGAGGGGAGGTCTTGTGTTTTCCTAGAAACCAGCCGGCTCATCACCATGGCGGCTCTGTGGCATTCTAATGTAAATGCCAAGAGAGCTGGAGGGGAATTAACCCACCAGCCAACAAGGACGGCAGCCAGCACTGGGAAGTAACCACATGCAAAGCAGTCAAGACCTCAACCATCTGCACTGCAGATCTGTTGTGGTCACACTCACCAAAGCTCAATCATATAAAGGTTCTGTAAATGAGTTTTTAATAATAACCTGGCAACAAACAGCTATTTTCTATGTAAAGATGTGGTGGAGTGATGGTCACACCTCTTCTGTGAGTGTTGTAATCGGAGTTTCTCTGTTCTGTGTTTTGGTAGCCGGTCTGGGAGCAAGTGCAAATTAGTGCATGTGAGTCCCTCCTGTTAAACCTTTGGTGCTCCCCACATTTATTTATTTAAGAGCGAGGGACCGCCCCCAGGTGAGAAGGCACAGTGCAGTATGCAGTGTTCAGGTGAGAGCGACCTCCCAGAGCTTTTTGTCTAAAAAGGCCTCAGACAAATAAAGAGATGAGACCAGAGCACGGGCAGACTGGCTACCAGCTGCATCATGTTACATGTCTGTCTTCATTAGTGACAGCTGCAGTAGTATGATAACATTAGCTAACGTAATGTTACCCATATTATAAATATGTTCGGCAAATGTTGCTATTGCTAGCAGGCTAACTGTCGGCGTTGCTGTGGAGCATATCACAACAATGGGATGGTTGTGGCTGGATTGTGTTTTGTTGGCTCTTGTGTACACAGGGTAACTTTATTTGGTTGAGCATCTTGTTATGTGTTTAATGGCACTTTCACTGAGCTTCATAACACCTTGATGACAGAGAACATGAAGGGGGGGAGGGGGTTGTTTTGGTCTGAGATGCTGGTGGTCTAGTGTGACATCGTTTACAGAACCTTTAGTTTATCTAAGAAGAGAACTTTATCATCATCATCATGTAGGGACCCTGAACAGAGAAACACTGTTGGGCAATGAAACTATTTTAATGCATTTTAAATTAGGCCACATTTCACCATGACAACCAGGCATCTGACAAGGCAGTGATCCATATGGCATTTACAGGGTGCTGTAATCCAAGATGTCTAACAGCACCACACATGCTTTCATTGTTATTGTTGGGGAGTGATCTCAAAATCCTGGTAATGGTAGTGGTTTACTGACCTCTCTGTTGATATGAAGACATGTGCCTCAGAGTCAAACTCACCTTGCTGGGCCATGGTTCAGCCGCTGTGGCTCGGGACTCAAAGTAAGGCTTGGGTGTCAGCAAAGGCACCGGTTTGGGCGACAGGGTTCGGGTGGATGGCGGCTCAGACGAGCGGGAGCGAATCTGAGGCCGGTGGTGCGAGGACAAGTCTTTGGGAAACTCCTCAATTCGTGCCTCCAGCGTGGATGTGAACTTTGGAGCCGGAGCTGGAGCGGACTGCTGCCGCAGGTACCTCAAGGGCCCATTGGGGTCGATGTCGAAGGGATCTGGGGTCGTTGGGGAGGCGGTGAGGGAAAGAGATAAGGGCGAGCAGGGGAAGGAGGGGTCAGCAGATATGCTGCGATCCAGGAGCTTCGGCAGCTGCAGACGTTGCAGGACCGCTTCACTGATGGAGAAACGCTGGGCGTAGCGCTGGAGGATGGCTGATGCCTCCTCTGGGGTTCTGGCTCTTCTGTACGCATCCCGCAGCTCCTCCTCACGACGCTCCCTGTCAACACGAGGAAAGGAGGTGCAGAAAGGATAAAACGAAGCAGCCATGTTTAATGTGAAGCAACTGATATAAGACAGTTTGATTTGCTACTATCAATTAGCAGTGGATACGAAACTGGATTCAGCCTGTATGCACTTCATCTGATATTTAGCATTTTTGATTTAAACACAAACAATACAGTAAATATCATGGTCTGACAGAAATGCACTCAACACTTTCAGGAAATAACCAGTAGACACAGCAGGTGGTTAACATTTCAAACCTGTTTGTTTTGTGTTTGTGGTTAGGAAATTATATATCGTCCATGTGTTATAAATAAAGTTAATTAAAAAAAAATCCTAGTGAAAGTGCAGTTGGATTCTCTCCACACCGCAGTTGTCTTATCGTAAGTGCTCGTGAATTGTCCTTCACATCTTTTTTACTTGACCTCTTGACCTTTTCCATTGAGGTCAAGGAAAACTGGTTATGAAAGGAGATTATTTTGACTTTCCCACTGCAGCCAATAAATCCAAAGAAACAGGCAGACGGATGAATTGGAAAGTGAAGTGAAAGTGCAGCTCAATATTACCAAGAAGTCACAAGATGTCATCAAAATCAACCACTGCTAAATATGTCCTTTTGAACTAGTGTTACAGTATAAAGGATATACTGGGAGATCCAACAATATCTGAACTATATTTGAGCAAAAATAAAAACATTACAGTCTAACCCATCACAACAAGTGATTTATTACTGATACATCACTGTTATTCAAATAGACATGCTCTTCCTTTTTCACATTTCTCTGTGGGAGACCTACTTAACTGAGCTCCAGGAGGAGTCGCTGACACCTCTGAGCCTGCTAACAGGAATTAGGTTCTCCTCTCTGAGAAAGACCTACTTTTCCACTGCTCCAGTATTGTTCTGCACATGCACTTTTGGCTTATTAGTGGAATACTACTTAGACAAATACTCATCCTGTTATTGTGTGTTTCACATACTTGTCCTCCACTATCTCTCTGTACGTCTTGATGCTTCTCCTCCTGTGGGAGGTACAGGTGTCCCCTGACATCAGCTGCTCCATCATCTTCCTTTCCTCCTCCTTCTTGATCAGATCCTGGGAAATACTCTTCCTCCGATTTTTCCATCGGGCCAAGTCCTGACACACACAAGCAGAGTGCAAGTGTGTCAGTTCCAAATGAAACAAAGCAAGAGGGCACGGCTTATCAGCGACATGAGACCTGAAGCACTACTGTGGCCCTAGAAATCTGATTTAAGTTGTTTAACTGGGGCAGAGCAAGATATTACTGGAGTAAGTGCCTCGGCCTGCAGGCACTGAAAATCTGAAAATCACTGCACAGAAGTGCAGAAGAAGCTCCTGAGACGATGGAGACAAGAAATACAAACTGTGCAGATGAGACACAAATCTTATGGAACTTAAAAAGTCATTTCACTCCAGCAAAAAATACAGAAGAAAAAAAACTTCTTAGTCCAAAATAAATCAATGCACATAGATTAAAAGAAAAACAGAACAGTGATGTAAAGTTGGACAAATTGGAAACACTCACGTCCTGCCAGTGATCCTCCTCTTCCTTCATCCTGTTGTACTGATTGTGCATCAGTTCATGACGCACCTGACTGTGGGGCTGCAAGATGGCCTCCTCTTCACCACGCATGTCAATCATACTCACACTCCTGGAGAGAGAGGGGGAGAGAGAGACAGAGAGAGACAGAGAGAGAGAGAGAGAGAGAGAGAGAGAGAGAGAGAGAGAGAGAGAGAGAGAGAGAGAGAGAGAGAGAGAGAGAGAGAGAGAGAGAGAGAGAGAGAGAGAGAGAGGTGAAGGGGGGGGGTAAAGAGTATGGACAATGAAAAACAAGAGTTGACATGATTTTTTTCTAAAGTGAATTAGTCAAGTTAGGTTTTTTAGTTTTTCTTTTCTTTTTCTTTTATAATACTGCTGTCAGTCAGCCCATACATTTCCCTCAGTGCATTGTACTGGACGCCCAGTATTGTAAGTTGGCCTCTATCTGTTTTATACAGTTGTGTGGACACAGTAAAAGCAGTCGACCTAACCTTTTCCAAGACTCAGCAGAGGGTAAAAGGTTAATGTCAACAAAACACAGGTAAATAATTCTCCCTAGAGGCGATTCTCCACCCAAAGTCTATGTTTACACAGTATCAAAGAAAAGACATCATTCACAACCTGTAACCAATGGCTCGGTACAGATACCAAAATAAAATGTGTCTCTTTAATATGAATATAAAACTGTGCATATTTTAAGATGACCTCATGCTCACCCAACAGTAACTAAGATTTCAGATCCAATACAACATCTCACCTTTCTGCCCCTCCAACCAAATCAAACTCTTCTCATTTTGTTTCCTGTCACTTTTGAACATTTGTTTCAAGAGGAAATGCATTAGATCAAACATCAAGATGCAATTTAATGGAAGCTTTGAGAACATCAGCTGCAGGTGCAGGTGACTGTTGTTGTAAAGCTTTTAGTAACTTTCTGATGTGAGTGTATGAGATGCAACAACCAGTATATTATTCATACAGGCAAAAGCTGGTTACAGGATGTTTACACTCTTTGTATTTGTTAAGTCAGTAATGTTAAAGCATCCATTTTTACATTATACAAACAAGACAGTAAAGCACAGCCTCAGTGTTAGGAGCATGCAGCTGGACTGGACGTTCGTCAGAGTTACAATGAGTAAAGTTATTTTATTCTAAGTTAAACAACAAGACAAGATTACAGTTTTCAGACTCTTACAGTGCTCACTCACAGTCAAATGTTTTATTTAGCCCACTGGTCACTGTGTGGACCACAGACACATGTAGCAGGAGAGTGTTTTCAACCTGGGAGATGACTGACATCTTATTGCATTTTCAAAGTTTTGGACAGTGCTACAGGTGCAGGTGTAATGTGTGGACTCAAAAGTGCATGTGCCAATACAAAACTAAATAAGTATCTGCTCCTCTGAATTAAAACTTTATTTCTTTGCATTTGAGTCATCTCCTGGTAGTGAATCCTCTCTCCAGCTTTCGGAAAAACTGCACTTTTTGCATCAGCTTGAAGCAGCAGAGGAAATCACCATGGTGATATCATAATGTGTTTCATAAGGTAAAGAGATGGGGTGGTTGAGCAGATGATTGAAATGGTTGTTACATGAAACATGCAGCTGGCAGAAGCACTGAGGTAATGTCGGCGCAGCATAGTTTAGTAAGTCCTCTCCACAGCCATCTGATGGACTGTTGCCAACCAAAAAGTCAAAAAAGCACGTCCACTGGATTTATAGAAAACATATATTCAGGATGTTTCAGATCAAGTGTAAGGGTGAGGGGCATTGTTTGACACTGCTAAAGCACACTGCCAAATTTAACTTGATATCTTATCATTTTTGTTTGAGTGATGCAAGTAGGAAAAATCTGCTTAATTGGGAGACATGTTTTCCCATACACAAAAAAACAAAACAAAAAAAAATATTTGAGTGGGAGCTGCTTAGTCTAAAGCACAAATTACAGCATTAACTATTAACATTCAGTAGAAGATTCCAGTATCACATGAGAGGTTAAAAGTCAACATAAAGATATTAAAAACTAAAATATTGGCTAATGGGACCTTTAAATAAACAAAAAACAACAACACCAAAAATGTCACCATGTGAAGTAGTTGTCAGTGGTATGAAGGAAGTTCTTTAAATGACTTCAACCAGTTGGCAGTTTTTTCTCCACTTGCATAAATAAAAGAAAAATCCAATTCCAGCAGTCAGTGACTGTAAGTGATTAAATGACTTATTGAGTGTGGTTTGTTTTGTAGTGCGGAGCAGCGTATTGCCAGGCAGCTGAGCCTCTGAGTGGTTCAAAAGACAACTTACTGTGAATCATCTGACACACTATCTGTGTGGCTGAATCTACAGAAGGCAGAGGGCATGGAGAGAGAGCACAATCACAAATGAACACAGGTACATTCAAGAGAGAAACTCATCATCCACTCATGAATATTAAAACACAGAGATGGGATATTTAATTCGTAGCCAGTGGGTAACATTATGTTGTGATCATGAGGCAGAAATGTCAGATTATATACAGGATAGGTACCAGGCAGAGTTGATTAATTCTGTTCTAAACAAGTGTGCCCTGGGGTTTGTGTGGATGCACAGATGTATTTGTCAGCTCCTGGGTTTCATGAGGAACCTCAAACCAAGCACAAGGGGGCAGTCTCATCCAAAACACAGCCAGAACACAACAGAAGGCAAATTTACTGCAGCACTGCAAACACAACACTCTGCTGTCACACAACAGATGCACATGGTTATGATCTTAGAATATTATTAAAAGTATCAAAAATAAGCACATGCATCTCTTATTAGACAGCATGAGAGCAACATCAAGGATGTGGCTCTCTCTCTCTCGCTGTCTGTGACCACCACTTGTAGGGTTGGCCTTCACCACAAAGGTCGTCATACAGGCTTTTTTTATGGAGCCGCCTCTGTGATGTTGGAGGGGTGTGAGAGAAAGTGTGGCCTGTGGCTGCTCGCCACAAGAGAAAAAAGAGACTAAATTAAGAGAAGACTGAGCAAATCAAAACCAGAGGGATTGTTTTCAAAGATGGCTATTTGCCACATGGTTTGTTGTAGTAATTTTCCATATGTTTTTATGCAGGGAGATGTCTGCCTGTGGTACGATGGGGGCCTACATCAAAGCCAATTCCATCATTTATTTTGTTGTCATACAGAGAATTTGTGATTGCTTAACAATGGACCAATTACATTTATATATGTTTAAATATGTACAGATTTTTTTTTTTTGTTTGTTTTAATCAATATTCGGTCCAAACTGGATCAAGTTGTTCCCTAATTGTGTCTCCTGACGAGATCAAAGATTTCCAACTAAGGCCATGCAAAGTTAATCCACATTCTCAATTTTTTTCCTGCTCCAAATTTCTAAAGAATAAAATAAAATAAAATAAATAAATAAATAGCAAGGAAATGAGAAAAAAAACCCAACATTTTTGACAGTTTCCATGCGCTCTGTGTACATTAACGATAAAAGATTTGTAGTGAACAATATCAATTTGCATTCATGTTAAAAAATCTCATGCAATCTTTAGTTAAGTCATCCATGCTCGTAGGAGCACTGCCGTCTGAGGCCAAGGTCACATGCTGAGATACGAGTATTCAGAAGGATCATGGGAATTGTAGACCCCTGTTAGTTACACGTTGAATTGTGTAGTTCTAGATCAACGCGGCAACATTTCATAAAATGTAGTGTAGTTGCTGGACGGGGCTCACGTTGCTGGAAGACTGCTGTCCAACCAAGACGTCCCTCCTTGTGGGTCGTCACTTTCACTCAGTGCCCTGCCCTTTCGTCGGCCTGTATCTGTTGTTTCTTTTGAAGTGGTTGCCATGGCAGCAGGCATGGGAAGAAAGTGGGAGGGACTCGCTGTGGTGATGCGTTTAGGGGAGGTCAGCGTTCGACGGGCCCGCTTCTCCTCCTGCTCTGCATCTGCCACTAACGGGGTACCAGCGACCCCCCTCCTCCCCATGGCCTCCTCTCGGTCTGCTGCAGGTGGATGTTTCCCGGTCGTGTGGACGGGACCTGTTGCAGCCACTGTGGCTGCCGCGGCGTTTCCTGCTAGAGGCGTGGAGTGGTGGAAGAGTTCCTCCGAGCAAGAGCGAGCTGGAGTACTGCAGAAAGCAAAGCAAACTAAAACGTACTGCTGCCTGGTTATCATCCTACATCATCAGACAACATTCCTGTGGATGAGCCTACTGCGAATGGCGGTTTCTGAATACAATAAATCGGAGAAAAAAAACACAGCACGGTCACAGAGCCATTCATAGCAGATCTGGATGTGAAAACGAGTCTTTTGTTTTTCACCCTGTGATGAACAGCTACTTTCTGGGAGGCTTATTATTGGATTGTAAATTCCCAGAGTGCATGGTGGGGAGAGAGAGAGACTGGCCAGCTGCCGGCAGTGAAAGGGCCCGGCCTCAGTCCCAGCCTGCTCAGGGTCAGGGAAGGAAGAAGGCCTCATTTCCTTACATCCTGAGGGTGGGTCGCATGTTCATGTTCCCTACAAGTGTGTGTGGACACATACAGTGCTTTTATGTGTGCATAGTTTTGTATTCAAAGGTGTGTGCAGTTTTTTTCCCCTAGTGTTGAGGGAAAGGTCAAGTGCAAATAAAATGGGACCCAGAGAGCTATCAATTGTGTTTTCTTGGTTCCTGCTTATTCTGTTTCTTGATATAGATTTTATCAATTCAAAATGCATAATTGCAGATATTTTTCTTTCACTCAGCCAAATCTCTGGTTGTACTAATGAGCAATATTTTCCCACAAATGTGAGAAGTCTGCTGGCATTTCTGCTCAAGATAAGAACTGCATTTAACAGCTAACACACCACCGCAGGGCTGGATGGAAGCTCTACTCTTCCATCCAAACAGACTCAAACAAACATCTCGGCATGTTTTGCTCATAAAGAGGATGTTACAACACAACTTTGCTACACAGCTCAAAACACAGATGTGTTGGTGTGTAGAGGTGGCAGCACTAAAATGCACAAATTCCAGGGTTAGTTTTCCTCTGGAAAAATGCAAGCTGTTACCAGCTAAAGAAGCTCCTATCAAAGCCTTTACAAACATCCAAAAATCCCCCTTTTTCCTTGGAATGCAGCTACACACAAGTCAGGGGATCTACTGAGGATCCTTTTCACTCCCCTGAAACGCTGACCATCCAATCAATGCTGTAACATCAGTGCCAGAAAATGCTGGAAACTGGGGGTGTGACTGTAATAACTCTCCAACAGGCCTGTGAATGAAACGTCTGCTTGACTAGGAAATAACACAGGACAAGGCTGGATTGTGAAATAACAAAACTGACATTTTTTAAGAGATAAACACGTTAGCCACACATCAACACTGGGCTTCTGAGCTGTTAAATATACAGCAACATTGAGTCGTGACAGCTCATAATCCTCATCTTGTTACCTGACACCAGCTGTAAAATGTGTGGCCCTGGGTAGGTCTGCCGGGTAAAGACCTTGTGTTCCTCTTGCTAACTCAGTGTTAGGCTGCTCGGGATAATAATGGCAGTGGAAATGGTGATGGCAGTGCCAATGAGCGGAGGGGCCGGATGGAAACACCAACTGTGAAATTTAGGACTATTTTGTACCACAGACACAGTCCTGATGAAAACTGTTCACACTGTCTGTGGATTATCCACACTCATAGGAACACTGTTTTTGGACAGATGTGCTGCTGCTGAGATTTTCTAATGTGACTTTTCATTGTGTTGAGTGGCACAAATAAAAGTCTCAGCAGCATTGATGCAGCAGAACAAGAGATACCACCAACCAGACCACCAACAGTTTGGTTGGGGGTCTGGGTGTGTTATCCTGTTGGCAGCTAATGTAGCCTCGAACCATTAGCCTCAAGCAGAGATGAGGAGCAGCTACAGATGTCTTTAGCTCATGTTTTTCGAGCTGCGCAACCCCAGATTTTTTTTTTCATTCTCAAAGTTGTAGTTTTCAGCCCAAACCAAAGCTGCCTCAAGTGACATCGTTTGAGGCACTTTATTACACACAACACTGCTCACTCTGGAGCCACAAAACATATTTTTTCACATATTAAGTAGAACTTCACAATGTGTAAAATTGATGGACTTTCCCCCTTCAGGAGCAACATGCAAAAATTTAAAATCAAAATCAACTAATTCTCATTAGAATTTCAAATTCTATAAGAATCTAGGACCAGTCTGTCATCTTTTAGATTTGGTTGATTTAGAGGAACCAGGTAGGTCAGTGAGAAAGGAGCTGGGCTGATGATTTTAGGTACAGAGGAAAACATGAATTAAGGTGAAGACCTTTGCTCAGAGGTGACCGTCAGGTGAGTTACAGCCTTCGTGTTGGGCTCTGCATGGGGCTGGGGGAGGCTACAGGGCAGAGGCTCACTGCTCCTCCTCATGCTCGATGAGTGGCTCTCAATGCAAGGTGTGGACGCAGTCTGCTCCCCTTCCTCCTCATCCTTTATACTCTGATGCTCCTGCTGAATCTGTGTCTGGGGTATAAGGGGCGGGGTGGGGGACGGACTTGGGGCGTCTAAGCTAGGGATCTCATTTGGACTGTTACATCACCCGTTCACACACACGCACACACAGTGCACAGGGAAGGAAGATGAGATCACATTGCAGCAACAATTAATTAGTAACAACGACATGAGGATAAACACAACGTGACGGGCACGAGATGTGGAAAACACACAAATGTGGTGACGGATGAGTGGATGGTTCACATGAAAGGTAAAAAAGGGGGAAACACAATACGACACAATGACAGAACGTAAAGGAAGGAGATGGAGGAGGAGAAAAAAAACAAAAACAATAAATGCAAAATCAATTATCACTTGATGATTTGATGTAACAAAACATGATAGATGAATTTAACAATAGGGGAAATGACAGATTAGCAGCACTCACTGGGTGATACACACAGGGACAACACGCCTACACTACACATTTCCCTACTGTGTGTAAACCTACTGCGGTAAGACCAATCAGATTGCAGATATTTGACTTTGCTGCTAAATAATGATACATCTGAACCTCAAAACATTAGCCTTCAAAAACCACTTTCATTCAAACCCTAACACTCCCTCAACACTCACTCGCTAACACAACTGATCAGAACACATTATTTGATCTACTCAGCCAGCAGAAATGTGAAACTCTTACAGTGAGATCCACTGACAATGAAATGCTTAATTCATCATCCCATAGCTCTCACATGGTGACATGCCAAACCAATAAATGCCAATAAAACCTTCAGCCTTTAATCTGTCTCATTTTTTGTCCGTGTAGCATATTTCACGCTTTTGCATCAGTCAGAGTCCGAACGTATGAAAAATGCACATCTGGCCTCCATCAGTCTCTCCCATCTGTACAGTACAGTGCTGGACAGAGAAAAATAATCAGCAGCTGGAAGGTTTCATTCCACACATCTGCAATTTGACACAAGTGACTCTTAGTCAAATGAATCCATGAGGATAATAAACAACATGATTTGTTTTTCAGCACCTGCAATCATTCTGTCAGTTTTATAAAAATCTCCTAATTACCTCGTGGTCTGCATCCACCAACATCTAACTCCTTTCTGTCTAGAATTTGAACATAAAACATATAGGATGAAGCCTAGATCATCATGTATTGTAAAGTTTTGCAAGACAAACAGTATTTTTTCAGCTACAAGCAGAAATGTGGATTTCTCTGCCAGAAAATTGAATCTTGAATCTTAAAGGTTTTATTTGCTACAATCTATGTCAGGCAGGTTCATTGATGTACAATCTGTCTTGTTTATCAAGCTGCTACCCTCCTTACCACCAGTGTCAAGGAACTTCACTAGCTCTGCACTGTTAGTCACTCAACTCACTCAGTTATTAAATGTAAAAAAAATACCATTATTTATAACAAATATATGCAAGAAAGCAGGTTTTGTTGCAAGTTATAATGTTCTCTTAAAAGAAAAATGCAATGCTCTAAAACAGTAAAAAAAAATACATTTTATATTGAAGCTTATGAAAAACCTTGTTTAAGTGTGTCTTTGTTATTCTCAAAGCATACACACTTTTGCACACATTTCCAGTGTAATAAAACTGTAGACCACAGCTCAGTTGCACAGGACACCATTCAATCAGTAACACATTTTTTGTAAGCAACATAAGCATGATTTTGATGTTTGTCCAACTAAACAACAGAAGTAGCCTGCAAAGGCTTTATGTTGCTTCACTGACTGTTTAAGTCACACTCACCTGAAAGGTCTGTCTCCTCCTATAGGTGAAGTGGCGGTACTCCAACTCTTACGCCCCCCCTCCTCTTTATCGTTTTTCTTTTTGCGGAGTGGCGTGGGTACATATCCACTCTGGTTGCTCTTGTTGGGGAGGTACTGGTTAAAGGGCATGGCAGTTCGTGGCTCGCTGACGGACGTCCGCCGCGCCAACATGTCATCCTTACGGATGTCTGGCATCTTCCTGTGGGGGGGACCGTCGGACTCTGAGTCGCTGCCACGGCCTGTTCAGAGGAGGAGATGAGGGAATGAAGGAGTTCATTACTGGTGTCACTGAGCTTTCAGGTTCAAGTTTGCAGATCCACTTCAAAACACAGGCTGAATGATACAATCATCATACAATAAGCTCTCTTTCCTCCAATTGGAAAGTGCCTTGAGATAACTTTTGTTGTGATTTGGCACTCTATAAGTAAAACTTGATTTGATTTGATTTGATTTGAGAACACTCGCCTTTTTAAAAAGCCATATTATTCAGACAGCGACAGGTAAGTAGAGCTTCTTTTCATTACTCAGAGATGCAGTGAGGGATAAACTAATTCCATTTCTCTATGCTGTGATAAGGGTCACTGACTGAAAGCTTATTCAATGTACGTGAAATTACTTTTAAAAATATTGAGGAGGCAATTCAGTGTAAGAGCAGGGCCACTGCTCCGTGAACATTGATTTCCATTACCTTGAAGATCAAGCTGGGATTACTGGAAAACTCCAGAAGATGCAGAACTGTATTCTGGCATTAAAAGTAATGTTCAAATTCATAATGGATTCAAATAAACAAGATTTATTAGATATCAAATTACTTTGAAATTCTATACTCTATATTTTATTATTTAAATGTGGCTAACCTATACTGTGATTAGACTTCTGCACTTATGATGAAGCATATGAAGGTTAACAGTGTCTCTATTACTTTCTGAATGATAATGTGTTTTAAAAATGACCACTATTCCCCTTTAAGCAGAGAAACACCCAGGCTGCTGAGTCATTGTTAGAGAGAGACTGAGAGAGGGAATAAATCCAAAAATAAGCTGTGCAGAGAAATGACTGACCGAGGAGTCTCATGGCAGATAACCCAGATTTTTCCATCTCTAAAATATAACATCCCTGAAAATCTACACAATTTATCCCCAGGCTGTTACATCATATCGGCCTACAGAACATTATATGCAGTGCATTCCAGTGGCTGAACATAAATCAACCCCGGGCAGGTTGATGGGCTGTTTTTATGAAACAAAGCAAGCATCATAAATCATCACAAAATTTGCATTGTGCAGCTCATGCTAACTAAATTCTAGCCTACAGTTCGGAAGAATTCACTTAGGATGCCACTGTGTCTGTCTGAATCGGCGCTTTTATGTCAGTGGCAACACCTGGCTTTGCAGAAGTGCATCGCTCAAGGACTTTCCCTGCTCGGCGTCTTAAATTCCTCAGCAAGATGCTCTAATGTGACCCTGAGAGCACGTACAGAGGAGAGAGGATCAAGCTAACCGAGGACATCACATGTTTACAATTCCAGTGATCTACCATCAGCATACCAGTCATTTCCACCTTAATTTAGCCCTTTTTTCTAATTCTCCTCCGGATTCAATATGTGCAAACTGTAGAAAATGGATACCTGCAGCCTTATTTTACCAAGGTCTCCCACAAATTCCTCTCCAAGATGTTCAGCACATGTGCTACTGGAGTTCCCCTCCCTTTGGATGCATGTGTACTCAATCTATGACCTATGAATTTATGACTCAATGTATATATCTTCCAAGTATAAACCCACAATTTCAACCCATGATCTAACCCATGAAATCTCCCCTTGGTTCTGAACAGATACATGTGGGAGCGACCACAGCTATCAGTGGAAACAAACGCCACTTTTTCAACCTCTCTTTCTATGAATAGACTTCTTCATTTTTATGTGGTCTAAGAGAGTGACAGATCGGGGTCCAAAAGAGGCCTTGAGGTATCTGCACTTCCAACAATGAATGGTTCAATTATGACTCTTAACCCATCAATTGGAACCATGAGCGACTCTACCATCCAAGTCTATCCATCTTTAAGGAACAACATATGTCTTTATGGGGTGATCTCGTCTCTGCACATATGGTAACACTGAAGCTTAAGGGAACCTTTAACGCGGGTCAGTGCCATACTGTACCAGAGCTTACTCACATCAATAATCATCAACATGCAGTCATGCTACAAGAAAAGTGAAAAGCTGTGGAGTCCGGTTCAATATGCTCCATCGTAACTGAAAAGCTGGAACTGAAATACAAATGAAAAGTGACGGTGATTGCCTCTAAATTTCTAATGGTATTAAATCGAAAGAGATGATGACACTTTCTGGGATAGAACTTGGACTCTATTCATACAGCAACAAAATGAGATTCATTTCTTTCTATCATGTGACACAGATGTGCTGTTCTCTAATCGTTGTGAACCGCAAATGCTAGCATTCATGGCAAACTCCAATCCAGCCAATCCAGGATGCTACAATATCAGATTGCTAGTTTATGGTAGCAGCTCTGTCCTGCTCTTCAGCTATTTGATTTCAGCAAGTTTACACTTCAGCAGCTGCTGCCGAGGTTACCCGAGATAATGTCAGGATGAAGGCTATACTTTACCATGTGAGCACCAGAAGCACAAAGTGCCTCATTTATCAAAAAACTATAACCATTTACAAACCTGACCCAAGCTAAAGAACGTTGCCGATATTCAATTTCTCTCAGATAATGAATTAAATTCTTTTCTCTGTCCCCTAATTACTGTCAGGGTTAAGTCAGTTTACAGGTCTGAATAGTGAAAGGGCTTTGTCTAAAGGTCAGGGCAGAGTTCACTTTGTGTGCATGTTAATAAATGGATACTCTTGTTCTGGGTGGACTCAACGTTCCCTCTGATTGGCTGATAACTGCATTGTTATCCTGTTCTCAGTTTGTGCCTCCTGGGCCTGATCTGAACACTGATATGATGAGAACCACAATAACGGCAAGGGTTCAGAAACATGATCAGACATGCAAATCTCCAGAAAAACGTTGAACTAAATATGCAGGTTTTTGACCTGACTAACCTCACTATTCTCCTGAATGTGATGGAGCCACAAAGTGTTTCTGACAGCAATAAATTTAACAAAAACTTCCTCCATCATCATGTTACATGTCATCAATCCGTAATATTCAAAGCACTCCTTTGTGAAAATGTGTTGGTTTAGTTTTTAGTAAGCCTACCTCTCCATCCTGCCTCCTCATTTTTTCATCAGTTAACTATTTCCTTTAAACTTTGGTTACTTTGGATCAGCTGTGGGTGTATGGGAACACAAGCTGCCTGACAATGTGAGTAATTGGCTGTGGGTTACACACGTTTGTGGGGAGATTATTGTGGAAATGGTTGCACAGTAAAAGCAAGAGGTTTTAAATAATGTCTTGTGGCACCTTGCATCCTGGTCATCCTAATCTTATGGGTTTATTGGATTCAGATGCTCTGATACCAAAATCTACAGCAATTGATGAACAATCTTATCAATACGCTACCAAACAACAAGATTCTGTGTTCTTAGTAGTAGATATTGTACTAGCGAATAATTTTCCTCTCATCTCTGTGACTCAAACCTTGACTTCCACAACAACAGCTCGGTTTTTGGATAGTCTGACTGTTGGTGACTGCAGCTTAGGGCTTTGGAGACGTCAGTTTCCTTTGCACTTCCCTCAAAACAAAAACACGGTCAGGCAGGATGCTTGGCCTCGCTCTGTATTTTCCCACATGCAGCTCAGTGAGATGAAACATACATTGCAGTTTGTGATGACTGCTCTAACCTTTTATAGGCCGTCATTAAAATTTAAAAGGGTCAAATTCAAATGCAGTGTAGCAATCAACGGCTTTTTCACTTACAGCCAGAGTGTATTTTTAACCCCATGTATGACTTCAGCCCACAGCATAAAACTGATTCACAGCTGTTATGCAGTTCATGTTTGTCTTGAAAAACTTACTATTGTGTAAAACATATGTTAATATGTGGTTATCTAAAGAAAAACTTCTTATAGACTGATAAAGTTATATAAAGATTATTTACATGCTATTAGATGTTTATGTTTTCTTTTCTTCTCTAGTTTTAGTATCTCTACTTTACTGTGCTATCCACCACTGCAGACTAGTAGAGGGTATTGAATTCTGAATTCTAAAGGAGATGTAACCACCAAAACACACTGAAAACTGAGAAGATACTTGATTTCCAGGAAAATAAAGAGAAGAAAGTGTAGAAATCAAAGAGAGAAATAAGTAACTGCATCTCATATACACCTCGTAGCATGCTGGAAGAATTAATAGTACCTGTCAGGTGCACAGAGCACGAGCCTGTTTCCATGACAGGCAGGTAAAATCAATATACATTAATTTCCATGTGAACTATTTGACATCTAAAAATATGCTCAAGGAAAAATCTATATTTCTGCACATGTTCTGACTCAGGAGTTCCCTCTCTCTTCATACGCTTCATTTGATGAGGTAGCTTCACAAGTACTAACTGTGAGCTTCATTATTATGACAGCAAGGATTCCTTTGTTCTCAAACTGCCAGCTGCATCATTGGTGACAGATGACTCAAGTGTCAGATCAAAAACCACTAAAAGCCTCCATTCATACAACCACACCGCTTCATCTCTTCCTCTCTGTCACTCATCTCATTCCACACCTAATGAGAGCCGTCAAACAGACACAGCTCAGGACAACGGGCTCAAACACTCAGCACAGAGACACCGTTGTGTGGATGTCAAGGGCAGGACAGGAATTCCTCAGTGAAAGGTGTCACAAGCTGCAGTGCGAATGCACACATGGACAAGCACTTCTTTCACACACTGTGCATAAACACAACGATGCGCAAACATATAAAATAACTGTAGAATAAAACAGAAGTGCTGCAATGTACAATTAAAGAGGGGAAATTAAGATTCAGGGAGGAAAGGATGGAGATGAGGAGGAGAACTGATTTATTTATCATACTATTCATTACCTGTCTAAAGCAGGAGGGAAAGTTATGTAATAAATATTTTAAATAGGTCCTAATGTCTGAACAGATTTTGGTATCAGGCTGGCTGATGTGTCTTTAAACAATAATCTTAGCTCAAACTCTGCATCTTCAGGCCTCTACAGTGCTGAAATGTCCTTGAGCCACTGAATCCTGACCTCCGATCTCTGACCTCCCAGCACCAGGTGAGAAATTTAACAAGATCAATCAATCATAACTTTATTAAATGATATTGTCTTTTTAACACCCTCAAGGATACTTAAATAAATCTATAAATGCAACTAAGTGACTTTAACATCTGTGTTTTACCTTTAGAACAGCAGCAAAAAGAGACGTCACACTTCATCCTCACTTTTATACTCAGTTGAATAAAATTAAGTGAAGGGCAGGTGTGGTTTGCCCAAAGTGCAAAAGCTTTTTAATATCAGTACAGACGATCATAATTAACATTTATATTTAAGTGTTAAGCTTTTATTCTCAGGGTTGCCACTGAGCAGGTTCAGCGTCTCAGTGTTCAAACTTCAGCTAAGTCTCCAGTTTTATTTCCTCTCACTGGACGCAGATTTGATGTGTGGGTAACAAATCATTATAACATGGGACTGCGATGTTTCATCTGATCGAAAACAAATGGACATGTGGTTATAAATCTGATCCTTTTGTATGCAATGACTTTTATCAGCTGAATCAGAACTGGTCAGTTTTTCCATGACAGCAAATAAATCTAAGGTCTTATGTTTTACGTCAACTGACACTGTCATTGGATGTCGTCCTGGTGGAGCCTGTGTTAACATTACATAACTGAAATGTGTTTGAAACAAGAGCAGATGTGATATCATTTGTTATTGAAACTGGACTTGATGTATTCTGTAGATTGGGATCAGATACAGGTGATCATTGAGCTGATATGAGCAATTATGCAAAGGAAATACACAAACAGTGTGTGAATAATTAACAAAATAATAAGTTTAGAATGAGAACAAGCATCCCAGCACAGGCTTTACTTCAGCAGCACCACAGGCACAGTGCATGCACACCGTGTCCATACACTTTACTGAAAACACTGCCTGTATTGAATTTCTCCCCTTCCACACAACATATGGCTGTGGCTGTAATGAAACAATGGCCATAGATTGACTTCAGAACAGTACTGTGATCATTCATGTTATTCTTTCAAAGCCTTCGACTAACTCTGGGCGTAGTCCTGCAAAAACACAGGGAGCACAACAACAGGCTTCACTACAGTAGCACTAGCAGGACAATGCACCTCATTTATCTATATACTGTATCTGTGCACCACAACCGACCCAAACAAAACAGCCGGTGCTGAATTACTTCCCTTCCTCAAGACAAATGGCTGTGAATGAAATGACACAATGGCTATTGAACAGATTTAACCTGCAACCTTTAATTTAAAGTGAGGTCATTCTATCCACAATATCACAAAACCAGCATTGATAATATTCACTGTGAATATGAAGAGTGTAAAAAGTGAACTGTTTCCTACCATCACTGCTGCCGCGGGCGACCAGGACGTCTGGCGACGGGGTTTGTCGTGAACGTGAGCCGAAGGAGTCCAGGCTGTCGAACGAGTCCTCGCGGCCGTGGCGTGGGGGGGAGAGAGAGTCGCTGCGCTCGGAGTCCCAGCAGTCGATGTAGCCACTGTCCCGGATGCTGCGTTTAGGGCTCTCTGCCTCCTCCGCCTCCTAAGCATTTAGACACACATTTATAAAAAAGGAAAGAGACGTAAAATTTGGTGTAAAGTACTGACAATTATCAAGGTACCCAGATATCAAGAAGGAATTCCCTCATCAGCTGTAATTGTAAGTCTTCAAACTCGTACGTTTATGTCCACACATATCTCACTGTCACTCTTCAGTTCTCCCACATTCATTTCTCCGTCAACCTCTGGATTTTCTCATCTTTTCTTCTGCCTACATCCTCTTCATCACTCTCTCTTCACCTCGGTGACCCCTCCCTTGTCTGTCTACAGTTCAAACATGTCTATGCAGCTAATGGGAGGTGGGGAAAGGCCTTTCCTGTACCAAAAGATTTCCTGTTCCTGACCCCAGACTCGTCTCTTATTAAACTCCCAAACCCCCAACAAAGTCTTCATTATGCTTTCAAGCCGGCTCAGCCGCCATAAAGTCTCTGTGAAGTAATAACACTGCAAAGTGAAGGTGCACTGCTCAGACTGGATGATCAATTTCAACTTTTATTCTATCACTGGCAGAATTTTAGACCAAATCTATTTGCCTTTACCTACAACCTCTACAGTACCTTTCAGTTTTTTTTCCCCACTCAATTTACACATAAAACCCTGCTGATACTCCAGGTTTTAATCTGACGAGCTTTTCAGAAATCTTATGGACGGATATCTGAAAACCTGTGCAGATAAAAAACCAAAACTACCTGCATGGTTAGATACCATTAGCTGTAAGTAAGAAAATAAATTGCCTTTAAAATGCAGCAGGGCCACACTCACTTGCTTCTTGCTTTTCAATCATCATTCTTGTGATGTGCAGCTTCCATTTAATGAGCATCAGGCGTGAATTAGGAAGTGCCAATTTAATCTCGGATGTGTTCACCTGTTGTGCTTTCCTGGATGTTCAAATTCCATTTTATTATCAATTTCTTTTTTTTGTGTCATGGAAACGTGGCTTTGTTTTGGTTCAGCTGCAACGTGTGAACATCTGGGGAAGTGATTGTGCTGAGTTGGCAGTAACAGTTTTATACAACAGCAAAGGGATGTCACATTGTGGAATAAATTGCATGAGGGTGACATCATGGTTATGAGCGGTTGTCATACAGTGTGCGTGTGTATGTGTGTGTGTCTTGGGGGCTAGCTAATGCAAATTTCTGTTCCTTTGGGTCTGTGAAGGGGTGGAACCAGGTTGTGATCAATGAAACTGGAGCCCAACTTAACAGAGGTCATCACTGGACCTTGGGTGGGGCGTATTATACGCTGCCTGAGATGATTTCACTCATACTTAACAAACATTTGGTGCACCGCACAATAAATTATTCAGTAGAAAACTTTGTGTCTTGCTTACATTTGCTTACTGCAGGAATCAAACCTGCAATATTCTGCTTTCAACAAAGGACAGAGTCTCTAACTCCTAGAGGTACATTGTATAAGAACGCAACTAATGACTGTGTCATCCCTTTACTTTAGATTGTCATTTTTAGCCTTGAATATTACCAAATGTGACTTAACAAACCTTTCGCATCTGTGACAGCAGGCCCTCAAACTCTTTCAGGTCCAGCGTGGGCCCGTTGTAGGATGTACAGCCGTTGGCAGCGCGACCTAGCCAGTAGACGGTGATTAAAACCTAAAGGAAAGAAACAAATTCAGTCAGACGTCATGATCACATCACAGGCTCAACTTGTGTGTAAGTAGTGAAGTAGAGGTGTTGTTCATGTGTGTGTGTGCTTGTGTGCAAATGTAATGTCCAGATTCATGAAAAACAAAAAAGATAACACATGCAATAACGCTTGGGTGATAACTCGAGTGTTATTGCATGTGTTATCTTTTTGATAACACATGTGTTATCTTTTTGATAACACATGTGTTATCTTTTTAGATATGTGTTATCTTTTTAGATAACACATGTATAGATGTAATCTAATGTTCCTGGTCATCACAATCCAGCCTCTTCCAAAGAAGTTACATGTTGGTGAAGATGTCCAGTGCAAACATGACAAGACTGAGTCATTGTTCTGCCCCTGAAAACAGCCATAGGCACTTCTACTAACACTGAATATTTCAGGGACCAAAGTGATTTATATTTGCATGCTGGCTACCTCAGAGTGCAGAAATGGCCAAATCAATCTCATCTTCCAACACAGTCACCCTGTAAAATCAGTCCCTGAAGAAGGCTGTACGTCTGATTCCTGCTTGTAACCTAATGCCCTGAAATACTGCTGAATGTGACTGAGGAACTTAAGCTTTCTGCATTCACTGTAACTCCCTTTGGAGTCAGCCAGAGCACCTAAAATGCAGACTGTACAGATTGTCTGTAGCGACAGGGAGATCACACAGAGCTGCACCTTTAGCACTGCTGGCAAAGTGTTCCCAGCTATATTTACTGTGTCCATGTCAACCGGCGCTCCACAGGGATTGCTTTGATAAGAAAGCTCAGCGTGGCTTAATGTGTTTATTTCAGTCATACTGTCAGTGCAAACACCCTCTGTTGTTCAAACACACTTGGAGGAAGAGCTAAGTAAGTGGCCTGCTGATCAGAAGAAACACAAAGATAAAAAGCGCTTTTCAGCTTGATACTATGTTGATTCCTAAAGCAAAACTCATCTTTCATCCCAAACAGAGGGTCAGCCTCACTGAACTGCAACTCTACAGCAGTGTCTTGCACAAAAAAAAAAAAAAAGAAAATTAATTCTCCTGGGATCAAACCAGATCTCTATTCAAACAGATCAAACCTGCTGGTTATACATTTGTAGCCCTGGCATTCATCTTTATGTAAATTACCTACACATCTTGCTACTGCACAAACTGCCACTCATATACAGCAGTCCTGCACTTGCTGTCCTTATGGCTCATTATCTGCACATTTCAACAGAGTATATTGCTTCTGTGTCACCAGCACAATGAACACATCCATGCCAGCTCCCACTGGAAGTGGGTCAGCACCAAATGTGTTTCAGTTGCTTACTAACTGCGCTTTAAACGCATCCATATTGATTCCTGCTGCACAACCACAGTGGAAAAAACATGCCACAATTGTGTTCACATGATTTAAACAAGCAACAGCAGACCTACAAAGAACAACTGTACAAAAACCAAAACTTGGACACGAGCACCGAGCTACAGTAGTCTAAAGAAAACATGTCAGTGGAGTTTTGACTGATGGAAATTTAAATGATGGGCCTGACAGTGAACTGATGCACAGCGTCACACTTGCTTTGCCTCTTCAGTTTCAGCAGCTGCTTGTTTTGGCAGATGTGGAAAGACCTGTCAAAGGGGTTCCATCGAGGAACAACAATCATCTCTTTGTTTCATGTGCAAACACAAGGGCATGAATAAACCTAAAAATGCACCTACAGTGTAAACACATACAAACAAGCCAAAGCATGTGCACACTGAAGCACCTGTCACAATCTGCAAACACGTATAAAGATACATATTCCCTGCACCAATTATCACAAGACACACATGCACAATCGGGCCTTCTCGCTCCCACCTGCAGCTGCTTCACAATCATCTCATGACTACGGCAGCATTCCACCCGTTCACACAATATCAGCTTTTTCACTTCAAAGTCCCATCTGCTTGCTAAACAACACCTGTACCACCACATCAGCAAATTCCACTTGGTGCAGTTCCTTCACCTCTGGATGTGTGGCGTGCAGCAGAGACAGCTGCTATCAAATCCTATGGTCCTCAGCCTGAATCTGCAGGGTAGCTCCATGGTGTAGCAGCATGTCGTAGCAGGTCCCGGCTAAAGCAAAGGCTGCTGGGTGTTTGCAGGCCGTTTGTTTGTTTTTTTTTATGCTATTACTGCAAACGCTGGCTAATGTGGCTGAGCGTCCCTGTATGTAGTCGGCTAAATGAGCTAGCAGCCCAGGCCAGCTCTGCAGCTTGACACATTAACTTGTGCAGTGCACAGCAGCATCACACGGAGGGAGAGGAAGAGACAGAGAGGGAGAGACCAGCACCGCTTTGACTGCAGAGGGGGCAGGGCTAGCATTATGTGTTATACTTAAAGCAGCATTATTATAAAAGGGATGTTGAAGTGCATTTGAGGAGACACAGACAGCAGTAGGGCTGTAAAAGTGAACAATTAAAAGATTGAATTTAATATGCTGGACAGTATGAAAAGTTAAAGCTAGAATTGGTTGAGATGGTGCAGACAGCTGCTGCAGGGTGGATGGAAACAGCAGAGCTGGAACAGGCACAACAAGAGCAGCTGAAATAAAAGATAGTGACAACACAAACAGAAACACTGGGCCGTAATAACAGTTTCCACCCAAACATACATTTAGCACACAAACAAACTGATCCACAAGTATCACTTACATTCTTGAGTTTTCGGCTGCAGTCACTTCCCCTGGAGACGGAAAGAGAGAGACAGAGGTGTTATTTAATGAAATATGTTACATAAATATAACTGCAGGCGCCTTCAAGAGCCACAAACTCCCAGATATCCATGCAAAACAGTAGGACATACAAAACTAACTGAAAATATATATATCTGCAGTAAGTCCGGCCCACGCAGGGAGAACTAACAGACTCTACACTTGTATCTCTGGCTTGTTGATGTATTTATTTAATATTTTCAGCAGTTATGTTTAATGACAACAAACAGCAGGAGAATATATGTGTTAGCTCCTCTGGATCAAAGAGCAAGGACACCTCTCTTGAGCTGCTGTTTTGTACCAATGCTCATCATTCACGGAGAGAAATTCTTTTTCATCAGAGCATCAGAGGAGACGGACGTCACGGCGGTGACCAGATGGTTTGGCTGCCAAGTGATCTCTGGGAGGTGCAATGCAGAAACATGCAGCAGCAGCCGCTTAGCGCCACATATGCTGCCAAAATGAGAAGATGAGGATCTTGCGGATCACCACTTGAAGCTATAAATGGGAAGTGGAATGAAGCTGTTGTAAAACTGATCCCAACACACGCTTGTGTTGCGGAAATAGACACTTCTAGGCTAAGAAAGGTAGACAGAGGAAAACCAGAGAAAATACAGACACGTGCACAAAGAGCTACGACAACATATAAGACCTGGATTTCTCTGTTAGTCACAAGACCATCAACATCATCATCATAATTTTTCTAAACTGACTTTTAACCATGAAAGTTATGTGAAACACTTTCAAAATAAAGTGAAGTGATATGTCATTTCTTGGCCACGAAAAGCAGTGATACACAAAGCAAATCACAAAATAAAGTACAATACATAGTTTGTTTAAAAATTTATTCCAATAATTATTCAACACTCCCCAAAACATAGGAGAAGTTTAAAGTTTAAAATGCAACAAGGAACAAAATCGTCAGACCTGAATGTCATCCTCATGTTTTAGGCTGGATTATGACCAAAAAAGCCCCAAATCTGTGCTCAGACTCATCAGGTTAAATGCTCTGCAATATAACTAAGTACTTCCCCAACACCAGCCTTACAGGATACCAATAAATCCTCATAATCGTTATTTAATTGGAAAGAAGAGAAGCCAGGATGAGAGAGGGGATGTTGTCCGGTCCTGGTTGTGAGGACTGTGGCTGGTCAGCAGTAAAACATGATGGTTTGGTCAGTAATGATCATATCGTATGATGGATATGAATAGGAGGTCTTCTTATATCTTATGCATTTCTTTTATATCTTGCTTTAATGTTTTTGTCCAATGTGCAGCATTTTGAATTGCCTTCTTGCTGAAAGAGAAGAAAAAGAAACTTGCCTTTCCTAACCGCCTCCCAGTAAACAAACATCAGAATTTATGGCATATATTGAGATTTCTTTAATCATATGAGTTACATACATACATACGTGCAATAATATTGTCTTAGGACAAAAATGACAAAATCTACAAAATGTAAGAATCTCTCTTAATGCAATCGACTAAACATTTTCAAGAGCATTTTCTCTTTCACTATAATTTATGAATGAATTCTATGTATACACTCTGTATATACATGTACATATCATGAGACTTTAAGTTAACCCTGAGGGTCACAGAGCCCATCTCTCAACAAACAGGCAAAACCTAAATTGCAGCTGTATGAGTTTTCCATGACAGCAGTGACATAAGTAAAGAAAGAGTGTACGAAGAGAAGAGCGAGGTGAAAGTAGCTGGAGGAACAGATCTGTAAACCACCCCCCCCCCCCATCATCCTCTCTTTGTCAGCTGACTAAATAAACATTGAGACAGGTAGCTTTTCTCTGCCGTCACCTTGCAGAAGGAAACCTGAAGGACAAACGCAACAGATTCCAATAGATATGAGATCATATTTAGGAGCCCAGCCAGTGTGAACATCTGTCATCTGCCATTTTCTTTTCTGAGTGTTTGTTTCTATCAGCGTCAGCACCGTCATTTTATTTCAAACAGTATCAGTGACGAAGAGAAACATTATTATCAAAATATCTACAATCTCAAAACTCCTGTGTCATAACCATATTCATTTCAGAGATAATGTAGAATAGTTATATGCATTATTCTTACTCTCTCTTTATTTACTCCTCTCGAAAACTATATATCTCTTTGGATAATATTTTGTTTAAATATATAGTCCATGGATAGAAATGTGTGATGATGTACATTAAAGCAGTCACACTGCATGAGGTATTCTTCCTCATTTCCCCTTCTGACTTCCTAGGTTCCCATCTAGGTTTTTTCTTTTTCAATTAAAAAAAATGCAATTTATCACAACAGAAATGCATTTGCTGAATAATAATGATCCAAACTTGGCACAAGTGGTTAATTTATTTAAAAAAAAAAAAAAAACAAACAAAAAAAACCTTTAAAAACAAAACATCTGGCCTTGGAAGTCAAGAGAAACCTCCCAAAAACCTCCAGGCTTAGCTCTGTGTTGTGTGATGGGTAATTAAACTGTTGTTATTGTGAATATTACCACAGATGATGTTTTAGATGAAAAGCATGAAATATGTTCCAGTACTTGCTGACAGTGAAGAGTAATAACAACACAATACTAATCAAATCCTGAAGGAACTGTTTGTTCTTGTGTTTCTGTTTTTCATTATATTTATTTCAACCAAACTGTGAGGAAACACATTCAATGTGTATTTTTGCAGCATTTCAAGACTTGGTGTAAAATTTGTTTGACACCAGAGCCGCCCTCTCCTCTCCTCTCCTCTCCTTTCCTCTCCTCTCCTCTCCTCTCCTCTCCCCTCCTCTCCCCTCCTCTCCCCTCCTCTGTCTGGCAAACTGTCACTTGTCTTGGAAATCGATCTGTTTCCATCAACACACAGAGGAACAGGAGATATTTCAGGCCTGAGCTCATAGCGTACCAGAACCTGCCTGTCTTTACACCTCCCTGTCCAATGCTGTTTCCTCGATGAGTAAACACCTGTCCAGAGAGAGAGAGCCGGGGGGGAGAGGCACTAAAACTGTTTCCTGTGACGGGTACGAGCTGCGAGAAAACAGCATCCTGTACGACAGAGGGTTACATAACCACTGGAAATAGCACAGGGCCACTTAAACAATGACACAAATGTTTCCCATCAGGTTTGCCATTGCCCTCTTACTCTGATATTTCTAGAGTGAACATATTGTAACAAGATGAACCAGTGCAGCTAAACCTAGAGCTTTACATATTTGTAATTTCAAATAACACACATTACGTCTGTCTCTTTTTATTTGAAACTCAAACTATTCTACTCTTCAAATGTGTGGAAAAACAATGAATATTCAATTATGTGGTTGAACTTAAGATCTAAAGGGGTTATTCATAAGTTTTCTCTGTCGCCAAACGTGGTTTCTTGTTGGGAACACGGGGGTGTTATAATACACCCTCTGAACAGCGCTACATCTTCAGGGCAGATTGGAGGCCACAGTGAGTCGCTATTGGAAAGTGATGAGACTGGGCGGGGCTAGCTGGTTAGCATGCTAACTTCAGAGGAAGAAAAGACAGCTGGAGACAGCTCTCGGTGAGTAATGAAGTTTGATGCTTGAACTCGAAACCTTTCCTCTACAGTGGTAAGTACACAGCTGTAAGTAAACAGCGGGGGATGCTCCTAAAATGCTCTGTGTCTGCCTCCTGACTCTCTAAAACACAGCTGCACTCTAACGTTAGCGTGTCGCTCGGGTGAGGCAGAGGATCAGATTTAACGTGGCGAAATGTAGTCGTGTGCTGAAACGAAAAAGCAGGCGAGAGAAGTTCGGGGAAAAAGTGTGAGCATAAAATGACGTCATTGTCCTAACCCTCCGTTAATGTCCATGCACTCATGCAGCTAAATCCTTCCTTTTCTCCTGCTTGCATACCTTTCACCACGCAGTTGCGTAAAAAAAAAAAAAGTCTTTCCCACTATTTCTTGCATAAGCAGTGCAAACGTCTTTCTCATTGAAAATT